>NC_061511.1:198026744-198038981 GCF_022539505.1 Lolium rigidum | reverse complement strand
GAAGTTGTTTACTACTGTAGCAACCTCTCCTTATCTTAGTTTTATATTTTGTTGTGCCAAGTAAAGTCTTTGATAGTAAAGTAAGTACTAGATTTGGATTACTTGCACGAGTTCCAGATTTCTTTGCTTGTCACGAATCTGGGTCTACCTCCCTGTAGGTAGCTCAGAAAATTAAGCCAATTTACGTGCATGATCCTCAGATATGTGCGCAACTTTCATTCAATTTGAGCATTTTCATTTGAGCAAGTCTAGTGGCCTAATAAAATCCATCTTTACGGACTGTTCTGTTTTGGCAGATTCTGCTTTTTATTTCGCATTGCCTCTTTTGCTATGTTGGATGAATTTATTTGATCCATTAATGTCCAGTAGCTTTATGCGATGTCCAGAAGTGTTAAGAATGATTGTGTCACCTCTGAACATGTTAATTTTTATTGTGCACTAACCCTCTAATGAGTTGTTTCGAGTTTGGTGTGGAGGAAGTTTTCAAGGATCAAGAGAGGAGTATGATGCAATATGATCAAGGAGAGTGAAAGCTCTAAGCTTGGGGATGCCCCGGTGGTTCACCCCTGCATATTCTAAGAAGACTCAAGCGTCTAAGCTTGGGGATGCCCAAGGCATCCCCTTCTTCATCGACAACATTATCAGGTTCCTCCCCTGAAACTATATTTTTATTCCGTCACATCTTATGCACTTTGCTTGGAGCGTCGGTTTGTTTTTGTTTTTGTTTTGTTTGAATAAAATGGATCCTAGCATTCACTTTATGGGAGAGAGACACGCTCCGCTGTATCATATGGACAAGTATGTCCTTAGGCTCTATTCATAGTATTCATGGCGAAGTTTCTTCTTCGTTAAATTGTTATATGGTTGGAATTGGAAAATACTACATGTAGTAACTCTAAAATGTCTTGGATAATTTGATACTTGGCAATTGTTGTGCTCATGTTTAAGCTCTTGCATCATATACTTTGCACCCATTAATGAAGAAACACTTAGAGCTTGCTAATTTGGTTTGCATATTTGGTTTCTCTAGAGTCTAGATAACATCTAATATTGAGTTTTGAACAACAAGGAAGACGGTGTGGAGTCTTATAATGTTTATGTGAGTTTTTCTGCACCGTTCATCCTTGTGTTTGTTTCAAATAACCTTGCTAGCCTAAACCTTGTATCGAGAGGGAATACTTCTCATGCATCCAAAATCCTTGAGCCAACCACTATGCCATTTGTGTCTACCATACCTACCTACTACATGGTATTTATCCGCCATTCCAAAGTAAATTGCTTGAGTGCCACCTTTAAAATTCCATCATTCACCTTTGCAATATATAGCTCATGGGACAAATAGCTTAAAAACTATTGTGGTATTGAATATGTACTTATGCACTTTATCTCTTATTAAGTTGCTTGTTGTGCGATAACCATGTTTACGGGGACGCCATCAACTATTCTTTGTTGAATATCATGTGAGTTGCTATGCATGTCCGTCTTGTCCGAAGTAAGAGAGATCTACCACCTTAATGGTTGGAGCATGCATATTGTTAGAGAAGAACATTGGGCCGCTAACTAAAGCCATGATTCATGGTGGAAGTTTCAGTTTTGGACATATATCCTCAATCTCATATGAGAATAATAATTGTTGCCACATGCTTATGCATTAAAGAGGAGTCCATCATCTGTTGTCCATGTTGTCCCGGTATGGATGTCTAAGTTGAGAATAATCAAAAGCGAGAAATCCAAAATGCGAGTTTTCTCCTTAGACCTTTGTACAGGCGACATGGAGGTACCCCATTGTGACACTTGGTTAAAACATGTGCATTGCAAAGATCCGGTAGTCCAAGCTAATTAGGACAAGGTGCGGGCACTATTAGTATACTATGCATGAGGCTTGCAACTTGTAAGATATAATTTACATAACTCATATGCTTTATTACTACCGTTGACAAAATTGTTTCATGTTTTCAAAATAAAAGCTCTAGCACAAATATAGCAATCGATGCTTTCCTCTTTGAAGGACCATTCTTTTTACTTTTATGTTGAGTCAGTTCACCTATCTCTCTCCACCTCAAGAAGCAAACACTTGTGTGAACTGTGCATTGATTCCTACATACTTGCATATTGTACTTGTTATATTACTCTATGTTGACAATTATCCATGAGATATACATGTTACAAGTTGAAAGCAACCGCTGAAACTTAATCTTCCTTTGTGTTGCTTCGAGTACCTTTACTTTGATTTATTGCTTTATGAGTTAACTCTTATGCAAGACTTATTGATGCTTGTCTTGAAGTACTATTCATGAAAAGTCTTTGCTTTATGATTCACTTGTTTACTCATGTCATTACCATTGTTTTGATCGCTGCATTCATTACATATGTTTACATATAGTATGATCAAGGTTATGATGGCATGTCACTTCAGAAATTATCTTTGTTATCGTTTTACCTGCTCGGGACGAGCAGAACTAAGCTTGGGGATGCTTGATACGTCTCAGACGTATCGATAATTTCTTATGATCCATGCCATATTATTGATGATACCTACATGTTTTATGCACACTTTATGTCATATTCGTGCATTTTCTGGAACTAACCTATTAACAAGATGCCGAAGTGCCAGTTGCTGTTTTCTGCTGTTTTTGGTTTCAGAAATCCTGGTAACGAAATATTCTCGGAATTGGACGAAATCAAGACCCAGGGTCCTATTTTGCCACGAACCTTCCAGAAGACCGAAAGGGATACGAAGTGGGGCGACGAGGCGCCGCCACCATAGGGCCGCGCGGCCAAGGGGGCCCGCGCCGCCTATGGTGTGGGCCCCTCGTCGGCCCTCCGACTCTGCCCTTCCGCCTACTTAAAGCCTCCGTCGCGAAACCCCCGATGCGAAAAACCACGATACGGAAAACCTTCCGCAGACGCCGCCGCCGCCAATCCCATCTCGGGGGATTCGGAGATCTCCTCCGGCACCCTGCCGGAGAGGGGATTCATCTCCCGGAGGACTCTACACCACCATGGTCGCCTCCGGAGTGATGAGTGAGTAGTTCACCCCTGGACTATGGGTCCATAGCAGGTAGCTAGATGGTTGTCTTCTCCTCATTGTGCTTCATTGTTGGATCTTGTGAGCTGCCTAACATGATCAAGATCATCTATCCGTAATACTCTATGTTGTGTTTGTCGGGATCCGATGGATAGAGAATACCATGTTATGTTAATTATCAAGTTATTACATATGTGTTGTTTATGATCTTGCATGCTCTCCGTTATTAGTAGAGGCTCGGCCAAGTTTTTGCTCTTAACTCCAAGAGGGAGTATTTATGCTCGATAGTGGGTTCATGCCCGCATTGACACCGGGACGGTGGCAGACAAGTTCTAAGGTTGTGTTGTGCTTGTTGCCACTAGGGATAAAACATTGGCGCTATGTCCGAGGATGTAGTTGTTGATTACATTACACACCATACTTAATGCAATTGTCTCGTTGCTTTGCAACTTAATACCGGAGGGGTTCGGACGATAACCCGAAGGTGGACTTTTTAGGCATAGATGTAGTTGGATGGCGGTCTATGTACTTTGTCGTAATGCCCAATTAAATCTCACTATACTTATCATGACATGTATGTGCATTGTTATGCTCTCTATATTTGTCAATTGCCCGACTGTAATTTGTTCACCCAACATGCTTTTATCTTATGGGAGAGACACCTCTAGTGAACTGTGGACCCCGGTCCATTCTTTAATACTGAAATACAAATCTGCTGCAATACTTGGTTTTACTGTTTTCTCTGCAAACAATCATCTTCCACACAATACGGTTAATCCTTTGTTACAACAAGCCGGTGAGATTGACAACCTCACTGTTTCGTTGGGGCAAAGTACTTTGGTTGTGTTGTGCAGGTTCCACGTTGGCGCCGGAATCTCTGGTGTTGCGCCGCACTACATCCCGCCGCCATCAACCTTCAACGTGCTTCTTGGCTCCTCCTGGTTCGATAAACCTTGGTTTCTTTCTGAGGGAAAACTTGCTGCTGTGCGCATCATACCTTCCTCTTGGGGTTCCCAACGAACGTGTGAGTTACACGCCATCAAACAGCAAGAACAGCTCTAGAACCACCAGTATAGCAATTCCATATTTATCCAGAGAAATCAAACCCAAAGACCAAAACCCAACCATCCATAGATCATGGTGACCTAAGGATAGATTATCCAGCAGCTAGGAGGTGAAGGGAGGTATACATCATACCTGGATGGATCTCATGATCCAATCAATCATAAGCATGCTCATACACACTTGGTGTGGAGAAGATGCTCCAGAAGGTATCTCATCACTTGGTATTTAGGAAGAAGAGGCCAGACCAAGAACTAGAGCTTAAGTCACTGGATATGCATAAGTATATTCAGTACTAGCCATCCAAGTCACTAGAACCCTAGAACAGTAGCTAACTACTAAACCTAGCACCATATGGTGTGTTAAACCATCAGATCAACCCAGTTTTTCATCAAAATCATCCACAGGGCATTCATACATATGATTTCCAACTGTGGAGTTATTTATCTTTTCATAAAATCCACCAAATATCCAGACAAGATGCAACCAGATGCAGTAGCAAGCTACTGAGGTCACATCACTAGTCTAACAAGTAAACTAAGCCACACAGGCTAGTTGTCTTCATTACCATATAGGTTCAGACAAGTAAATTTATTCCAAAGGCATATTGGAATTCATATAAGCCACTGTTAATGTAATTGAATCACTACCAACACATGGTTCATCAAAGATAACTGACAGAAATCAATACATGGCAACATCATGACAGGCACAAAAGGTTTACTGAAGCAGTTGCTTCAGTAAAGCCTATCTGGCTACCAAAACTATTTAACCAAGGATTACTGCAAGCGCCAGTAGCATCACAAGTTATCTAGAGCGGTAAACAACCAGCAAAAGGCATCACAGCTTAACCAAATGGCTAGAGCAATAGGCAGACAAGCCATTGAGCTTAGCCACTAGAATCTATTGATCCAATGGATCAATTGGATCATGTGCAAAACACAGGTGAGCACCACAAGCATCACAAGTTTCAAGATAATGGCAAGTACTGACATCAAGCATCACCAGCAAGCAATTGCATAGTAGTAAACCTAGACAAGCAAGAGTATAGCACCAGTAAGCCTAAGCATAGCATGGCATAGCAAAGCATAGAAGTAGAAAAGGGAACAACACAATCATGAGATGAACATCATAGAGCAGCATACAAACTTGGCCAGCGACCAGTAATGGTGTGGGCTGGCCAGGGCTTGCGTAGAGGAAGGAATTGATGCAAGGGGCATCAGCAGCAATGTCCTGCATGATCATTGGATCATCATGAAGCTTGGTGAGAGGAGGAGAAGAGAAACAGAAACATGGAGGCGCACAGACAAGTAGAGAGGGGGAGGAGCACCTTGAGGATGTACCTGCGCCTGGAAGCAGAGGCTACGGCATGGCGAGGCAGTCCTCGCGCGGCCGTAGCATTTGCAAGTCCAGGGTAGACGCTGACGTTACGCCGCCGACCCCAAACCCTCAGCACAATGCCCTGGAGACGACGGCACAGGCGATGCCAGAGCATCACCCGCGCCAGGACAATCCCAGGAGCACGTGAGAAGCAATGGCGGCGACCACAACTCGCCGGAGACACCAGATCGTCGGAGGCGATTCTCCTCCAGATCCAGTAGGATGGCGATCTGGAGAAGGAGGAAGGAGTCGACGAATCCACGTGGACAGATCGAAAGATCGTCGCGTGGCGGTTCGAGCGCTGCCGGTGGCGTGGCCGGGGAGGGCCAGGGCTGGCCGGAGCGTGTCGGCCACCGTGGCAGCGACGCCATCGCCACGATATCGCCAAGGTTAGGGTTAGGGTTGCACGAGAGAGAGAGAGAGAGAGAGAGAGAGAGAGAGAGAGAGACGAGTGTGGTGGGCCGACTCGGTCGAATCCCACCGAGTTGGTTTGGTTCGGCCAAGTGGGCCGACCAAATGGGCCAAGTGGGCTGATTAAATAAGCCAGGGGCATTTTAGTAATTTCACAATTCCAAATAACCCCTGAATTTTGTAAAATTCCAAACAAATTATATAAACCTCCAATAATTCAATAAAAATATGAAAAACTCATAGGAAATATTCCTTAACCAAAATAATATGTGAAATGCAATAAACAATGAGAATTCAAATTTAAGAATTTTGAATACAAATTTAAAATGGAAAGTCAAATTTGCAATTTTCCTTGAATATATAAAATCAAGGAAAATTCCAAATAACTTTAATATTTTCAAATTTTAATATTTCCAAAAAGAGAAATATTCTATTATGATTAACCTTTTCATTTAAGGTTGACATATTTCCAAAGGAAAATTTTATTAATTCTAAAATCTTTTATTTTATAAGAAAACAATATAAAAGAATTATAAATTACTGCCAAATGCATAAATATTTAAACCAAACTTAAATCATCCAAATCTTAATAGGTACTCCGGGGAAAGGGATTCAACATAAAATAATGCACCCATGCATGCATCATTTGTATTTTATAACATTGTTCTTACCGGACAATGATGCTTCTTTACAGAACCCGAGGTCCAGGTTCCATCCAAAACATCGAACTGCACTATCTCGTAGTCACCAGGCAAGTTCACTCTTGCTCATGCCATCTTGATTATGTTCTATCAATTTACTCGCAAAGCTATATACTTATCACTCCTGCATTGAAAATCAAATGTTACTTTTCTAATTATGAATATGACTATGTGGTTGGCAATGGAACCATGGTATGTGTTGATGGTGGAGGTTCCATTGCAAGGGTTCTACTCATCTAGGACTAATCACCAATGCCGTCTAGTGATTCTAGCGCCGTACATTTCGCGTTAACCATGAGATCTATAATGGCTCTGGGGAAGTCAGATGTATCTTTTCCCTCTCGCAGATCAACGAAATACTGATAAGGGTTGCCTGTATCAGTCTATCTATTAGTAAAGGTGAGGACAGTGGTCCGTAATAGTCTACCATTAGATATAGGAGAGAGCAGACTTATTAAAGGTCTATGATGGATTGTAAGGGTTGTCCGGGTTAGTCTATCTATAGTGCATAGGACCAGGCATGTGAATTGTTCGTATCAGTCTACCTTAATGGTAAAGGAGAGAACAAATGCCTGTATTAGTCTATCTATAGATAAAGGACATGACAGACTTACAAAAGGGTAGGTCTGCGGGGTCGCGGAGAAGGCAGTGATTGGCTTGGTTCTTATGTCGGGCCTCACACCAAGGAAGTGTGGACGGGAAAGTACGCCCGGCTGGCAACAAGGATAATTTCTCTTATGGGAAAAGTAACACACCTCTGCAGAGTGTATCAAATTGTGGCTTGTCACTCCCAGTTCCGGGAAGGGAAACACAGTAGGAAAGGAACTCCGTGAAGTTCAGGTCAACCTGTGAAGACTGGTGGGCATAGTTTTCATAATAAAATAAATCTTTTGAAGAAATGTTTTCGAAACATGCATTGACCTGAAATTTTATGATCAATGGTCGTAACTAGTGCATCAAACACCTTTTCTCTTTTGAACTTGTTGAGTACCTCTATACTCACTTTCTTTCGACACCCTTGCTAGACCGTGACAATGAAGAGTAGGCCTGCACCGGAGCACCGGAAGGGGACCACGAGTTGGTCTACGAAGAGCCTGACCTGACAGGAGGAGTAGAAGGCATGGACTATGGGATAGTCTACGGAGTTGACAACACTGAAGCAGAATAATAGAGTCTCACATTAGTTCTATCAGAGCCGAGCAGCGTAGTGACATACTTAAATAAGTTGCTGAGCTCATTATGTTTCTTTAGTTGAGTTGTAAGAGTACTCTAATAGTATCGTAGGGTGTTCTCATTGGACCTGTGAGAATACCAACTTGTTAAGACCATGTCTGTAATATTATCTGGAGTGTTATGACCTGCAATGTTTCTGTTGTACCACTCTGAGGGATGTGATATTTGTGAAGAAGTCCCTTCATGAAGATCATATCAACGACTTGTATACTACAACATGCATTGGTATGTTGGGTCACCGCACCGCTTCACGGAGCTCCTTGCTCACTCGTTCCTTCTCTGCCAACCTTGCCCTCTCCGCATCTAGTCTCTTCCCCCTGTCATCAAGCCACTCCTATTGCTCCTCACGATGCTTTTGCACCCATCTCTCTCGCGTTGCTTCCGACTTTACAACAGCCTCCTCTACGCCTCCTCCACCTTGAAGTTGGCTCACGCACGACGATGCCTATCTTCAATCCTTTTCACGCTCCTTGTCAATCCAGTGGTACCACGGAGTGATGGCGGAGACTGAAACAGTTAGAATAACATTAAAGAAAATAAAAATATCTTTATTTTCCTAGATAACAACTTACCGAAGGTCTCGGGTAAGCCGAGCTTGCCGGTGCGTCATGATCGTAGTTCAGAAACATGAAAAACTACTTCATGCCAAACTTATTCGAGAAGTGTTCCGACTCCTTCACCTTTGCTAGATTTCCACACCAGCATCGCTCCGCTGGAATGCCGGGGGGCAAGCTTGCATCCTTTTTCTTCCTAGGCCTCCAGTCCTGGTCCGAGCAAGGCACACTCATGGGAGCAACCGATGGCGGTGGAAGAAACGAATACAAATAATGTCTGTTCAAAACAATCTGGTTTAAGAGAGCCGAGAAGATTAATTGGCGGGAAATGGTGGCGAGAGAGTGGTGGCGGGATGCACGGTGGCAGGAGAGGGGTGGCCGGAAACACGGTGGCGCGAAAATCATCGGGTTTGCCAAACCCGATTCGAATGAATCAGGGTCCTTTGCCCCGGTTTTATTGAATCGAGGTCATCAGCCTCGAGTTCAGCAAAAGACTTCTCCACCGCAGAGAATCAAAAAAATCGGTTTAGGCGACCCCGACCAGGGCTACTCGGGTTTCTTGACCCCGATTTTTTGAATTCAGGTTTCTCAAACCCGACTGTGTATTATTGCTATTGTTTTTTTGAAACCGAGTATTATTTCTAGAAATAACCAAAAAAATGTATTATTTAAAATATTGCTATGGTAGACACCTAGCAAAGAATCACTCATTTTGCACCAAACAAAATAGAAATTCTAATTTTTATGCAGAAAAGAAAAACTCTAGTTTGCAAAGTTGCTTGCTAGACAAGATACACAACTCTGCCAAAAAAAATGGGGTCATTATCATGAATTGTGACATGGAGTTTTCCATCAACATGATCACTCATTCATGGTAGAAATGATTATGAATGTTTTTTCTTCAACCCACCATATAGCTAGTTTCGTAATTTTTCCTCAAAATTACAAGACATGTTATGACTACTTGCGCAAAATTTCCATTTTTGATTATCTTTTATGTTCCTTAGGTTCGATTCAAATTAGGCTTGGGTTTCATTATCTATATTAGATAGATACAAAACACATGTCTGGCCATTATTTGGGGGTTCAACACCTTCAGGGCACCTCCATCTATTTTCCCACACAAAATAGAAGCGAACATTTTGTATCCCATTTAATTTTTTATTTAGTTGGATTTAGCTGATAAATAGATAAGTATATGAATGCATACCGAGATAATTAAAGAAACCTTGGACATGGCCATCCTACAAGGTCTACTACCCGTGAAAAATGAAATGGTGGTAGTAAGCAGTTTTACGGTAGACACTTCAAACAAAATCACTATTTTTGCCCTCCTCCTCTAATAAAATACAAAATCTAATTTATTTTACAACAAGAAACTCTAGTTTGTAAATTTGTTCTCCATGAAAAGATGCGCAACTCTACAAAATATGTGGTCATTACAATTATTTTTCTATGGATTTTGCATTATCATGCTCATTTGGCTTGAAAGCCAAGCACACTCATACATGATACCAAAATATATGAAAAGCTTCTTTCTGAAATATTGATGTACATGGTTAGGTATTTTTCCTAAGAACTAAATGACATACTATGACTCCTTGCGCCAAGTTTTCCATTTTTACTTTTTTGAATTTTATTAGGTTGGATTTAAATTTGGTTCAAATTTCTGGGCTCTAACATTTGTACTAGGTGAATGCATAGCAGGTGTGTTTAGCAATTGTTTTGGGGTTCCACGCCTTCAGGGAACATCCTTGTATTTTTCAAAAAAAATTGACGCGTACTATATGTACTTTATGTCCCCTGTTCAAAATTTGAATTTAGCTAAAAATAAATCAAAATATGACAGCACACCAAGATAATTCATGAAACCTTGGAAATGATCATCCTACAAAGTTTACTACATGTACAAAATAAAAAATGGTATCACTAGTCACTTTTTTATGGTAGCCACCTCACAAAAGAGCACCTTTTTTTTGCTTTAATAAAATATAAAATATATTTATTTGCAGAAAAGGAAAATACTTTGGTTTGCAAAGTTGTTTTCCATGAAAAGATGTAGAGCTATGCAAAAATGGGGCCATTATCATGAAGTATGTGATGGATTTTTTTTTTCAAAAACATAGCCACATTGAGCTCACGCTCTAGCGTGCTCCATGAGTGGAATGTCGATGTTTAGATAACTCGTTTGCCCGTTCCAAATGAAATTCTCGCACCACTAGGAGTCCTAGGCTTACATGTGTGTGTGTGACAAAAATATGAAATGTTATAGAAAAGTCGAAAAAATGTTTTTTTACAAGTCGTTCAATCCAGCCCCCACTCTGGATACATATTGTATGTTTTGGCCAAGATCAAAGTAACTATTTTTTGAAAAAAAACTTAACAAATCTAAACAAATGTATCCACCAATCAGGACCATACAGTAGGAATTTATTGCATACATAAGTTACAATTATTGTTCACATCAATACTTCAGTTTTAATAATATCCGATACTCTAGCTACTTCTTTCTCCTCCTCTTTTAGTCTCCGAGATCGGACAACAGAAAACAAAATGCATGGTTGGTTGAAATAAAAACAATCAAACTGACTAACAATTTCTTTTTCAAGCTTGCCTTGCACCTGCACAATCATACAAAGATGTAGTAGGCACAAATTTCTTTGTTTTCCTAGTGTTAGCAGTAAGATCTTCAATCACCCCAACTATATCGTCACCCGGTTGGTCATGCACTTCATTTCACTTGTTTTTCTTTTCCCTTCGCTTCCTTTTTTTTGCTCCAACGGATGCAGTGGAACATATATCTCCACTTTCCCCTTTTCAACATCATGTTCCACTTGCTGCATTTCAACATCTACCTCCACCTGCTCCTCTTTAACATCTGGCTCCAGTTGCTTCTCTTCTAAATCTTCCACCACTAGTTGCACTTGAACATGTTGTTGCACTTGCTCTTCCACAACTTCCTCAATCACAATCCCCGACCCTTATTTTTGTCCCCTCTTCTTGCCCTTATTACTTTCATTCCCTCCCATGTCTTTCTTTTGAGGAGAATCTTTAACTTGTGCATCTTCCTCAGTGATAACATGACATCTTCAAAATTATGTGGCACATGGTTTTTTTTGCATGACTTCTTGATATGACCCAATCGTCTACACCTCTTGTATGTTCTCTACCTTGCTCCTAACCTTGAACCTTTTTCGTGGGAAGATTTGATCGTCAACTTTCTAGGCCTTCCATTTGGCCTCCTAAGAACTCGTGGTTCAAGTTTGAACCCTAGGCTAACAATCTCCTGATCATTTTCATCTGCCATTGGTGTCACTTCCTGCATATGTTGTATCAAACCTGGCCTCTTAGCTTTGTGATGAAATACAATGCATGGTGACATGGGATCCCACTTATTTTCCACTTTCTATAGGTACAAGTCTTGTTTGCAATGTCAACGTGGTACTTCATTTCAGTTCCATGGTATTCTTTTGCATAAAACCTGACTTGCAAATTGTAACTTAGATTCATCCTCATCTTTGTTCCCCTCATTGTCATGGTTCTTGCATTTAGTAATAGAACCACCTTAGGAACTATTGTGTTGCCTGCATATTTTATTGCACAAATTCTTTGCCTAAAATATGTTTGCACCATTATGTCTTGTCTTATTACATCTAGCAAAATAACAATTGAGAGCGATTTAAGATGCCTAATCTTAGAACTAAAACTCTCTGCTAAATTGTTGCAAACATAATCCACCTTGCTCAAATCACCAAACTTTCTTCTAGCCCATAGTTTGGTGCGATGTTCTTCCAAGTATTCTTTCACCTCTAGATGTGTATACATGTAAGTAGCATGCCTTCTTGAGGTGTGATACGTCTCCAACGTA
>NC_061511.1:197951762-198026644 GCF_022539505.1 Lolium rigidum | reverse complement strand
CCGGCGTGCCAGAATGTGTTGATGAGGACATCCCTACCTCACTACTACCTCCGTCATTACCAACTGAAGATGAACCTGCCGTGAAGCTCAAGTCCAATGAAGTCAGGATTGGACCAATGACACGAGCTCGTGCGAAGCTACTTAAACAACAGGTGAACTTGTTCCTAAACGATACCTTGATTGATGAGAACTTTATACTACCTAAGTCCTATTACTTATGTATCATCAGGTATGAAGAGGAGACAAGCATCGCACGAGGAGGAGAGGAGCAACTGGACGTAAAGATGGACGTGAAGCTGGACATGGAGCTGGACATGAAGATATCTCATGGACGCGCGAGGGAGGAGCGGGAGGAATGCGCGAGAGGAGAAGAAGAAGTCCAGGCCGGTCCAGCGCCCGGTCAGACCGGCCCCCACGCCGGGCCGCCCGGTCCCTGGCCCGGTCAACCGGCCGCCAACCGGCCGCCAACCGGAGGGAGCGCATCGTACCGGGCAGAAACCGGAAACTTCGCAGTTTCCCGGTTGCCGCCCGGTTGACCGGACCACCGACCGGACCGGCCGGTCCACAGCCCGGTCGACCGGATTCCAGACCGGACAAGTCCGAGTCTGTCTCGACCAGATCTATTCTGGGTTGGTTTTACTTGTATCTTTCGACCAGAACTCCCTAGCTGCTTTAGACCACGTTTAAGATAAACCCTAGTTCTTAGTTGTTTACTCTGCAAAACTATTGAATTCCCTACACCATATTGCTTGATATTGTGTAGATCCTGTTTAAGTCTTGTGTGATCTGCTGTTCCATTGGGAATTAGACGGTTGCAACTTACCGCTTCGTGGTCGGCGGCTACGTGCGCAAGTGTGTGGAGTTGCGAATATCTTGCAGGGTTGAGAGTTGTTGCATCTGGCGACAGGGACCAATCGAGAGATCTCGTTGCGTCATACAAGTTATCATCCATTACATCGTCGTGTTTCTCCGCTGCTATCACCCCGTGATCATCATCACCACCGTTGCTTACTGAGAAGATCGGGCCACCCCATATCATCTTGGTATCAGATTTCCAGTTTTTCTCGGTAAGCCATCCACAATCCACCCCATAGTTGAGTTGTGAGTGTTTTCCTATACAGAAAAAGCCAAAAAAAATTAGGGTTAGGGTTTGCCATAGCCATAGCTTGCACTAATTTCGAGTTTTAGTTGCTTTTCGTAGTTGTTTTTGCGTAACTTTATCTTTCATCTAGTATTTTAGGGTTTTGAGTTTACTCTATCATCTTGTGTTATTTAGTCGTCTAGTGTCAGTTTTTGTTACTCCGAGTCCACATAGCGTACAGTGTGCTTGTTCCCAACCATAGACACAGCCTTTCGATATACGTGACTAGGACCTTCCCCAGAAGAGACTAGTTTTACCGCTCGACAGGCTGCTCATTAGGGTTTTGGTGCTTTGCATATCTTTTTGGCTGTCCCGATCTTTCACGATGCACCTTGTTGATCCATAGGACCGATAGATCTTGAACTCCCTTGACAGATTCAAGGATACTCAAGCGCATATGATTACTCTTGACAGACTCAAGAACTCACACATCTTTATTGGATAACTAGACGAACGTCCGAGACGCCGTCATAGGGCCAACCCCGCAGGGATGGTGATACTGGAGGAACCCAAGGTTCTACATAACTTGAATCAAAACTAGACTACCCTAAACCCTAACCGTGCCATCTCCTTATATGAGAGGGAGAGGTGGCCGGTCGGCCCCCTTATTGGGCCTAACCTAGTTCGACTTGGACAGGCCCAAGTCAAACGGACTCTATTAAAACCCTAGATGGCCCACCACATGACCTGGCTACATTATTATCTCCTAATAACAAGATTATAATAAACTACTGGTACAACCTTAGACCCAAATATCATATCAATGGCTGTCCTAGAGTACCAGGCCCGGATATCCATATCATGTGTTGCCTGCCAAAACCCACCGGCGAGCAGCGACGAGCAACACGAAGAGCCGGGAGGCTCCCAGAACTGCTGGTGGGCCCTGGTCCCTCGGGCGACGGCCCGCAAAAATCCGGCACACGTCCTGGCTGTTGCGAGGGCGTGCCACCTGACCTATACCTGGTCAGGAAGGTGATGGATTGCTTCAATTAGTTTCCTGCATGGCAGACTGATACGTCTCCGACGTATCGATAATTTCTTATGTTCCATGCCACATTATTGATGATATCTACATGTTTTGTACACATTATATGTCATATTTATGCATTTTCTGGAACTAACCTATTAACAAGATGTCGAAGTGTCGGCTTCTCGTTTCTGCTGTTTTTGGTTTCGAAATCCTAGTAACGAAATATTCTCGGAATTGGACGAAATCAACGCCCAGGTTCCTATTTTGCCCGGAAGCATCCAGAACACCCGAGAGTCGCCAGAGGGGGGCCACAGGGGCCCCAGATGATAGGCCGGCGCGGCCCAGGCCCTGGCCGCGCCGCCTTATGGTGTCATCGCCTCGTTGACCTCCCGACTCCGCCTCTTCGCCTATATAAAGGTCTCTGACCTAAAACACGAGACGGAAAAGCCACGGTACGAGAAACCTTCCAGAGCCGCCGCCATCGCGAAGCCAAGATCTGGGGGACAGGAGTCTCTCGTTCCGGCACGCCGCCGGGACGGGGAAGTGCCCCGGAAGGCTTCTCCATCAACACCACCGCCATCTTCATCAACGCTGCTGTCTCCCATGAGGAGGGAGTAGTTCTCCATCGAGGCTCGGGGCTGTACCGGTAGCTATGTGGTTAATCTCTCTCCTATGTACTTCAATACAATGATCTCATGAGGTGCTTTACATGATTGAGATCCATATGATGAGCTTTGTATCGCTACTAGTTGTGTGCTACTCATGTGATGTTATTAAAGTAGTCTATTCCTCCTGCATGGTGTAAAGGTGACTAGTGTGTGCACCGTGTGGTTCTTGTCGTAGGCTATGATCATGATCTCTTGTAGATTGTGGAGTTAATTATCATTATGATAGTATTGATGTGATCTATTCCTCCTTCATAGTGTAATGTGGACAGTGTGTGCGCTATGTTAGTTCTTGGTTTATTTTGCAATGATCTATTATGCTCTAAGGTTACTTAAATATGAATACCGAATGTTGTGGCACTTGTTAACTCCGGCTTGAGGGAGCTCTTGTAGCCCTACACAACGACTGGTGTTTGTCATCCAACAAAAGAGTGTATGTAGCACATATGAGAAAGAGTTATTTATTATGCGATCAATGTTGAGAGTGGCCACTAGTGAAAGTATGATCCCTAGGCCTTATTTCCAATACTACAAACACCGCTTGTTTACTTTTCTACTGCATGTTTACTGCCTGCAATATTACTACTATCAACTGCACGCCCGCAAGCTATTTTCTGGCGCCGTACTACTGCTCATATTCATTCATACCACTTGTATTTCACTATCTCTTCGCCGAACTAGTGCACCTATTAGGTGTGTTGGGGACACAAGAGACTTCTTGCTTTGTGGTTGCGAGGGTTGCATGAGAGGGATATCTTTGACCTCTTCCTCCCCGAGTTCGATAAACCTTGGGTGATCCACTTAAGGGAAACTTGCTGGCTGTTCTACAAACCTCTCGCTCTTGGAGGCCCAACACTGTCTACAAGAATAGAAGCACCCGTAGACATCAAGCTATTTTCTGGCGCCGTTGCCGGGGAACGAAAAGCTTCTACACAGGGATTTCCTCCCTCGTCAACCACGCGCCAGTTGTGGACAGCACAGACACATAAACATTAAATCCGAGCCTCGATCGGCTCTCAGGTTACCCTGTGAATCAGCTCAAAGAGTCGATTCACCCATGGTTCGTATTGGATCTATGATAACATGGGGATCCTGCTTGATCAATACCAAGTTAAATCGATCTACGACAGTCTAGGGCTTTCACCCCATAATTGGAACGTCCTACGCGTAGTTGAGCCTGGCAGATACGAAAGATAACAGAAAATTAATCCTAGAAGAGGCCTAAAAACCAACACAGAGTCGATTCCCGGAACAACCCCTCTTGGATCAGCAAACCATACCTTACGCACTACTGGATCGTTCAACCCGTTTGCAAGGCATAACCATGCGGATATCAAACTAATCCTTGGAGAACAAGGAACAACCATAACAGATCAGATCTACTAAACAAAGTCCAAGCAAGATGTTGCCCTTACACCTAAGATAGGTGCAAAGGCAGCTAGATATTTAGGGGCAGTATAACTAAGCAAACATATCAGAAAAGTATCAATGTTAGCCCCAAAACATCTATGATAACAGTATTACTCGCCATCAACAAGGCTTCAGTACGAGCAACACAAAACAACGAATAAATCGATATCGCCTGGATCGCAAGATGCGATCCGGGCAGCATGACGCTACCGGAAGAAACCCTCGAAACAAGGGGTGGCGATGCGCCTAGATTGTGTTTGTTGTGAACGTGATCGTCCTCCTTTCTCAATAACCCTAGGTACATATTTATAGTCCGTAGACTTTCTATCTTTGGAATAAACCTAACTGTGTACGAGCCAAACTCTATCTCTTAATTCTAAACTGAAACGTGATCTACTATAATGTACAGATATACGGGCAATCTAGCCCAAACTCTCGCACGAGGCCGATTCAGAAACACTTTATGTGCATATCCTCTAAGCCCATCTCAATCACGGCCCAACTCCCAATTTGGCTAAAATCCGGTGATAACAGGAGGATAAAGTTTATTATGATGATACTATACCTCCTATATTTGATGATGAGAATAATAATGATAGCTACTTTGTTGAATTTGCTCCCACTACAACTAATAAAATTGATTATACTTATGTTGGGAGTAGTAATAATTTTATGCATATAGCTCATGATAAGAATGTTTCATTTGATAGTTATATTGTTGAGTTTGTTCATGATGCTACTGAAAATCTTTATGAGAGAGGAAAATATGGTTGTAGAAGTTTTCATGTTACTAAAACACCTCTCTATATGCCGAAAATCTTGAAGTTGCGCTTGTCTAGTTTTCCTATGCTTGTTGCATTATGCCTACATGACTTGTTTATTTACAAGATTCCTTTTCATAGGAAGTGGGTTAGACTTAAAAGTGTTTCTAATTTGCTTCTTGATGCTCTCTTTTGCTTCAACTCTTATTTCTTGGGAGTGCATCATTAAAATTACTGAGCCCATCTTAATGGCTATAAAGAAAGAACTTCTTGGGAGATAACCCATGTGTTTATTTCGCTACTGTTTTGTTGTGTCTTGGAAGTTGTTACTACTGTAGCAACCTCTCCTTATCTTATTTTATTGCATTGTTGTGACAAGTAAGGTCTTTGATAGTAAGGTTGATACTAGATTTGGATTACTGCGCAGAAACAGATTTCTGTCTGTCACGAATTTGGGCATGGCTCTCTGTAGGTAACTCTAAAAAATCTGCCAATTTACGTGCGTGATCCTCAGATATGTATGCAACTTTCATTCAATTTGAGCATTTTCATCTGAGCAAGTCCAGTGCCTCTAAAAAATTCGTCTTTACGGACTGTTCTGTTTTGACAGATTCTGCCTTTTATTTCGCATTGCCTCTTTTGCTGTGTTGGATGGATTTATTTGTTCCATTGACTTCCATTAGCTTTGTGCAATGTCCAGAAGTGTTAAGAATGATTGTCTCACCTCTGAACATGTGAAATTTTCAATTATGCACTAACCCTCTAATGAGTTTGTTTTAAGTTTGGTGTGGAGGAAGTTTTCAAGGGTCAAGAGAGGAGGATGATATACTATGATCAAGAAGAGTGAAAAGTCTAAGCTTGGGGATGCCCCCATGGTTCATCCCTGCATATTTCAAGAAGACTCAAGCATCTAAGCTTGGGGATGCCCAAGGCATCCCCTTCTTCATCGACAACTTATCAGGTTTCTTCTCTTGAAACTATATTTTTATTCGGTCACATCTTATGTACTTTACTTGGAGCGTCTGTGTGCTTTTATTTTCATTTTATTATTTTAATTCTCTGAATAAATTCATGCTTGTGTGGGAGAGAGACACGCTCCGCTGTTGCGTATGAACACATGTGTTCTTAGCTTTACTCTTAATGTTCATGGCGAAGGTTGAAACTGCTTCGTTCATTGTTATATGGTTGGAAACAGAAAATTCTGCATGTGGTAATTGGTATAATGTCTTGAATAATTTGATACTTGGCAATTTTTGTGCTCATATAGATCATGTTTAAGCTCTTGCATCATGTACCTTGCACCTATTAATGAAGAACTACATAGAGCTTGTTAAAATTTGGTTTGCATGATTGGTCTCTAGAGTCTAGATATTTTCTGGTTAAGGTGTTTGAACAACAAGGAAGACAATGTAAAGTCTTATAATGCTTACAATATGTTCATATGTGAGTCTTTCTGCACCATTTTATACTTGAGTTTGCTTCAAACAACCTTGCTAGCCTAGCCTTGTATTGAGAGGAATTCTTCTCGTGCATCCAAATCCTTGAGCCAAAAACTATGCCATTTGTGTCCACCATATCTACCTACTATGTGGTATTTTCTGCCATTCCAAGTAAATACTTCATGTGCTACCTTTAAATAATTCAAAAGATATTATCTCTTATTTGTGTCAATGTTTTATAGCTCATGAGGAAGTATGTGGTGTTTATCTTTCAACCTTGTCATTTACTTCTGACGGACTTTCACCAATGGACTAGTGGCATATCCGCTTATCCAATAACTTTGCAAAAAGAGCTGGCAATGGGGTTCCCAGCCCCTATTAATTAACTTGCATTAATAATTCTCTTCACATGTTTTGCTCTGATTCATCAGTAAGCAACTTAATTTTGCAAATAGACACTCCTTCATGGTATGTGATTGTTGGAAGGCACCCGAGGATTTGGTTAGCCATGGCTTGTGAAAGCAAAAGGTTGGAAGGAGTGTCATCCATAAATAAAATAAAAAACTAAACTAAAGTACATGTGTAAACAAAAGAGAAGAGGGATGATCTACCTTGCTGGTAGAGATAACGTCCTTCATGGGAGCCGCTCTTGAAAGTCTGGTTGATAAGGTAGTTAGAGTACCCGCTACCATTCGTTGACAACAACAAACACCTCTCAAAACTCTACTTTTATACTCTCTATATGATTTCAAAACTTAAAAAGCTCTAGCACATGATTTAATCCCTGCTTCCCTCTGCGAAGGGCCTTTCTTTTACTTTATGTTGAGTCAGTTTACCCACTTCTTTCTATCTTAGAAGCAAACACTTGTGTCAACTGTGTGCATTGATTCTTACATGTTTACCTATTGCATTTGTTATATTGCTTTATGTTGACAATCATCCATGAGATATACATGTTGAAGTTGAAAGCAACCGTTGAAACTTATATCTTCCTTTGTGTTGCTTCAAAGCTTTCTACTAAGAATTTATTGCTTATGAGTTAACTCTTATGCAAGACTTATTGATGCTTGTCTTGAAAGTACTATTCATGAAAAGTCTTTGATATATGATTCAGTTGTTTAGTCATTATCTTTACTATCACTTTATTCACTTCATATGCTTTACAATAATGTTGATCAAGATTATGTTGGTAGCATGTCACTTAAGAAATTATCATTGTTATCGTTTACCTACTCGAGGACGAGTATGAACTAAGCTTGGGGATGCTTGATACGTCTCAAACGTATTTATAATTTCTTATGTTCCATGCTAGTTTTATGACAATACCTACATGTTTTGTACACACTTTATATCGTTTTGATGCGTTTTCCGGAACTAACCTATTGACGAGATGCCGAAGGGCTAGTTCCTGTTTTCTGCTGTTTTTGGTTTCAGAAATCCTAGTAAGGAAATATACTCGGAATTGGACGAAATCAACGCCCAGCATCTTATAATTGCACGAAGCTTCCAGAACACTGGAGAGGCACCAGAGGAGAGCCACAGGCCCACCACACAGGGTGGCGGCGCGGCCCAAGGGGGGGCACGCCCCCTATTGTGTGGCGGCTCCGTAACCCTTCCGACTCCGCCTCTTCGCCTATTTAAAGCCCCCAGACCTAAATCTTCGACACGGAAAAGCCACGGTACGAGAAACCTTCCAGAGCCGCCGCCATCGCGAAGCCAACATCTGGGGGACAGGAGTCTCTGTTCCGGCACGCCGCCGGGACGGGGAAGTGCCCCCGGAAGGCTCCTCCATCGACACCACCGCCATCTTCATCAACGCTGCTGTCTTCCATGAGGAGGGAGTAGTTCTCCATCGAGGCTAAGGGCTGTACCGGTAGCTATGTGGTTAATCTCTCTCCTATGTACTTCAATACAATGATCTCATGAGCTGCCTTACATGATTGAGATTCATATGAGTTTTGTATCAATATTCATCTATGTGTTACTCTGGTGATGTTATTAAAGTACTCTATTCCTCCTTCATGATGTAATGGTGACAGTGTGTGCATCATGTAGTTCTTGGCGTAGGTTATGATTGTAATCTCTTGTAGATTATGGAGTTAACTATTACTATGATAGTATTGATGTGATCTATTCCTCCTTCATAGTGTGATGGTGACAGTGTGCATGCTATGTTAGTACTTGGTATAATTGCAATGATCCATTATGCACTCTAAGGTTATTTAAATATGAACATCGAAAGTTGTGGAGCTTGTTAACTCCGGCATTGAGGTGCTCTTGTAGCCCTACACAATTAATGGTGTTTGTCATCCAACAAGAGAGTGTAGAGTGGTTTTATTATGTGATCAATGTTGAGAGTGTCCACTAGTGAAAGTATGATCCCTAGGCCTTGTTTCCAAGCACTTTTCTGGCACCGCTTGTTTACTGTTTTACTGCATCTTTACTTCCTGCAATATTACCACCATCCATATTACTTATATTTCACTATCTCTTCGCCGAACTAGTGCACCTATACATCTGACAAGTGTATTAGGTGTGTTGGGGACACAAGAGACTTCTTGTATCGTGATTGCACGGTTGCTTGAGAGGGATATCTTTGACCTCTTCCTCCCTGAGTTCGATAAACCTTGGGTGATTCACTTAAGGGAAACTTGCTGCTGTTCTACAAACCTCTGCTCTTGGAGGCCCAACACTGTCTACAGGAATAGAAGCGTGCGTAGACATCAATGCTCGACAGATAAGTACAATCTGTTAATTGTTCTTTGACCACGAACGAAGTTTGCCATCACCAACTATGATTTCCTATGCACCTTTATTTGTGATTTCCTTCTACTTGTTTCAAGTTGAATTATATGAGGAAGTTGTTCACTAGAATGTCTTGTGTGAATTAATGTGATGCTTCTTGTCCGTATTTTATTTATCGACTCTTCACTCCATAAACATGTGGTCTCGTTTACTGAGTTCAGTTTCGCTTGGGGACAAGCGAAGTCTAAGCTTGGGGGGAGTTGATACGTCCATTTTGCATCACTATTTTATATCATAATTTACTGTTATTCATTGATATATTTCATATTTAGAGATGATACTTATGTTATTTCACCTATTTTGCATGTTTCATGATTATTGGAGAATCACTCACCGGAGTCAGGATTCTGCTGGAAAGAGCACCGTCAGAATGCAATATTTCTGAAGATCAACAACTGACAAAAATTACCCCGAAGGTCTTATTTCTCCAGAAGAAGGAGCCAGCCAAAAGGAGGGGCCGAGGAGGGCCGCCATGGGCCCCCCCATAGGCCGGCGCGGGCTCCACCCTGGTCGCGCCGCCTTGTGGGGAGGGGGCCCACAGACCCCCTCGGCCGCCTCTCTTTCGCGTACTTCATCTACCCGAAAACCTAAGGTACTGGGGATAATCGCGAGGAGACACGGCCGCCTCGCGGGGCGGAAAACACCGAGAGAGAAAGAGCTCTCCGGCAGGCTGAAATCCGCGGGGAAATTCCCCTCCCGGAGGGGGAAATCGACGCCATCGTCACCGTCATCGAGCTGGACTTCATTGGGATCATCATCACCATCATCTCCACCGCCGACACCATCATCTCCACCGCTGCACTTCGTCACCGCTGTAACATCTAGGGTTAAATCTTGATTATTTCATAGGGGAAACTCTCCCGGTATTGATTACTCCTTGTTATTGATGCTATTGAGTGAAACCATTGAACCAAGGTTTAAGTTCAGATTGTTATTCATCATCATATCACCTCTGATCATGTTCCATATGATGTCTCGTGAGTAGTTCGTTTAGTTCTTGAGGACATGGGTGAAGTCTAAATGTTAGTAGTGAACTATGTTGAGTAATATTTAATGGTTTGATATTTAAGTTGTGTTGTTATTCTTCTAGTGGTGTCATGTGAACGTCGACTACATGATACTTCACCTTTACGGGCCTAGGGGAATGCATCTTGTATTCGTTTTCTAATTGTGGGGTTGCAAGAGTGACAGCAACCTGAACCCCCGTTGGTATATCGATGCAGGAGGGATAGCAGGATCTCAGAGTTTAAGGCTGTGGTTAGATTTATCTTAATTACTTTCTTGTATTTGCGGTTGCTTGCAAGGGGTATAATCACAAGTATGTATTAGTCCTAGGAAGGGCGATGCATTAGCATAGGTTCACCCATACAACACTTATCAAAACAATGAAGATTAATCAACTATATGAAGCGAAAGCACTAGACTAAATTCCCGTGTGTCCTCAAGAACGTTTGGTCATCATAAGTAAACAAACCGGCTTGTCCTTTGTGCTAAAAAGGATTGGGCCACTCGCTGCAACTATTACTCTCGCATTTTATTTACTTGTACTTTATTTATCCGCTATATCAAAACCCCCGAATACTTGTCTGTGAGCATTTACAGTGAATCCTTCATCGAAACTGCTTGTCAACACCTTCTGCTCCTCGTTGGGTTCGACACTCTTATTTATCGAAGTACTACGATACACCCCCTATACTTGTGGGTCATCAACCATCCATATATTAGTTAGGATCAAGATGAAGAAGCTAGGAGGTGGAGGCATACCACAAGATGCAGGTCTATCAGATTTCCTGAAGAACAAGCTACAGAAGATACCAAGGTAGAATTCCTAGGCAAACCATATATTTAGATAATCATATCATCATCTCTTGAGTAGGACCTTAGGCTATTCCAAGATATTTAGAAGTGAGAGAGATTATAGATGCTAACCATAGCCATGTCTATCCTAGAGAATACTAGAGTAGTATTAAATCTTACTTGTTCAAACCAACCTTTAATCCTGGAGGTGAGAGTTATATTCTATTAGTGAAACATAACTAAAACCCTGGTTCACATTTGAGTTCCAATACATGTATCACTTGGAATTATAAGTAGAACCCTGCCATACCTCATGCCCATTTATACTTCAATTAGTGAAGCTTATGCAAAACCCTAAACCATTTCATATGGGATCTACTACACATAAAATAAAATATGTCCTAACTTGTGTATCATGGATCACATGTATCAACCTAAGCTAGAATATCATTTAGGTGATTTGAATTAAGCCAATACCCAATTATATTTTTCCTTCCAAGTAAATTGTTTAGTTAACCAAATAGGAATAATATATTATAGTTTGGACCATCACCCTAGTAAGTGAATTAACCATGATGAGCTTGGGATTTATTTTAAGTAATCCAAGCTAGAAATTGCTAAGCAAAATTATTAAATATAAGGTTTATTCAATCATCTTCTAAAACCCTTAGAAATAACTATCTACATAAAATAATGATTCCACCCCATCCTCACTACCATTCATTTTAAAACTCTAGTCATAATAAAAATATATGTGAACAATCCATATAGTTAAGTACTAGCTAAGCCTAATAATATGCTTACCATGCACCTGTTATAAAATTCAAACCATTTAAACAGATTTTGGTTCCTAAATTAAAAAGCAATTGAGATGAACCCCTAAATTCATATCTATTTTTAATTTTGAATTGTGCCTCACAAGAAGACAAATTTAAACAATTATTAAATGTTTGTTTAAAAAACAATGCAGTAAGCATTATCATCAAGTCATATAAATATCCAAATATTTTAGAACCTGCAAAGCAACACAGAATTCAAATCAGATTCAAATAGGAAATTCAAATCAGAAAATAAAAAGAACAAATAGAAAAGAGAAGAGAGAGAGGAGCATACCTGGTAGGCCGAAGCAGCCCAACGCCAACCCAGCAGTAGCCCAGGACCAGCAACACCTCCACGGCCCAGTCCAACGCAAAATACCGTTTCGTCGCTGTAATAAAACAAAGAGGAGGGCGTCGTCTTCTTCTTCCTCTCCACGATCGACAACACGATGGCGCAGCTCCGCCATGTCCTCGTCGAGTATAAGGACGCCGCCGGACGCCACTCACCACTCTAGAGCCGAGGAGAATTCCATCTGCATCCGCTGCCAGTCGGGAGCATCAAGATTCCCACACGGAAACCCTAACCTAGAGCACCGCCGTATCCTGGACGTTCACTTCTAGACCTCGCCATCGCTCCTGACCTCACCGTGGCCTATAAAACCACATGCAGCACCGCCAAGAAACCCTAGCATCTCGCCACCCCTCCATTTTCCCTCAGAACCTCTCTATCCCCCACTAAGTCTCGCTCACTGTCGACGGAGTTGAAGACGAAGTCGACGATGGAGGTCATCCCGGATACCGTCGAGTGGCTTGGGAGGTGCGCAAGATCATGCAGATCATCTCTGCAAAAGGAATCGAGCTCGGGTGCCTTCACTCTTGCCAATTTCGTTGTTCCATTTCTCCGGCCATCGCTGGGAATGGTGAAATAGGGCTCGCTCTCGTCAACGATTGACGCCGTCGAGCAGTTCATCATCATCACGGTGATCTTGCGAGTCTCTGGAGCCCCGATTCGATTCTTCGCCGGAGTCACCACCGCGGTAGAGCTCGTCGGATTTAGATCCGGTGATCCCCTCGCAAAACCAACACCACCTTCATGTTCAGTAGCTTGAGAGGAGTCAGAAAAACCTAGTAGTCCGTCTCGGGAGGCCGTAAATCGGCGGCGCCGTCGTGCGCTGACCGTTGGCGGTCATTGAATGGCGAGGCCGACGTGGCCGTAGGACCCACCTGTGGCCCTTGACCAGTCCTCGCCTGTGTGGCAGCTGAGGTGGCCTTGACCCCACCTGTCGGTGACAGTAGCTAGGCAGCGAATCGGTATCTTTAGTATTTTTCTATTTAGTTAAAAAACCCAGTAAATAACTGAAATTTTTAGAAATAAATAAAATTCATTTTTGCTCAGAAAAATATGATTAATATATCAAAATGCTCACAAAAATAAACCCTACTCAATAAAAATATAAAATAAAAATGTGTGTCAAAAAAATTCAATTATTCTTAACTTTATTAATTATGCCTTTTCATTTGTTTTAAATACAATTTGAATTCAATAATTAGTTAAGTTTCAAAATTAAATAATATCTAACCAGTAAGTGAATAAAATATTAAGATTAGTTTTATTTATCATACTATCATTAACTCAAATATTATTGGTATTTCATCAACCCTAATTTGCAAAATTACCCTTTATCATTTTCTTTAAATAATAATAAAGCAAGAAAATACTAAAAGCTAATATTATTTTGGTAGCTCAAAATTTGTTTACTTAAATTTTTTTAGTTAACAAGTTCTTATTTAAAATTTAATAATAACTATAAAACCCTAACTTCTAAATTAAACCCTAAATAGTAATTACCTTAATTATTAAAACTTTGAAACTTAATAAAATGTTAAACCCATTATTACTTTCTTTCAAAGTAATTAATAACTTCAACTCCATTACCAATTATCATTTTATAAATGATATTAGAATTTACAAACCCTAGTCCTAATATGAATAAGAACTTTGATTCCATTATTTTATGTGATCATCCTAAATTAGATTTAATTCTAAAACCCTAGGGGTTTATCAGACATGATCTTATGAACTTCACTTTACCTATAGATCCTTATTATGCAACAATTAATAAAAGTCATGATCCACTAAAATTGAATTTAGGCATCATATGAGATCATCATTTCATGCCATTATTCTTGAATAAACCTTGTATGATGCACTAGTGCCACCTAGGAGAAAACCCTAGCTTGTTACCCACATATTAACACCATTGATCATCGTACTTAGTATCACACCATTGGAATCAACCTCAACCATCATACCCTAGTAGAACCATGGTGAACAACCATAATACCAATCTTGAATAGCAACTCACATCACATGCTCCTATTCAACTAAACTCTATTTAGGAAATAATAAACCACCTAGCTTAGAAGCCATTATTGAATACTTAGTGAAGCAAATAAGGAGTCATAGTAAACCCTAAGGTTTAACTCATGGTACCACCTTAATAACCATCCTTTGATATGATGATCAACCATAGTAATAAACATGCTAAGACTTGCTGCATATAGACCCATCCTACTTAAGAACCCAACTAGTCCCTAATAATGAACTAAATGAATCCAATAGTAAACCCTAGAAGCACTTAGCTCCTACTTGTAGTAATTTTTATTCTTTATCAATCATGTTCTTCAAAAGTTATTCTTTTGAAGTGCAAATGTCAACCAAACCATAGAAGCCATAGTTCTTATGTGAAATACTTATTATTTCTTAATTAACCTGTTCTTCAAAAGTTATTCTTTTGAAGTATAATATATGTAATCATCAACCATGCACCATAGAACTTAAAATTGACAACTGCTCTTTACATATTACTCAACTACAATTTCTTTATGTGCATGATTGTTATGATGCATTATATCACTTGTTTATGCTATAATACCACCAACCCTAATAAAAACCTTGTTTGAGAACCATCCTAAAAGTGCAACACACCCTAAAGAAACCTTTACAACTCATCCATCCTAAATCATCGGGGTTAGGTTATGCTCGGGACGATTGCATCTCATACTATGCATTATAGCATCTTTGCCAGTTCTTTAAACATTGTCCTTACCGGACAATGATGGTATTTCAGAATTTGGAGTTCTCACGTATCGAAGCTTTTGCCTGCATAATCTTGCAGTCAAGAAAGACAAGTTCATCTCTTGCTCATGTCATTTGATTATTTTTATCAAACTATATGCAAAGTAGTATACTTATCACTCCTGCATTGAAAAGCAATATATTATTTTACGATTATGAATATGACTATGTGGTGGGCAATGGAACCATGGTATGCGTTGATTGGTGGATGTTCCATTCCAAGGGTACTACTCATCTAGGACTAAGTACCAATGCCGTCCAGTGATTCTAGCGCCGTACATATCGCGTTAACCATAAGATCTATAATGGCTCTGGGGAAGTCAGTTGTATCTTTCCCCCCTCTTGCATATCAACGGACTTGATAGAGCCTGGCTGGGTATTGGGATAACACTGCAGTAGGTTGGGAAATCCTTTAAAATCCCCATCCGTGTGGATGAGAGGCTCTACCGTCTATGAGGGATTGTCCATCGTACATCGGGGGTAAAGTTGTATGATCGGGAGAAGTCTAACGGGGATGTACAGATGGACAAAAGGGTGGGTATGCAGGGTCGCGGAGAAGACAGTGATTGGCTTGGTTCTTATACCTGGTGACAAGGGATGTACAGATGGACAAAAGGGTGGGTATGCAGGGTCACCAAGGAAGTGGGGACAAGGCTCGCGACTTGGTTGGCAACAAGGATAAGTTCTCTTATGGGAAAAGTAACGCACCTCTGCAGAGTGTATTGAATTTCGACTGTCACTCCCTGTTCCGGGAAGGGAACTACGAACGCGGCAGGAAAGGAACTCCGTGAAGTTCTGTTTAACTTGTGAAGACTGACATGCATAGTTTTCAGAATAAAATAAACCTTTTGAAGAAATGTTTATGAAAACTTGCATTCGCCTATGACTTTCTGGTCTATGGCTGTTGCTAGTGCATAATACACCTATTTCCTATAATGAACTTGCTGAGTACGCTCGTAGTCATTCCCTCCCATTTGAACCCCCTTCTTAGATCAAGGCACCGAAGGAGAAACTACCGTGGAACTCGAAGACAAAGGAGTCAACTGCAACAAGATGGAGAACTCAATCAATGAAGTCAATGAAGTCAACTTCTGCATCAGTTAGAGTGGAAAACCTAGACTAGTAATAGAAGAGAACCTTTCCCTAATCCTAGCACATAAGTAGCTAGAATTCTATAGCAAGCCAAGTATCTCTAGAGCTAGGATTAGCAATAAGTTAGACTACGAGTCGTTCTTGTGGAGCTTTATTTGAAGTTTTACCTCACTGTAAAGTAGGAGGCTGTGTTGATCTTCTGTAAACAGTTTGTGTATCCTTCAATAGACATACCTTGGACTCACATATGTTTCTGTTGTACCACTATGAGGGATGTAATATGAGTGGAACGGTGTTTCACTTGTGTTATGTCAACGACTTGTGTACTACATCATGCAGTGGTATGCTGAGTCACCGCAGCAGAGCCCGACGGTGGTGGTGGAGTAGAGCCGTAGAGCAGGGCTAGCGCTGCTGATGGCAACGGCGTGCCAAACCCTAGAGAAGTGGCGCCATTGACGGAGGCGCATAGCTCAACATCGGGTACCCGGGGTATCCGGGATAGTACCTTGGATAAGCTGCCACGGGAGAGAAGTTCACCCCCGGTCCCGGACCAGCTCCTCGACCGAGAGAGGCATGAACTAGGGATGCGTCGGTATATACCGCTGGAGGGAAGGAGCCGATCACAAGATCCGTGTTGTTGATGGTTGACGCCGATGTGGAAGCAGCCGGCGGCCATGGCAATGGCAGCACTCGGAAGAATCGGCGGCGGGGCGGAAGTTGCCGGCAGGGCCGGCGGCGGGGGCAGAAGCAATGCCGGGAAGGGCGCCCGGCATGGTTGTGGGGAGAGTCACGGACTCAGAAGTGGATACCATCGCGGCCTGGAGTAGCGGCGCGGGAGAAGCACCGATGGCGACAAAAGCTTTGCGACGGCGACAACCCTAGGTTAGGAAGTCGGCTATGGTATCATGAAAGCAAACAAGAAAAACGTATGTTGTGGCCTACCCTGATGTGCCTCATCGGGTAGGGTTCTTCTAATTTATATATGGTATAGAAGTTACAAGCGTGTACGTATCGGTATACAATACGGTATAGGTAATATAGTCTAACAATATTCATATGGGTGTGCATGTTATAGTCGATAGTGCAGTGATTATTTCTATGTATGTTGTGTTTTTGTGGGAAATCGGTAATTATTTTTTTAGTTGTTGATTCAGTGGTTCCCCACCATGTAAATCATATGCGCCTTTAGGTTTAGAGATGTGCAAATAGCCAAA
This sequence comes from Lolium rigidum, assembly GCF_022539505.1. Classification (NCBI taxonomy): domain Eukaryota; kingdom Viridiplantae; phylum Streptophyta; class Magnoliopsida; order Poales; family Poaceae; genus Lolium; species Lolium rigidum. Next base: position 198,009,393 of record NC_061511.1, on the reverse strand, counting down.
TAGTCACTTGCACATCTATTTGTTGAACTAAAGATGCACAATTGTTTTGGTATATTTGTAGGCTTGATTACAGACAACTGGGTCGACTAAAATTCAATCACCTTGGAAACTGAAAATCTCAAATTTATTGAAGGATTTCTTATTAATTAAGTAGTATAGCTTTCTCAATTTATATAGATGTATCCACTTGCAATGGGTACCAACCAATGTAGTACTCAACTTTCCTCAAAACCTTTAGGTAGTATTAATTAACAAACATCTTAATGCATCAGGTGCTCAACTTTCTTCATAACCTTTAGCTAGTATTTCTAATAGTATAAAAGTCAAGTGACACAATGAGATGCAACTAACCAACATAATCACTTGCAGTTGACAGTTTGGTTGCCTTGCCGCAATCCAGCTCAACTAAAGCAGATTATTATCCTGACCTACACTTGGAAAATAAACACTAATGATCAAACAGGCGCCCAATAAGTGGGGTTATGCCCTTCCCTTAATGCATCAGGTGCTCAACTTTCTTCATAACCTTTAGCTAGTATTTCTAATAGTATAAAAGGCAACTGACACAAGATGCAACTAACCAACATATTTACTTGCATTTGACAATTTGGTTGCCTTACCGCAATCCAGCTCAACTAAAACAGAATATTATCCTGACCTAGACTTGGAAAAAAAAACACTGATGATCAAACGGGTACCCAATAAGCGGGGTTATGCCCTTCCCTTTTTTCCTTTTCCTTTTCTTTTCCCTTTTTGCAGGGGTTATATCCTTACATTCCCCGTTCTCCAGTCATATTCCTCGTCTCCCATATGCATGTTGCAATATTCGATTGTGCTGAAAAATACAAGGACCCTGAGACATCTAAAATGAGACATGAATAGTATTTTCTACAAGCAAGGTGGTAAAGGACCACTGATCCAATGATCAAGGCTGTGAATATTTTCCAAAGCAGTGTATATTTGTGGTCAATAGAGAAACACCTATTTCTATGTTGATAATCTTGACTGTTGATTCCTGATATAACAGTTTATAAGTGGTTCCACCTTATGCAGTTTATGTGTAACTTTAGATTTAGATATGTGCAACTGGCTATTTTCATATTTGATGACCAAAAGCTGCACAAATTTTTTGGTACTGCTATACTATACTCTCGTGATGATTTACAACTCGCTGGACTTAGACTAGCTCAGTTGCCTTCAGAAACAGCGAATCCGAATTCTGAAATCTCTTGTCTATGCGGCCGTACAGAGTCTAGCTGCCTTGCTCGGCTAATATTGAAGTAGCAACTTGCAATGGCTACAAATGCAGTTAACAGAAATATTTATGCATCAGGTGCTCAACTTTCTTCATCTGGCTTTATTTAGGTAGTGTTTCTACTAGTATAAAAGGTTAGTGACATAATCGGATGCAACTAACAAACATATCCGCTTTTAGTTGACAGTTTGTCCGCATTACCCAAGTCCAGCTCAACTAAAATACTATCTCTATCTATAAAAGGATGCCGCAAATTTATTTAAAATTAGATATATCTAGACGCTATTAAGTATATAGATACATCCGAATTTAGATAAATCAACATCTTTTTTATGAACGGAGGCTGCAGGGAATTACATAAAATTCAATACTATCCTGACCTAGACTTGGAAAGTAAGCACCCATGGTCATCCAATAAGCATACTACATGGTAAAGCAAATCAAAAGTTCAATGAAGGTCCAACCTCCTGGAGATAAAGTACCAGGCGGACTTTCAAACTGAATTGTGGTTTGCAGTGCACTACAGCTAGCCTGTCTTGGCCGACCAAACAGATACCTGGACAGACAAATACTAGAGGAGATATCGATCAGATATCCTTCTGAAGAAACATAGGAGATCAATCACATGTTGAAAGTACCTGATAGTTATGCAGAGGTCTACATGCATGCCCTAGCTACCTTCAGGAGCGTCCTGCAGGATTCAGCTCCACATGGGCGTATGCCAAATCCAGGGACTACGAAACGACCAGTCGGGACCGGGAAGTGTACTTATGACTGCATGATAAGGAACATGTCGAGGCGTGTGTTTCTGTGCGTGTGCTTCTAGCTGAAACACCATCATTTCATGGCCGATCGATCTTAGGAAGATAACCCGCTGGTTCTAGAGCTAGCAGTGATCTCTTCAGGTCAAAGTCGTCAGACTCAGATCCGGCTAGTGCTGACCATGATGGCATGCACCATCAGCAACTCTCTCAACCGATGCCTGGTGTAGATGCACACAAGCCTCCATGACCGGTGGGTTTAGATTTCAGAATCACATGTGCACATGCCGTTTCTTTCACGAAAAATCCACCGATCTAGTGATAATAATCAAGAGCAGATCTCGAATATGAAAATTGACCGAATTCCAGGAGATCCGCCAAACACATAACTCCACACGCCCTCCACCGGTGCTAGACGCACCAGGGGAGCGAGGAAGTCGCTGCCGCCGTACTCAGCTGCACCTCCAAGACCCCAAGGGCTGCTGGAGGCGGGACAGAAACCCTGTGATCTATATATCTATTAATCTGTCTACATCAAATTCTTTTGCTCTCCAATATGTTACAGCTAGATGTAGCCTTCGTTTGGAAAAAATCTAGCTGTAGCCTACTTGCTGTTGCACGGAGAGCGGATAAGAAGTATCGGAGCCTGCCTACTCGTTGCTGCTCTCAGCGCACTGACTATATGCTCCAGGAGACGACAACAAGGGGGTCAGCGTCGATCGCAGATCTTTGCCCAGTAAAGTACGTGGTTCGTGCATGCATTTGGTGTAAGCAAACGATGCGCTTCCTAATTGCAAAACCCCGCGGTACTCCACTCACCTCATGCCTCCCCTTACCCCTCCCCGCCAATCGAACCCGGCAGCGGAGTAGTGTCCGCGGCACCGATGGCGATGCCATCTCCCATCGGCATGCCAGCCACTCGCTGCCGCGCGCGGCAGGGTGGGAGTGGGTTCGCCAGAAAGAAGAAAGAAGAAATGGGAGATCGAGCTAGGCCCAGCAGCTCAGCGGCAACAAGGGCAATGGTGCGCATAAGATATTCAGGATCTGTCCGAGACCACACCACACCACACCACCCGCGCGAAAGCCAACCAGTGAAGCTAGCCAGGCGAAGCTGGGGAGAACAAAATGTTGTAAAGCTAAGCTCTAGGCTGCCCCGCGAATCAAAACGGCTTTCCTTTGTGGAAAGGCCAGCAGGGGAAAGCATCAATGATGGCCATCTTTCTTTTGCCATCGAGCTTTTTAGGTTCGATCTTCCTGCTGTGACTAGGCGCGCGGCAGCCTCTGTGCCTGCGTCACCCTTTGGTTTTCAAATGCATATATGCTGCAGTGTACCAGTCAGCATATATAGTTCATGACACGCATGTGTAGGGCATATGCTACATATATTTATATACAGGTCTTGTGTGATGCTGTCTAGGTCTAGCTAGTGGTCAAGCACATCATGCATGCATCGAGAGCAAAACCTTAGCTCCCAAGGAATTAGCAGCTGACAACGATGCTCTTTTCCAAATGTGCGTCTCTGCTTCATTCGATTATCCGCAAAGGAGAAAAAAAGGCGATGATCGATGAGAGTCGCACACTGATTAATTAATCATCATCTAAAAGGAAGTAATCCACATAACGTAGACAGCAATAGATGGAGACGAAGAAGCTACGCGATTGGATGCTGCGCGCATGTATAGACTTTAGTCACATTCAGAGGACATGTTTTTTGAGCACTTTCTTTTGCTCCACACGAAAAAGGAAGCTCAGCTTGCTTCACCCGAGCAATTGTCAACGTTGATCACTAGCCACACTCGTTTTAATTAACATTTGCCGGTGCTAGTGTATGTCTACGGTGGTAGCTAATCTTTCTGCAGAAGGCAATGCGATGACCGCAATGCTGATCCATCTCTTCAGGATCAAGTAGTGGTGTGCTAATGGCGTCTCTATCCGATCCCATAAATTTAGAGGTCGAAAGCCGCGGATAAAAATAGATGACAAAAAATTTAGTCCTCTAAACGGTGGCCAGCAGAACCAATCCCCTAAAACAAGAACACGATTTGGATAAATTTCACAGGATTTCATACGATTTCGACATAGTTCATAGGATTTAAATAAAACATAAACGAAAACTAACCTAAACATACTACAAACTTAAACTAAAATACAAACTAAAATTAAAATGATTTTTGCGGCGGAGGTCGCTGACAAGGGATTAACTTATCAATGCCTACGTATTGTAGACTAGGGTTTTAGTCGGAAGTAGAGGGCAAGTAGATCTCGAAGATTTCAGCCGAAAAGTGCTCGACGATTACGAAGACTAGGGTTGCGAGAAACAATGAATCGATCCTCTCTTTGTCCCTCGACTTCCCCTTATATAGGAGGCAGAGCCGAGGGATTCGTAATACACAAGTTACAGAGTCCGGGAGGGTTTCTAACCCGTCCCGTAAAATTACAAGTCTATATTTCCTAATACAACTCTAACTTTCCTTAATATAACTTGGGCTTCTGAACTTCATATTCTTCGACTCGTGGACCTTCGGTAAACCCCGGGTACCATCTTTGGCAGGCCCATTGTGGATGCCTATGTCAGTAGCCCCCGAGATTTTGCTTGAATCGAAGAATCAGGGAAAATCTCCAACTTTATAATCATCCAATAACTCTGTCGAATTTATCACATATCTTTGGATACACAATTATATATTGTACAGGGATAGTTGGGGCTAGTTCATCTGACGGATCAGGTACTAGTTAATTGCTCTAGTGGCAATCCGCAAAAACCTACTTCAAGATCACGCCCCTGGACATGATCTCGGGATACTGGTGTTAACTTCGACAGGTGCCGCTTAAGGTCTTACCATTCTGTCGAGTCCCAGTCATGTTTTATTGGGTACCTAAAGCGTCCATTAGGATTTTTCTTCGTATCTGTTGATACAGAAAAAAATAGCAAGCCGACGTCAGAGACGGTGCCACGCCGCTCAGAACGGATCTGGAGTCTTACCTTCGCAGAATTTTGTGGCATTCAGAGATTATTCGCAACTTTGGCGCTCTGAGAATATATTGTCGGGTGTGCTTTTTCGGCTGTTGGAATAGCACATTCTATTGAGTCAACGGATGACTTATCTTGCCTTCCCGATGGGAGTATATGTAGAGTTATTTGTATAACTCGAAATATGCTCACTTTCTTTTGTAATTTCATCGGGCACGCGAACAGCGTTCCCGATGGGAGTAGCCACCGAGGCTACAGCCAAGGACTTATACTTGGTTGTAGGCTCAAAACTTTAATGCCATATGTCGCTATATTGCTATTCTTTTTCGAGCTTTTATGTCTATCGGGTGCGCGACCAGCGCTCCTGATGGGAGTAGCCCCCGAGGCTATGGACAAATGCTTGCTTTTGACCATAGGCTCTCGCCATTTCTATTTTGTCCTTCCCGAAATTTCCTTTTTCAAAATTAGCCCCCGAGCATTTGATCAAAAACTTTGTATTTGATCAAAAGCTCTCGAGATAATCAATAGTCTTTTCTTGTCGCCAATTTCATTAATCTTCATAGCCAAAATTTTCTCTTGACAAGGTGACATCATTACTGACGATAGCCACGATCACTGTATCGGGAAGACGCGAGCACCGCTCTCTCTCTGTCTTGCGGGCTCAAAACCCTCATCAATTTGACACGTCGTGCAAGTGGGGGACACACGTCCTCCGCTTTTTCTGGCGCACGTACTGTAGCGCCTGTTCTGTACCTTCACAGTCAAAATACATTTTTACCCCTTAGCCACGTGGACAGCATCCATCCCACAATTATTCCATCCAACGGCGCGTCGTTCCGCCAATTCTCTATATAAGGTCGTCTTCTTCCTCCAGTCAATCTTTCGCTTGCGCCGCACCTCTGCTCTCCTCTGCAAAAATCCCCCATTGCACCCAACACTTCCTGAGCTCAGCCACACTCGCACCTCACGCCTACACCATTGTTGATGCCACCACGCGCGCGGCTCACCAGGCACAGCACTCCTGAGTCCAAGATGGCGGCGGAGATCTGGAGTGGGAGAGATCCAAGATTTCGTATCAAGACCTCAACCTGATGAAGAAGCTCGGGTTGATGAAGAAGAAGGACGCGATGCGCTTCCCCAGCGAGGAAAGCTATCCATCGCCTCCTATTCAATATCGGGTCAGTTTTGTTGACCATCTCATCCGCGGCCTCTCTGTCCCCATTCACGATTTCCTCCGCGGTTTGCTCTTTGTTTATGGGTTACAACTTCACCACCTTACTCCTAACTCCATCCTCCACATCTCTATCTTCATTACTCTTTGCGAATCTTTCCTTGGAGTCCACCCTAACTGGGCTCTATGGAAACGCATCTTCTTCCTCCGCCGTAATGGCTCCCCCAGCGTCGCCTATAACATAGGTGGCATTGTTATCTGCGTCCGCCCTGATGTCGAGTATTTTGACGTCAAATTCCCCGACTCCGTTCAAGAGTGGCGCAAAAGATGGCTTTATGTGCATGAAGAAAGCTCCGACTCAGTGGAGTACAACATAGCTCCTTTTGATGGAAGTGCCAAGATTCTTCGCCGCCGATCCTGGGACGCTGAAGCCACTAAAGAAGAAAAAACGGCGACAGAGGCACTGATGTCCCGTATCCACGAGCTCCAAAATACCCGTGGCAAGGAATTATCGGGTATCCAGATTACTGCGTACTTCCTTAGGATTAGAGTGCAGCCTTTACAAGCTCGCAAAAATCCCCTTTGGATGTATGCTGGCGAAGAAGATGCCAACAGGCTCTCCAAAGACCTTCCTGTAAAGGACTTGGAGAAGCTTATCCGAAGAATCTCGTCGCTTAGCAAGAAAGATGCTATTCCATCCTCTTGCCGCGTGAAGCCATATAGTGGCACCAACGCCCTCCCCGAGGTAATTTTTGTTTGACTATTATTTTGTCCTCTCGATGTTTTTAATATTTGTCAACTACTATTTTGTTGACGTCCCTTGCGTAACTTCTTGTCGACATTCTTTGTCTTTGTAGAATCATCCAGTTCTCGCTTCCCTTCCTCCCCTTCCTGAAGGTGGAGAAGTCGAAGAACGGGCTGTTGTCACCGACGACAACCAGGGTACTTCTCGCCCTGAGAGTGAAATCGCGAGTTCTCAAAAATCCGCGTCATCCTCTGAAAAAGAAGTTGAATCCGAGGCTACCGCATCGACACACTCTCCTCCCTCAACTGCTTCTCCAAAGAACAAGAGAAAAAGGGACGAAGTTGCCGATTCCGGCACCTCCAAAACCGGCGCACCTCCTACCGAAGAAGTTTTTCCTGATGCCGAAAGGACAACTTTCAACCCTTATGAAGATGCTCTTGTCAGCTCGTAAGTCCTTGTTGCTTTTTATTGTTTGCTCCCGATATTTTGTCTATGTTGTTTCTTATCTTGTCGCCTTATTTATTGTAGTGGTGACGAAGATGAAAATCCACCTATTGACGCGACTGCTCGAACGAGTACGTCTCGTACTTTAGTTGTCTCTGAAGCTCAACCTGATGGGGATGAAACCTCGCCTCCTCAGCAAGACACGAGGCATCCAACTCCGATTCGCGAGCCCCGAGCCTCTTCACCAAAGAGAGCTAGGGTAGAGCCAGCCAAGGAGCCTACCATGTTAATTGGTGGTTCCACGACTCCTTTAATGGATGATGTAAGTTTTCTCTTCTTCTCTTTTTTTTATATTTCAAAAACTTCAGTGCTTTTAACTCCCTTCTGGTTTTTGCTTGGTGCTATCGAGCTTTCGCTTCCTATATTGATTTCTCTTTTCTGTGGTCTTCTCTTCAGCCTTTGATGAAGGAATTTGTCCGCCTCGGTACCCAATTTATCGGGTACCGTGATCATGCCAAGAAGCTTGAAGGTACTATTTTTTCCACCTCTTCTGATGAAATAGACTCCTTCACTATTTTGTCATGACATTTTACTGTCGTTTATTTTGCCAGACACTCTTGCGGAAGCTAACAAACGCGCTGATGCTCTTGCTATCAAGTTAGAGCAAAGCGAAAGAGCTCGCAAGAAAGCTGAATCAGATGCTGCCGCTGTCGAAGATCTTCGAAAAAGACTTCACGCCGCAGAAACTTCTTTAAGCGACAACATAGCTCAGCAGTCTGCTCGTGAGAAAGAAATCCTCACTCGCTTGGAGTCGCAGAGTCGACGTTTTGTTAGTAAGTACTCAGATCATTTGTTGTTTCTTCAGGTCATCATATTTTTCCTGGCGCACTTTTTTGACAAGCTTCTTTTTGCTTATTTAGGGAAAACGCAGCAGGATTACGACTTAGAAAATCCTGAAGGTGATCGCCTTCTCGACGCGCTCTCCCTTCTTGAGATTCATGGAGATGAAGCGCGCCAAGGCCTTGCTGATGCTAAAACTGGTCTGTCGCGACTCTTTCCCTATTTCTTCACGAAGAAAGAAGCACCCGAGACTTTTACTGCTCTTGCCAAGTACTTTAATTCTCAAGAAGATCTTGGGCTCAAACTTCGACAAGAAGGCCTAAAAGTTGGAGTTGAAGGCACCATTGCCTTGGTTGCTGACAGCCAGCAAAATATTGACTAGACGAAGGTTGGCGATAGCAAGGAAATGGAGACGAAGAGGTGGCAGTCTTTGATTAAGGCTGCCAAGCCAAACTCCAAGAAAATCCCCGCCTATCTCGGATGCAAACCAACTCCCGCTCCTAGTTCATCAAAGCCGGAGGTCAAGTAGACCACCTTGTCCCTTTTTTTTCTTTTGTTCTCTTTTGATGTTGTCGCCATAGTAGCCTTGGTGACAACTGCCCCATTAGTTCATTAGGAACCCTCCTTTTGTAATAGCAATGTAAATACCTGCCTTTATTAATGAAAAGCTACGTTTCCGAGTTATTGATATCGAAATATTTCTCTTCAGTTGATTTTTGACAACTATACCGTTGGGCCTCATTCCTCGACTGCTTTGCCTGATACGTCTTGCTCGAAAAGGTCATTTGCTGTCGAGTGTATTGGAGGTTCTTCAAGTGCTGCACCAAATGAAGACTTGGGCGAGCTCCGTCAACAATTGCAGTTGATGAAAAATCAAGCTCTCGTAATGATGGAACAATCTCGAAAATCATCAGACAAAGAAAAACTTGTTGTTCAACAAGCTCAAGAATCCATAGCGTTGAAGGAAACTGCGGTTGCTGAGGCTGCTGAAGCTGCTTCCCGAGAAAATTATATGCTTGTACTGATGAACGACTCCAGCTTTGATATGACAGGTACGCTTCATAAATTTGGCCACATTTTATGTTATTCTTACTATCTTTTACTCCTCGCTGATACCTCCGCTGAAACAGGTTCTTTTCTGGATACTGCTGCCGAAGATCAACGTGTCGAAACCCGAACCAATTTGCTTCTCAAGCTTGCTCTTCAACATGGTTCCAATTTCTGGGTTACTCCTGAGCGTACTCACCAAATTGTCAGATTTCAAGATCGCGCGAGTCAGGTCCGCGATTTTCTCGATTTCTGCATAAGAACATTATCTCTAGTTTATAGTACCATGTTTCCACGCAACAAAATACCAGAGACTCTTCCTACTCTGATGGAGAAATTCCGAGATGCTCCCCGAATTCATGAATTTGTGCGGGCTCAACTATTTGCTAGGGCAAGATTCGCCATGATTATGATACAGATCTGCTACCCGAAGTTAGACCAGACTCAAATTGTCACCAAGTGTCTGGCCAAGCAAGCGAGGCGGAAGAGAAACATTGATAAAATCAACGACATTGTAACCCCTGTAGCAGAAGAGATGATGGACGAACTTCTTCGGATGGACGCAGAATTCTTTGTAAAAGGTAGCTATGCTGAACATAGAACTGGTGTTGCAAACAACGAGAGTGTAAACATAGACGATATACTAGGTAGCAACTGAAAGTTTTTTCCTCCTTGTCGAATTTTTCTTGATCATGAGGTTGTGTGTATTGTAAATATAATCTATATTGCAAAGCCCCCGAGCCTTTGGTCGGTACTAGAGCTATTTTTACGCCATGGAAAATTTGCTATTTTGCGAGAGTTCATATATATTTTGTTACCGCGGGTTATTAGCCCCCGAGCCTGTCGACGAAAAAGATGTATATCACCAATATCTTTTACTATATTGCAGCACCGCGAGCCTGCCTCATTAAAAACCTTTCAGTCCCACTCGGTGCCCTGAAAGGAAAAGAGTGCATCTGAAAACTCGCGGGCGTTTCAGTACATTGTATGTTTACAAGGACAGCTATATTTCGACTCTAGGCGTAGAAACGCCTGAGTTGCGCAAGGTTCCAAGGATTTGGCTCTGCGACTCCTGTCTTCTTGTCCTTTATCTTGTATGCTCCTCCTTCGATTACTTCTGTAACGATGTAAGGACCAAGCCACGGCGACTCGAGTTTTTCATGACTTTTTTGTGTAAGCCGAAGAACTAAATCTCCTACCTGAAAGGATCTTGGCCTCAATCGTCAACTGTGGTAGTTTTTCAGATCTTGCTGGTACTTAGTTACCCGTGATAACACTTCGTCTCGAGCTTCATCAAGTGCATCGACATAATCCTCTAATGCTTTTCTTGAAGCTTCTTCGTCATATTCCATTACTCTCGGAGAATCATGCTCTATTTCTATCGGCAGTACTGCTTCGGCTCCATGGACCAGGAAAAACGGAGTTTCCTGTGTCGCTGTATTTGGTGTTGTTCGAATACTCCACAACACACTAGGCAACTCCTCTGGCCAAGTATGTCGAGCTTTTTCCAACGGTGCTAGCAGACGCTTCTTGATACCATTGCAGATGATACCATTGGCTTTCTCGACTTGACCATTGGTCTGCGGGTGCGCAACTAATGCAAAGTGTAGTTTGATGCCTACCTCCGCGCAATATGTCTTGAATTCCTTGGATGTGAAATTGCTACCATTGTCCGTGACGATGCTATGAGGTACTCCAAATCGAAAGACGATGCTTTTCACGAACTTAATTGCAGATGCTCCGTCTGGTGAATTTATCGGCTTTGCTTCTATCCACTTTGTGAATTTATCGACAGCGACGAGCATGTACTCGTATCCTCCTGGCGAAGCTTTGTGTAATTTTCCCACCATATCGAGGCCCCATTGGGCAAAGGGCCAAGACAACGGTATTGGCATCAATTATGCTGCCGGAGAGTGAGGTTTTGCGGCAAATCTCTGGCACGCGTTGCAAGTACGAACTATTTCTTTTGCATCCTCGATTGCTTTCAACCAATAAAATCCTGCTCTGAAAAACCTTGGCTGCTATAGCTCGGCTGCTTGCATGATGACCACATATTCCTTCGTGTACATCCTTTAAAATTAACATTCCTTCTTCGGGTGTGACACACCTTTGTAACACTCCCGAAATACTTCGTTTGTATAAATCCCCTTTGACCACAGTAAAGGCTTTAGAACGTCTGATAACTCGCCTTGCCTCAACTGGATCGTCGGGTATATTTCTTTTCTTAGGATGTGCGATATGTATGTCTGCATCCATGGAATCTGTATCATCATTATTACCTCCGGTTCATCCTCTTCTCCCGATGACATTCCTTTAGCCCCCGAGGGTTTCTCTTCCTTCTCCTTCTTCTGCTGTTTCTTCGCCTTGGTTGATCTCTCAGATATCTCTTCCCAGAACACACCGGGTGGTATTGCGAGACATTGCGACCCAATGTTTGCAAGAACATCGGCTTCATCATTGCATAGCCCTCTGATGTGATTTACCTCGCACCCGTCAAACAGCTTCTCAAGCTCGTTATACACCTCCTTATATGCTATCATACTATCATTGACTGCGTCGCATTGATTCATGACTTGTTGAGCCACCAATTGTGAGTCGCCAAAGATTTTTAATCGAGTGGCGCCACAAGCCTTCGCCATCTTCATCCCATGTATAAGAGCTTCGTATTCTGCCTCATTGTTAGACGCGTTTTGAAACGTCATCCGTAAGACATACTTCAACTTGTCGCCTTGTGGTGATATCAATATCACGCCTGCTCCAGCCCCCTCTAATCTCTTGGACCCGTCGAAGTTCATAGTCCAGGTTCTCGATAAATCCCGGGGTCCCGTATTTTGCAAATCCATCCATTCTGCGATAAAATCTGGTAATATTTGCGACTTTATTGCCTTTCTTTTTTCGTATGTGATGTCCCGAGGGGAAAGTTCTATTCCCCAAAGGGAGACACGACCCGTAGCCTCTGGATTGTTCAGTATATTGGATAAAGGCTCCTCATTAACCACTATTATCGGATGCGCCGAAAAATAGTGTCGCAGTTTTCTTGTTGTTGTAAACACCCCATATGCTAGCTTCTGGTATTGCGGGTACCGTTGTTTGGAAGGCGATAAAACTTCGCTGGCGAAGTATACTGGCCGTTGTACTCCATGGAGTTTTCCTTCTTCTTCTCTTTCGACCACAAGCACTGTGCTAACCACCTGAGGCGTGGCTGCAATATATAACAGGAGGGGTTCCTTCTCATTGGGCGCCACCAAAATTGGTGGTGTCGAGATTGTGCGCTTGAGATCCTCGAAAGCTCTGTCCGCTTCTTCGTTCCAATGAAACTTCTCTCCTTGTTTGATCAACGCGTAGAACGGCAGTGCCTTTTCTCCTAGCCTAGCGACGAATCTGCTTAAAGCTGCGACTCGCCCAATCAACTGTTGTATTTCTTTCAACTTTGTTGGCTTCCTCATTGTTACGATGGCTTGGATTTTCTCTGGATTGGCCTCGATCCCTCTTGCTGAAACTAGGAACCCGAGAAGTTCTCCCGCAGGAACACCAAAGGAGCACTTTGTTGGGTTCAGCTTAAGGCAAAACTTGTCAAGGTTGTCGAAAGTTTCCCTTAGATCCTCGATCAAAGTTGACCCCTTCTTTGTTGTTATGATGACATCGTCAATATATACTTGTACGTTTTTACCAATCTGTGTTGCAAGACACTTCTGCATCATCCGCTGATATGTTGCTCCCGCGTTTTTCAGACCGAAAGGCATTGTTCTGTAGCAGAACACGCCATAAGGTGTTATAAAAGCTGTTTTAACCTCGTCGTCCTCTTTTAGTCTGATCTGGTTATAACCAGAATATGCGTCTCAGAAGGAAAGACGTTCACATCCTGCCGTGGAGTCGATAATTTGATCGATCCTCGGGAGGGGAAAGTGATCCTTTGGCCAATGTTTATTGAGACACGTGAAGTCGACGCACATGCGAAGGACTTTCGTGTTTTTCTTCGGGACCAGTACTGGGTTAGCTACCCATATGACCTCTGTATGTAATTCTTTGATGAAGCCAGCCTCTCTTAGTCGATTGATTTCTGACAGCATAGCCTTGCGGTTTGGTTCCGAAAAACGCCGCAAGGGTTGTTTGATTGGTTTCGCCACTGGATCCAGATTAAGGTGGTGCTCGGCAAGTTCCCTGGGTACTCCTGGCATGTCAGCTGGACACCATGCGAAGATTTCCCAGCGGTCACGGAGGAACTTGACGAGCGCGCTTTCCTATGCGAGATCTATGTTTGTTGCAATGGATGTCGTTTTCTTGGGATCTGTCGGATGAATCTGGACTTCCTTGGAATCCTTAGTAGTGTCGAAAGTTGGTTCCCTGAGTGGCCTTCCTGTATCTGGCAACACATCATAATCAGTTGTTAACCTTGACGCCATGTATTCCGCCTGCATCCCGAAAGTCTCTGACAGTCGATGAAAATCCTTGTCGCATTTATCAGCTAATGCGAAACTGCCTTTGACTGTAATTGGTCCCTTAGGTCCTGGTAACCTCCACAACAGGTACGTGTAGTGTGGTACCGCCATAAACCTGGCATATGCTGGTCGTCCCAACAAAGCGTGATATTGCGACAGGAAATCTACAACTTCGAACTCCAGCCTTTCTATCCTGTAATTTTCTCGGGTTCCAAACTGAACGTCGAGATTGATCTTTCCCAGCGGATAACTTGGCTTCTCTGGCGTGATTCCATGGAAACGTGTGTCAGTTGGTTTTAAGTTTGCCAAAGATATGTTCATCTTTCTTAGTGTATCTGCATACATAAGGTTTAGACTGCTGCCTCCATCTATGAATACTCGAGATACGTCGAATCCTGCGATCACCGCTGGTAAGATAAGTGCTGACTGCCCTGGTCGAGGAACTTGCTGCGGGTGATCCGCTATTGTGAAGCCAATGTCCTGTCCCGACCAATTTAGGTACTCAACTGTTGGTGGAGGCATCTTCTCTGCCATGAACACTTGACGTGAGATTACTTTCTGAGCCCTATTAGACGGCCTAGCTTTCTGAATCATCGAGACCGCGCCGTTGGAGTTAGGATCGACAGATGGAGGTGGGCTTGGTGCTGCCGCTATTCTCAGCTGGTGTCGATTTTCGTCCGTAATTGCGGGAGGAGGTGGAAGGTGGATCTCAATCCTTGGCCCCTGGGGGTTTCTGTGCGTTGCTTGAGCATTAGCTTGCCCTGCAAATCTCAACATTGCTTGAAAATTTCGACAGTCCTTCTGCAGATGTCCTGACTGTCTCTTTCCGTTACTGTCAAGATAAAGATGCATTTGATTCGGTCCATTCATCATATCCTCGGGAGACACATATGGTCTCTGGAACCTTGGTCCACTATTCTGTCTATTGTTACGGGAATCATCTCTATTGTTGCCTCGCTGCTCGCTACTCCTTTGCTAATCATCTTGTTTGTTTCCTTCAGTATTTCCTCAGAAACCAGCCGATATTTGGCCAGGAGCGTCATAACTCGAAAACTGCCGAGAGAATCTTCGTCTATTTTGGAAGTTTCGACTGCGGTCCTCCTCTGGTGACCTATGTCGCTTATTGTGAACATCATCTTCTCCATCTGCCCATCTGTTTGCTATCTCCATTAATGTTGATACTGTCCTTGGGTTTGTTCTCCCCAAGTCTTCGACAAAATCTCCTCGTCGTATTCCTGCCACGAACGCATCTATTTCCCTCTCGTCAGATATGTTCTCTGCCGAGTTTTTAATGATGTTCCACCTCTGGATGTACTTTCTCATTGATTCATCATGCTTTTGTCTACACGACCGCAACTCTTCTAGTGATGTTGGTTTTTTGCAAGTAGATCGGGAATTCTTGACGAATACATCCTCAAAACTGTCACAGCTGTCGATGGAACCTGGAGGAAGTTTCTTTATCCAAGATCGTGCGGCTCCACTCAGGTGTACTTGAATGCTTTGCATGGCTGTTGCTCTGGTTCCACCTATCAGCTTCACTGTCTCGAGATAATCGACCAGGCAATCCTCGGGATCTTGCAGGCCATCTAATTTTTTGAAATTATCGGGTAATTTAAACCCTGAAGGAACTCGAGTTTTTCGAACCCTCCTTGTAAAGCACGGTAACCCACACATATCCTCTTCATCTATTTCTGGTGAGTGCCGATGTTCCCTTCTGTCCTGTCGCGCTCTATCCACCCTAGCCTGAGTCGTTGTATCTCTGACCCCACTCGCTCTCGGGGGATCCTGCACTGCTACAGTAGGTCGTGGACTATTTTGCCTTGCATCTCCTTCGGGAGGTGTGGTTGCAAATGCTGCTCCCATGGCTCCACATCCTGCAATGGCCATGTTATACAACGCTTCTCGTGGATCTCCAGGAGGTGGCCTAGATGCTAGGATGAAAGCTTGCGTTGCCATGTATCCAGCTTCCGGTGTTTTGGGAATGATATTCCCCCTCGTGTCGATTGACATAAAAGACATGTCGAGGTTTTGAACTAAGTTCTCTCTGTCTGCCTCAGGTATGTTTTGCAGCCGAGATCTTGCTCTGTGACTATCTCCAGAAGTTCCTGATTGTCGGCTTAAATCCGCCCTTCGCCTGCTTGACGCGGAAGCTGCCTCCCTTCTTCTATTCAGCGCACCTGTCTGTTTTTCTAACTCTCTGCCAACACGAGCGAGTCGGTACTGGTAAGCTTGCAATTCTTCAGCCGTAGCAGTTGTGGTCATTGGTTTTGTACCATCCATGGCTCTTGCGGCTCTGTCCCATGCTTCTTGTGGGAGTTGAACCCTTAGACGTGGTGTAGGCCCAACATACTTAGTGCCTAAACCTCGCCTGAGATCAGCGGGATCGACATATGGGTTTCCCGCATCGTCGAAAGCCTCTGATGTCTCCGGCTCTGATCGGCTTGCTTCTCCAATTGCATAGATCTGATGATATTTTGAACTTTGATATTTTTCAGGATTGGTGACACCATAATATAGATTGGTGAAGACCTTTCCAACAGCAATAGATCTGTCGATGAAGTCGAAGCTGTCGACGCTATCTGAGTCGCTGCTTATATCAGAGTCCGCAAACGACTCGAAGGACATGTCGCTGAAGATCTTGGCGAGTTTTTCATTTGCCACCGTGCTGATGAAACGTGGCGGCGAAATCTCCTCGTCGCCTGATTCGGTTGGCGATGTTGAATCCGAAAAATCGGGATCGACCGCTGATAATCTCGACGAGATCGGAATTTCGAGACGATATGATCCTCCCTTCTCGACGCGGAAGTGGAACTTTCCGAGCGTCATCTCCATGGGCTCCTCCAGATACGCATATGCATCCAAACGGGAGGGCGGGTGAGGAACAAAATCGACTAGACCAGTTTCGATTCGTTTACCTCTGTCCATTGCATTGTTTGCAGTTGACGAAGTCGACGATCTTGAACGTGCCATCAAGATCAGCTCCTTGTCGCCTCTAATTCCCACAGACGGCACCAATTGACAAGGGATTAACTTATCAATGCCTACGTATTGTAGACTAGGGTTTTAGTCGGAAGTAGAGGGCAAGTAGATCTCGAAGGTTTCAGCCGAAAAGTGCTCGACGATTACGAAGACTAGGGTTGCGAGAAACAATGAATCGATCCTCTCTTTGTCCCTCGACTCCCCCTTATATAGGAGGCGGAGCCGAGGGATTCGTAATACACAAGTTACAGAGTCCGGGAGGGTTTCTAGCCCGTCCCGTAAAATTACAAGTCTATATTTCCTAATACAACTCTAACTTTCCTTAATATAACTTGGGCTTCTGAACTTCATATTCTTCGACTCGTGGGCCTTCGGTAAACCCCGGGTACCATCTTTGGCAGGCCCATTGGGGATGCCTATGTCAGTTGCTGCCCTCGTTGTACCTCTTCGCGGTCGTATAGTCGTCGTCGTCGCCGCCTCCTCCGTGGCGCCTCTTGTACATGGCGTAGGCTGCCGCCTCTGCTTCCACGCGTTCGGGGTTTTGGCGCCGGAGGTTGGCCATGTACTCCTCGCCGGGGCACTCGGCCTCGAGGCGTTACCACGCCTCGCGGTCCTCCCTCGTGAGCTGGGTTGCACCGTGATGACCCACAAGTATAGGGGGTGTATCGTAGTACTTTCGATAAATAAGAGTGTCGAACCCAACGAGGAGCAGAAGGTGTTGATGAGCAGTTTTGATCAAGGATTCACTGTAAACACTAGTAAACAAGTTTGCATGGGATATTTGGTATTGCAGGTAAATAAAGTACGAGTACATAAAATACAGTGATAATTATTGCAGCGAGTGGCCCAATCCTTTTTATGGCAAAGGACAAGCCGGTTGTTGTACTTATGAATACCAAATGTTTCTGAGGACACACGGGAATTTTGTCATGCGATTTCGCTTCACATTGCTAAATAATCTTCAATGGTTTGGTAAGTGTTGTGTGGGTGAACCTATGCTAATGCACTACCCCATACTTGGACTAATACATACTTGTGATTATACCTCTTGCAAACATCCGCAACTACAAGAATAATTAAGATAAATCTAACCGCAGCCTTAAACTTTGAGATCTTACACTCCCTCGTGCACCGGTTTCATAATGGGGGTTTGGGTTTCTGTCGCTACCGCAACCCCACAATTAGTAGCCAAATACACGATGCATTTCCCTAGGTCCATAAAGGTGAAGTATCATGTAGTCGACATTCACATGATACCACTAGAAGAATAGCACCACAACTTAAATATCTAATCATTGCATATTACTCAACATAGTTCCACTACTAACGGCATGACTTCTCCCATGTCCTCAAGAATTAAACGAACTACTCACGAGACATCATATGGATCATAATCAGAGGTGATATAATGATGAATAACAATCTAGACATAAGCCTTATATCAATGATTTCACTCAGCCTTATATCAATGATTTCACTCAATAGCATCAACTACAAGGAGTAATCAACACCAGGAAAGTTTCCCCTATGAACTAGACAAGTATCGAACCCAAGATGTTACAGCGGGATGGCATGGAGATGGCGGTGATGATGGTACTGGTGGTGGAGATGATGGTGATGGTCGTGATGATGATGATCCCGATGAAGTCCAGCTCCATGGCGGTGACGATGGCGACGATCCTCCCCTCCCCCGAGAAGGAATTTCCCCGGCAGAATTCTGCCTACCGGAGAGCTTTTCTCTCTCTCAGGTTCTCCGCCCCGTAGCGGCGGCGGAATATTTCTCTGGTTGCTCTCCCGATCTTAGGTATCTAGGGGGGTTGAAATACGCGAGGAGGCGTCGTCAGAGGTGGGCCAATGCGCCTAGACCATGCCTAGGCGTGGCCAAGGCCTGGCCCGCGCCTAGGGATGGTCTGGCACCCTCCTGGCCCATCTCGGCCTCCCCTTCTGGCTTCCTCCGTCATCTGGCAAAATAGGATTTTCTGTATATTTTCTGGGAATTGTTGTTCTTCAGAAGTATGGTGTCTTGACTGTCCTTTTTCTAGCAGAATCCTGGCTCCGGTGGTTAATTCTCCAATAATCATCAAACATGCAAAAATAGATGTAATAACATAAGTATTACCTCTAAATATGAAATATATCGATGAATAACAGTAAATTATGATATATAGTAGTGATGCAAATTGGACGTATCACACCGCCGCGGTGGGGCGGCGCAAAGAGCTCTGGCACGGGCTCCTCCGAGCATAGCAGGAAGTTGAGCTCGTCGCAGTCGCTGCCGTGGAGGCGGACGTTCTCGACGTCGTGCCTCCATGTCACCTGCGCTGCTAACTGGAAAGTGCCAAGGCAGATGCGTCGACCGGTGTTACAATAGGTGATCTGGGCCTCCCACGTGCCCCATTCGCGTTGCCGCACGCCGTGGTAACGACACGCCCCGCTCTGGATGCGGCCGGCGCTGCAGATGGGCGGTGGGGAGCGGTGGCGGGAAGAACCCGCCATCTCCAGTGTGGATGCGGTGTCCGGGTGGATTTGGCGGCAACCGGAGATGATGCGGTGGGCAGTGGCCGATGGGGAAATTATTGTCCTCGGCTCGGCCACCGCTCAAATATAGGGGGGAGGGGGAAGTTTCTTTCACCGTTCTCGCATATATAGTCTTGTAAACCGGTTTAGGGTTTCGTCTTAAGGCACCTACGGCCGTTAGCTGCCTATTTTTTCTCCTCTAAAGGCCTTTTGTACTTCAGTTGGAGATGCTCTATGGGCATCTCAAACGTGGTGACCCATCCCACGCCCGCGCGTCCGGATGGGTCAAAACGGACAAAACCGCGGCCCAACGCGGCCACGCATCGCAAATGTGGATGGCCGCCGTGTCCGGGACGGCCCAAACATGGCCCAAATCTGGGCCAGGTTTGCGTGGCCGCGGATGGCACGCAGCGTCCGGTCGCGTCCGCCTGCTCGCCTGCTCAGCTTCCTCGGGCTAGCTGTCTGTGGGGGGCGCGCGTCCTATTAAATGTGGACTGGAGGGATCTGTCCCTGTCCAGTCCACTTCCCCACTCCACTCGACAGTTTCCCACGCACGCGCAATCGCCGCCATGGCCCCGAAGAGGGCTTTCGCTCCCGGCACCAACGATGGCAAGACGAACAGCAGCCGCTGTCCTCCGCCGGCGCTGAGGGCTGGGGGACACTGCGGCGGTCTCTACATCGGAGAGGCCGCCCGCGTCGCCGCGGCATTGGCGCAACCCGCGTCGCTGCTGCCGAAGCCGGAGGAGGAAGACAACCCGGAGATGTGCGCCGCGATGGCGCTATCCAAGGAGGGGGGCTAGGCTAACTAGCCGCATCTCGCGGAGGTCATCCGCACCTCCGTGATGGAGGAGGAGGCCCGGCAGGTGGTCGAGGACGCCGGGGCCCGGGCATTGCTCGACCAGGCCCGCCGGGAGGAGGAAGCGAGGCGGCGGCGCGAGGAGGCCAGGCTCCGCCACGAGGAGGAGAGGCGCCAGGAGGCCAGGCGCCTCGCGTGGAAGGAGAGGCAGCTCCGCCTCAGGGAGGAGGCGGAGCTCTGGGCTGCTGTGGCAGAGCAGCGGGCGGCTCCGGACCCCCACTCGGCCTGGGAAGAGGCCCAGTGGTCACTGTGGCCGGAGTCCCCGGCGCGGTCGAGCCACAACAGCGCCTCGCCGCCCGGGGATGTCGTCGACGCCCCGGCGGCGAGGCCCACAGGGACTAGGCAGCGCGCCGGCGGCCACCTTGTCCTCCTCAAACCCTAGGATAGGTTTTTTTTTATTTTTTTAAGTTTAAAGCTCATATAGAGGATTTTCTTTTGTAGTTTCAATTTTCCCAAAATAGGCCATATGTATAAATTTGCCCAAAATAAGGCATATGTTTAATGAAATATGGTTAGGTTTAATTGTTTTCGTTTTTTTTCTTTTCACTTATGCGATGCGTCCGCGTGTTGGGCGCACAGTCCTCCTGTTTAGGTGTCCGCGCGATCATCAAAACGGTTCAAAATAAACGGCCCGGCACGTTCATTTGGGTCGCGTCTGGGTCGCCGCGTTAGAGTGGGCGTGAACCAATAGTCCAATAGTACATACATAGTGGTAGCTTTCTGGCTACATAAACTAATTAACTTCCTTTTGAAGGCGGAAATTCAATTCGGCTCCCGGGTGCGTATGCTCCCTCTACCAAAAAATCATATTTGGAAATGTCGAAAAATTTGGATAAAAAATTCTACATGTACATCTCCATAATATACGTGCGTTCGTCAAGTTTCACGAAAAACCAATATTTTGTGTGGTCCATATAAAAAAGAGAAAGTTTATCGTGTGAAAAGCATTATTTTTTAGCACTGAATTTTGTCTTTTTTACACACGTCACATTATAAGTCGATTTTTTATGAAACGACTTTGTGAACACGTAGCACGTGAAGATGTACGTGCGAACTTTTAGTTTCAATTTTTTTAGAAATTTAAAATGTATGTAAGATGCATTTCGAAATATAGGAAGCATATGCACCCATGTTCCAAAACACCGCTCCCGAACGAAGGGGTATGCTTACTGCATAAAATAACTCTGACGATAAGAGTCGTACGTACCTAGCTAGGTGAAGAATCTAACCGTATGGCGATATGTTATTGTAGTGGTCAGTTGGCATCCGCTTAAGGTTACTTTGTTTCTTGGAACTATGCATGTCTTCAGTTTTGTAAGAAAAATACCTCTGGTCTGGTTGGGCTACCTTTAGCTTCACTAAAGCTGAGGACCAGCTGGTGAAAGCAAGCGCCTAATTGACTTAGAGCTACATCCTATTCTAATCCTGGCTAGCGTTTTCCACAAGCTGAATAAGGCCATGGCGACCTGTCTAGAATTCATGACACGAATGCCATGTGATTTCATTTTCGACATTAATCAAGAAAGAAAATAACACAGGAGAAATTCATAGTATTATCTTTCAGGGTGAAAATTCAATATCTACCATTAATTGGTTGTGTCTGGCAATATCTTCCTTGTTAAATGCATGGTTGAGAGTGAGGACTTTCTTTTGGGTGAAAACCTAAAATCTACGATCGGATGAGGACGGTGCTTGTGATTTGTTTCCTTATTGGAGGCGTTGCTTTTGGAGAAGTTGAACTTATGGTTCCCTCCTGGTGGTGTTTGGGCTGCTGCCTCAAGGAATTGATCAATGTAGTGGAACTTTGCTTTTTTTTGTATTTTTTTTTTTGAATGTGTGCATTCGTAATGATGCTAGATTAATACGTTTTTTCAGAGGCTGGATGTAATTGGTATCTCTGCGGTATTAATTTATGCTCCTTATCAAAATGGAAAATCGTGTTCTACCGAATGCTTATCGTACATGCAAATAATTAGTTAACTCATACCCACCTGCAACACACTCTGATCAGAGATGACTGACGAACCATCGATCAAACTAGTCGCTCGATCAGCCGCCGAAAGGCAGTGAATCTCCACCGAAAAGAGGCGAAGATTTTTTCACTCCACTTTTTTCACCACCGTACCTAACCTCCCGTGTAAAATTATGCGATGCTACACGAGCACCAATAGCGATCGGCATCATGCGAGCGAGGTGAGGTGATGGATCGGTCGTTGGGACCCCTTGTGAGGATTTCAACCCGACAATGTATCTCGCCCAGATTTGCAGTGGGATAGACTAGGAATCGCCTTTCGATTTTCTCCCCCATCGGCTAAATCCTTCACGCTAGGATCGACCTGAACTTCCGCATCCATGTCTTGAATTTTGTCGTCACAGATCCAGCACACAGGCTCGAACCTTCTAGATGAGTGGACGGAACAATTAACGTTCATGCATTAGCGGATTGAACTATACAAGATATTGCGTGCTTAAGCACAGATCAGAAGGCATCACACTTTGCACATTCGCTTATTATAGGACAGGAATAATTATCGTCTGTAACAGGAGGATACGCATTCTTCAGTATGTCAGCTGCATGCCTACTTTTCTGTTACCGTCATCCAACTTGGTGAAGGTGCCCAACGGTCGATACTCGACCGGAAAAGATTAACGATTCCAATAATAATGTTTTCTATGGCGGGAAAGGGTTCCAACAAAGTCCGGTGCACGACCAAAGATAACAAGAATAACTGCCAAGAATGTAATTAAGTACTTTGTGTTATTTCTTTTTGGTTCAGATAATTTAACGACACGACCTAACAAGAAAAGGTTAACGATTCCAAACTGAAAGTGCACTTTAGCATATCAAAGTATGTGGAGAATAACTACCAAGAATGTAAGTGGTTGCTGTTATTTCCTTCTGAGGAGATTAACTAACTAATATCCACTGTAGTACTACGGAGTAATTCGAAGATGAACCCGATTCATTTGCTCATGGGTTGAAAATGGTGGTATTGATGCGGGTTTTTTTCTGAAAAGATTCCTCATGTTCAAGTCCATGTTTCATGTGCCCCCCTGAAGTTTCCTCGAAAAAAGACATGTTGTTGTATGCTGATTTGAAATAGAACCCCGAAATTTATTATGAATCAGGGGGAGTACTAATCCAGTGCTTTTGAAATAGCTTATTAGATGCATGGTTTTAGCTTGGACACGACATGTGTCTTTAATTTTTTCATGAAACTTTCCAGACGAATAATGAGACAAAAACATGTATTTGTCAAGAAAATTAGTTTTTTCCTAACTTGTTTTTGGATTTCACTATTCATTTGGGAGCAAATGAACCCGAGATCCAACATGCTACCCCCCATATTAGGTGATTTAAAGAAAAATAAAAGGCACATGAAGATGAACATCTACACGTCCTCAACAATTTACACAGACTCACCTTCTAATCAGATTCGACAATTCATATAGACCCCACTCATAGATTCGTAGAATTTCTTGCAAGGACAGCCACACGTGTGGAAATATAAACAACAAGATTTGAACCATCTATATCAGTTCATGTATCCACAAATTCTCCTGCTAAGAGGTGATTCTTGAGGATTCTTTTTTCCACTACCAAAGGGGTCGGCCCGAATTCATGCACATGTTTTTAACACTCCCTCCATCTGGAAATGGATGTCACAAATTTATCATGATATGCATGCAGCATGTATATAGATATGTTTTAATGTATAGATACATAAGTATCTAGACAAATCCATGACATCATTTTCTGGATGGAGGGAGCAAGATAAATACATGCGATGTAAAAGTGATACGCAGCGCTCATGCACTTGTTTTTAGTAGATGGACGACGGGAATTACCTAAATACTACACAAACTAAGCTCATAGTTATACCTCCTCAAAATTTACAACAAAATTTGCACTCATAATTCTCTTAGCATGATGCACCTCCATTATTTTGATCAGTCCTTGCATGACTTTAAGGATCAAAGAAAAAAACATAGTGTAGTGCAGATGCACCCAGCTATGTGTATGCTTTAAACTTCGGTCTATCAAACTACCTCCAAGTTCTTCCTCGATAAATCAAATTACAACAATTTATTCCTCATACGAGAGTTTTAGAAATACGGAATAATTAGCACGTACAGACTGGTACGCATGGGCTCAGAATATTTGATTGCAACAAAAGAGAATAGAAAAAGGCTCGAAAGGAACATAAGAATGACAATCTAAAGCAAAGGGACATCACCATGATAGTGGAGCGTCGTGATCGCACCGTCCAACTTACCGGCTGATTTGTACCTCACTTGATGTAGACAACAACTCAACAAGTCACTCGATATCACAGCCACCGCTGGAAACAATATGCTGAAATCGTAATGTACGTCTATCCATACTTACACTGACTAAAGGGATGGTAAGGGTGATGGAAACAGTTAACAAGTAGTTCAATCATGGTGAGGAGCAATCAACACAAATAAAAACACACCAATATTGCGAGACATATATAACTCATTTTTTTAACAGAGGTCGGTCTCCGAGGACCTAGAGCTTTCATTCAACAACGGTGGTGATACATAATACTACATCCAGGACCCAATACAATACATGAAATTATAAGAAGGTACAAACAAATTGCGCAAAGGACCCCAGTACTACCCCTAGAGCAAACTATCTGAACCTGTGTTGTACTGTACATATTGCCAAGAGTGCAGGGAGCCCCGTTCTGGCATGCCATCATTTTCTCGTACGCACCAAGGTGACATGACGTCGCGCGGCGGTGTGACCGGCTACGGCGCGCTGGAAACGGAAAGCAGCAGCAGCAGCATGCATGTGCCCTGCGATCTACGGACGGAGGAACCAAATCCTTCTCGGGAACCGCGCCACCAGCTTTATCCGATCTCCCACAGATTTCATCTCGCCGCGGACACACGCGCGCGCAGGAAAATCCTCGATCTCGCGTACAAGGTGCAAGTTGCTGTTTTTATGCCCTCCGCTAGGGCAGCGATCGGGGTCACGATATCGAATCTCTGTGGATGGATGGATGGCCCTTTTTCTTGGCCTCCTAGCTCGGTCGCCCAACTTGCAAAAGGGTCCATCCATCGATGGATGGATGTGTTGTTGCACTAGACAGTACTGGTACCTTGCGTAGCTCCTCTTTTCCTTTCCTTTTGGGAGGATAATCCGCGCCCTTTTTCGATTTTAAACGGAAAATTTCATGCTAGGGGATAATATTCGAACCAGTAGGTGTGAGCATTTGAGTGAATGACAAAATAGCATTCCCTCTGGTCGGGTTTATATGTCCTACGTATAATTTTAGATCATCAATTTGACGAACGGAGTACACGGGATATATTACAAAAAGATATATCAATACAAACTTTAGAAGTATTCCCTCCGTTCCGATTAAATGGATGCCCGTGGGTGTCTGTTTTAGGCTAGCATCCTTGAGAAAGCCAGTTCCGACCGCGTCGATTAAATAGGAATAGAGGTAGTCACATTTTAGAGTGAATTTCACTTATGAAACTTTTACTTAAATATCTCATCTAGGGGATTTTGAACACATTTTCATTCTAGTCTAGCATTTTGCTTGTTTTTATTAGATATGATCTACATGTTAGGTCGATGTGGCGCAAAAAAAAGTGTAACGCTTATCCAATCATATCTACCCATATGTTCCATTTCTCACCTTCGTGTTGATATTTTTGATCCTCGGCCATCACTCACACCTTGAGAAATTGACACACATAAAAAACAAGGCTTATAAAATGGGCAATCTAGACGATTTTTTAGTTGATGGGTAATTAGTGTCATAAATGCATAAGTAGAAGGTAAAAAGTGAATTTGCTCTATATTATTTTATTATGGTATAACTTCTCGGAAATCCACTTTTAAACAAGGGACCATTTGCTCCTGCCACCTAAGAAAAACATTTTAAAATGTTAAAAAAATATGAATAAAAATTTGGGATGTATATGTCGACATTATATGTGTGCACGCCAAGTTTCATGCAAAAGCAACATTTTCTCTGTTTTGTGTAAAAAAGATAAAGAAATGTCTCGTGAAAATGTTTTTTTAAGCACCAAAATTTGTGTTTTTTGCACACGATATACAAAATGTCTGTTTTTCGTGAAACGACTTTATGAGCACATAATATGTCGAGACATACACATCAATTTTTTTGTTTGGATTTTTTTAATTTTAAACTACCCTTAACAGTGATTTTAAAAACCGGGATCACATGCTCATGGCTGCAAAAATGCTTCGTCCATAACTTCTCTCATATATAATTTATATTATATCGACAGAATTCGTGATCTAGGGATACACGTAGGATCTATAGATAAGACCGGATGGAATACTAATTTTGAGGCTTTTCTATTTATTTGATTGTTAAGTAATAATTGTATATCACTCAATTACAAAATTATTTATAAGTATTTATCGGTTAATATTGTTTAACTATATATATATATATTCTCTTTATAGTGGATAATTTCCTTAGTTGTATCCTACTTGCAACTCCATGACACATGAATCACGATGCAAATCCAACGATTTTGGAGTCGACCATGTTTTAGATTTACTCGAACGTTCCAGTAATATCAAAACGGTTTTTTTTAAGGACAATGTTTAGATGTATCTTGAGTCAACCTTGCATCATCTCTAAAGTAGGACGTGATAGTCATATGAATGTTTATCATACACATAATGAAGTTTCATCAATATTATATAGCTTGTGAATTGTTTTATGTCCATTACACCTTATAAGAGAATAGCCAAGTGAACCCATAAACCCGGTCCACTTTTTTATTATAAGAAACAATTGCCAATAATTTTATCACCTTTTATGTTTTTTGCATTAGTTAATGAAAATACAAATACACTTTTACTATTATCGAACATAAACAGAAGACCAAGAAAGTCATTCATCTTATTGTTTTTTTACTTTCCTTGTCTAGTCTTAGATTATTTTATTTTATTTATTTACAAGTTTATTTCAGTTTTACTAATAGGAAACTCGGTGCTTGATAACCGCACGGTGGAGTTGGGACACAAGGAAAAGACTTTGTTTTGTAGGTTGTTTGAAGAGAAGAAGCAAAAGACATCTCGCTACCAATTCCACAAGAGTTCGATAATAAAACCTCGAGACACCCTTTTTGGGGAAAGGACGCTTGCTGCAACACTCTGCACTTGGAGCCCCAACGAGTTGGTACACATGGAGTTATCACCATCAGCGATGGTGGAGCTTCATGGCGTCGTTGTCCCCTTAGTGTCGCCCTCCACCGGTGGGATTCCTCATTTTGCGCGAGACCCGCTTCCTCGCGGGCGGCCGCCTCGTCCTGGTGTTGAGCGTTCAGCTCAAGCAACCTCTGCCGTTCGGACGCCATGAGGCGGCGGCCTGCCTCCTCCGTGGCCGCTCGCGCGAGATCTACAGGACATGCTCGAAGGTTGTGTCGTTGGTCTCCTCGAGCACTTGCTCACTGATCCCCCGGTAGAGCTGCAAGTTAAAGGACGCCAGGATCGCCGCATGTGTCCGCCTGTTGTGGGTCACCCTGGAACTGCTCCCCGGCGCCCTACTGCGCCGCCTCCTCCGCTTCTGCAATGAACACCTCGTTCGACTCATCGAACTCGGAGTCGTCAGAGGAGTCGTCGAAGTAGAAGTCCAGAAGCTCCGCCTCATCGTCGTGCTGCGCCGGGCCCACAGGCTCGTTCTACAGTGGTGCCACGGGCTGTGTCTCTGGCTGTGACTCTGGCTACAGCTCTGGCTCTGGGAGGCGGCACGACATTGTGGTGATGTGGAGGAGCCTTGGTATTCTTCGGCGGGTTGGTTGGTTTGGGTTGACGCAGCGAGGAACTGGCGGAATGACTATATATATACGAGAAACGGTAGGAAGAAGAGGTGGGAAGACGAGGCGGGAAGGTGCGAGAAGGCTTGCATGTGTCTCGCCGTAACGCCGATGCTTCCGCCAATGGGATGCAACGGTTCGTCTGCATGGAAGGCGGAGTGGGTGATTTTTTAGCATGTATGTGTGCGTGGTGTGGTTGTTCGCCTGGCCATGCACACGTGCATGCAAGTGGTCTGCCCGCCCTCGTATGCTGCCCCGGCACGCGTCGACGACGTAGGCGGCAGATACATCGTCCTGCCTGTCACGATAATCTGCTTTTGCCGGCTGAGGCGATGGACCTGGACGTGCCGGATATGGCTAGATCGCCGGTCGAATTCCCTGTCAGGAATTTCTCGGTTCGCCTGGCCGCACCCGCCCAAGCGTCAGGGCAGCCCGAGTGAAAAAGCGCGTCACGGAGCCGAGTCGTGGTGGACTGCACACCGCGTGCGCAAGACTCAGTATTTCGACGGTGGAAAACGCCGGCGAACGGTCGGTCGTCGGAGGATTTTCCACACGGGAAAAAATGCGATCGTGTGGTCTCCTGGAGAGGGCACGCCGCCTACTCTCGTTGCGGATAGGGGCGCTCGTCAACGAGTCGTTACTGTGGTTGCCTGATGTGACCGAGATAAACAAGACAAACACCACCCGATCGAGCGAACTGAGATTTTTTGTTTTTGTTCCGTTTCGTGGAGGCGAACAGGGAAATGTGAGCGAGCAAGAGCGCGCGATAAGGCACGCGGCCCACTGACCCAAACGGAAGTGGGCTTTTCATTTCGAAAGGAGGCATCGCTGTAGCATTTCTGGACCAAGTCGCTTGGGCCTATTTTAACCTGGGCCATACTCTTTTTATTTTCGTTCTTTTTTTTAATTGCTACTACTAGTTTGTGTCATTTCTGGCTTCTGCTACTAACCGCATGTATCGTGCACGCCACTGGTAACAGATACTAGCGTTTTGCAGCCGACAAACAACTAGTAATTAACAACAATACTAGTGGCGGCGTGCAGTATTCTTGTTGATACTGTCGTGTGCTCCAAACTACTATGCAACTACAAGTTTAAAGTACTGCTCACACGCCATCCAATTTTCACTCCACTTGTAACATAATTGCGAATTCAAAATATGCCGTATTTCAGATGATTTTATCCATACACCAAATAAATACATATGTTTCGTCCATACACGCACTCCATACAATTAGTATACATTCATTGTCAAGATACATGAGTCCAACGCACCGCCGCACATAGAGGTTGTCGTCGTTGGTGCAGTCTCGTGTGGATATTGATGTTGTCGCCACCGCATGGCCACATCGATGCCGTCGCAACAACCCGATGTCGATACCGTCTCCATCGATGTGTCAACTTACTTCCAACAGAAATGAAGAATTAGCTATTAGCTAGAAATATATAATGCGCATTTATCACCTTTTCCCATTTATCAAGTGTTTCTCACAAGTATCCATATTTTGAGGCACACGATTATCTGGTAAGTGCTACGGCCTACAACAATGTTTTACAACAGTTATTGTTTCTATTGGTTGTATATTACTGGGACGGGATTTTACAACAGTTTTAGGCAAAAGAAATTTACTGGCAGGTTGGCTTGAAGCATTAGTACCAAACTCTACTGGCAGGTTGGAATGAAGCGTCACAAACAATCATGCTAACTTGGTTTTAGTTATCTACACGTGGTAATCTCTATAAGAAAAAATCGTTCATCATTTCTAACTTACTTCTAATTTTTATCTTTTGGTTGTGGATACCACTTATTTGAAACATGTTATTTCTATACTTGTGTTACATTATTTGTGTCATAAATTCTTATTTGTTCATGCGTAGGATACATAGCATATTTGACGAGGGAATATCCAACCACGTAGACCCATCAAGCCGAGTCGTTGGACAATACTAGGATAGACCGTGGGCTGCAACCGCAGTCGCCCCCTTGTGGACTCACACACAATGACATGGAGCGACTCGTTGGCCCAGTCAAAGAAAATAGACCAACATGGAGATCAAGTTGATCGTCCAACGGTGCTTAGTCGACTATAGTTCTATGGAGGACTCGGTCTTATCTCGTAAAACCCTAGACCGAGTCGACTATATAATGTTCAGTTGAGGGGCATAAATTTAGATCACATTCATCCATCTCTAGTCTCCTCTACAACCACCAGCCACTTGTAAACACATCTATAGTAAAATCAAGCATGATTTAATTTTTTACCTTCACCGAAAGGGGCCGAACCTGGGTACATCGTGCGTGCCAATCTCATCTAGGACATCCAATGCCGTCATCGCTCTCCACCTCGTATAAGCTACCCCTTGTAGCATATGTCTCAACAATCCATCAACAAAATTATAAGGACCTATCAACGCTCTGAAAAAGGTACTTAGAGTTACTTTGTCAGGACTAAGATGGTTATGCAACTACTTAGTGAGTCTTGAAGAACCTTGATGAATTTCTCATAGCACATTGTTCTTCTCTGGATTTTGCGTAAAGACGTACTTGTTTTGTTAATATGCACGCGTTGATTTATGGATCAGGGTGCGTCACACTTTGATTGGGTTCCAGAGTTTTCTCTTAAGCTTGTTAATGGTATGTACCCTTTATTTATTTGTCCTTCCAATTGTTTGTGAATTGTAGTACCCTCTTATAGAAGTTTGATGAATCCTTCATATGGTAGACATAACGACAACTGTTAGTTTCATCATTTTAGTCTAAGAAATCCGAACTTTGTACAAGTAGTACAAGTAACTTTTGTAGGATTCATTTATTTTGGTTGAGGTACAATGGTTTTAATTACTGATATGTTTACACTTATGTATGCCAATCCCGAAGTGTACCTCGTACATCAGATTCAGAGACATTCTATTTATATGATATTCAGGATTTTCGTGAGGGGGCAAGGTTTGAGGCAAATATAAATTGTATATGCTCTAAAATGATGTTATGAGTGTGATAAACCTGGATATAAATCTTAGCCTACGTATTGTCCGGAAAGAGTACATCATATGTTTGGGTATTCTAATGAAACCTAATATATCCCGCTTATATGTTATGAATATATGATGTATTGGTTGAATATCCAAAATAGAATGGCTTAAAAGATGAAAAGAGAATCAACCACAAAATAGAAGTTATTTATCCATGTACCCCTTCCTGCAGTGTAGAGGGTTGCTAGATTTTTTTACCTTTTTATAGCTCAACATCACTAAATCTTAAATACCTTTACTATTGGAACCTATTCTATACAATCTTAAATGACTTGGTATACCTATTATCCACATAATTGGGTTGAAAGTATAAACTTCGAGATCATTATTAACAAACAATACACCAACTCTATGTAGTTTATTTTTTCGTGGAAGCTAGTTGCCTTTTCAATATATTGTTTGGAATATAAAATGTTTGATTCAATTATGTATAAGTAAAAATAAGAAAAAGGTAAAAAATATCCATCTAGGGGAAAGGGTTTAAGCTGCTTTTTCGATAAAGGGGATATATTAATATCAAAAGGGTTTAAGCTGCTTAGATTTGTCTTATAATGCTTATCTGATATCATATCTATTTAAATAGTATCTAAGAATATCTTGAAACTGAGTTCCATAATATACGGGGTACAGCGAGTATCCTTACATAGGCTTGGCTAGCCTAGTTACAATTAACCAAATAGAATATTATAGAGTGTATGAGATGTAACTAAATGTGCTTTTGTCAAATATCAATGGCCTCTCCTCACCGCAGCTTCTAGATCTTTGGACAAGGTGGCAGCCACTTGGAGGATATTCAGAACATATCGCAACAATAATGAAAAAGGATTATATCTAGATGTGATGCTTGTATGCTGAGAATTTTTTTTAAAAAAAAGTGAAACATGAGTGTGTTCAACAATAAAGCTTCCATGTCGTGGCACACATGAGGGAGGAAGGCCTTACCTCCCTCTAAACCTCCCCTCCAGCATACCAACTCTAGGTTTGGTCATTGGCAACACCCATGCACCCCTAACCCTAAGTCTAGTCGTCGGAGAAACGCTCGCACCCTCAACGTAAGGTCATCGATCCATCTCTTTTGTCTTCCCCGGTGGCCACCACCACTAACGAGCCTAGCATATGCAGCGCAAGCACACATGCATGCAGGGGCGAATTTACCAGGGAGGCTTCGATAGGCTCAAGCCTACCCTCCATTTTTCGCAAGAAACCATCAAATTTGCATGCCTCAACCATGATTGGTGATGAAAGGTTAAATTTTTTTAAATGATTGAAGTAAATAACTTTTAAATGAAGCTAAACCATTCCCTCATCAACCCAAGCCTATGTTGTACTTGCATAGCAAATTTTGCAACTAAAGATGTATTATAAAATTATGCATGTAGTATTTGAGCCTACCCTACATTTTCAACCAAGATTCACCATTGCATGCATGCAAGTGGCATGCCCGAGCCCTGTATATGTCGTTGATGTATGGGTTCCTGCGAACAATAACAACGTTATTGCAGTACTTGTAGCAACAACTTTTTATTAGAAAGTTCGCTCCAATGGAGCTTTGCAAATGGTAATCACACAACCCCGCGGTCGTGTTGTTAGTGCGGCCACGTTCACACCCAAAACGGTGTTTGGAAATAGTCTACTCTATAGGTTACTAGTATGGCGGTATTTGAGAGAGGTTTAAGGTAACAAATAACAAGGATAACAAGAATATAGTAAAGCAATACTAAAAGTAAACATGACGAGGTGGCTCCTCGGCAATGCCCATGATGAGGGGCTTAGGGTTAGTGGAAGTTTGCATGTTAGCACTAGACATCGGATACCAGACAAGCGGGGGTGGCGAGATTTACCCAGGTTCGGGACCCTCGTAGAGGTAATACCCTTACGTCCTGCCTTTATGATCTTGGTTATGAGTGAAATCGATTACAATGGGGCAGCCGAAAGGACTGTGTGGTGGTGTTCTCGCCGACAGGCAAGGTGGCTAGGGTTTTTTGTGTATGCGTGAGAAGTTGAGAGAGAAATCCGGTAGCCCTCTCATGACCTTTATATAGGAGGCCAGGTCCCATGAATTCTGCCCGGATTCAGTTACAATACATATATGTTCTATCTAATCTTGCCATACTTGAATGTTTCCTTGCCATGTACTTCAAGAAATCGTCTCCTTCCATCTATCCACCGAGCAACGGACGTCTTGGACCTCCTTGGACTGCGGCACTCCAGATGGGCCCCTTTGGGCCAGACGAGGTAGGGCAATCTCGGTTACCCGGAGAGTAATACCCACATCAGTAGCACCCAAGTGACTGGCTGAAGCGAAGCTTCGGGCACGGACTGAAGTTGACACCAGCCGATACTTTCCAATCTATTGTGTCTTCAAAAGATACTAGCTTGGTAATCTCCGAAGAGTTGAGTATGCGTGAGGGATGGAGTAACGAGCCCAGATTTAATCGATAAATCGGGACTGGTTAACTGCCAGAGCAAAACATCGTTACCCTACACAGATTTGAGTCCCCGGGCTCGAACCCGGATTGTTGGAACCTTCGGGTCTGTAATCAAGTTTGAAATCTTCGAATCACCTGAAGAACCTTCGGGTCCACTTCTTCCTTGCTCGTAAGAGTTGAAGGTGCTATATATATTTTTATTTCTTTATGGCCCATCATCGCCCAATCTTAAGTATCTTTACTATGGGAACATATACATTACAATCTTAAGTAACTTGGCATACCAATTATTCACATAATTGGGTCGAAGGTATAAACTTCCAGATCATTATTATACAACTCAAACTGTCAAACATGTATCACAAAAAAATACAAAAACTATAGTGTATTTTATGTTTTCGAGGAATCTAAGTTGCTTTTCCAAAGAAAAAGATTGCAATATAAAACATCCAATTGGACTATGTACAAGTACAAAAAAATATGAAAACATATCCATCAAGAACTTTTTTACGCCCCTTAGGTACATTTTATAATTTGTATGTGATATTATGTCTATCAAAATTATTATCTAAGAATATCTTGAAAGTTAGTTCCATAACGTGGTTGTCTAACAAGTATTCTTACAAAACTGTGGCTACCTTTGTTTAAGCAAAATGGAATATATAGAGTGTATGAGTTTGAACCAAATTAATTGTGGGACATCTTCTCAGCCTCTAGATATTTGTTACACAAGATAGCAGTCAGGCGAGTTGCCTTTCCTCGTCTCACCTACGGTCCTACATTACCACGGGATCAGGAGAGGATATCAAACACGAAATATAATCACAACTCCAGCGATGTAGACCTGGTTTGTCTAAATGCTTCGTACGAGAAGAGACTCTTTTTATGCACTTGTGAAAACATCTAGGAAAAGAGGACTACTTCAATATAGTATCCACACCTTTGTGGAAGAGCAATTTGCCATGTTTCTTAATGTTGTGTGTCATAAGTAAAGGTTTAGAGTGATCCATAACACATTCAAGAGATCCATAGAGACTATTTCTCGCTACTTCAAGCAGGTGGTGTTTGCAGTTGGAGAGCTTAGAAGCGAAATGATCAAGCCTCCAATCGCCCCCCCCCCCCCCCCCAAGATCAAGAACAGCTACAAATGGTGGCCATATTTCAAGGTGGGCCTATTTCTCTACTTTCATTTCATCATATGAGTACTAGGGCCAGAAACATGACTCTGTGTTCGCTTTCTTGACAAAATTATATTTGAGCGATCAATTGTACTCATGTGAAACCTAGGGTGCCGAAACTTCATTTTTCATCATTCAGGAGAAAGAAACACTACACCATCTAGAATATGATAGTTGTTATGGATTTTGATCTAAAGTTCAGATATGTGCTAGCTAGTTGGGAAGAATCTGCTCATGATGTAACCATTATTGCTGACACCTTACCTAGGACTGATGGGTTAAAGATCCATGATGGTAAGTTCTACCTAGAAGATGCTAGATATGCATGCCGACCCAGGATTCTACCATCATTTAGGAACCAGGTACCATCTCAACAGTCCAGTTCAAGGAACAAACCGCATAATGCCAAAGAATTGTTCAATATCTCAGTCACTCTAGTCAAACTGGTTCTTACTTGTTGCATTCTTCACGACTGGATTTTAGGGTTGGGTGAAGATAAGATGTTACTAGAAATTGTTGTGCGTAATAAAAATTGAGACTAGCTATAGGGTTCAACAAGGCGACAATGAAGCTTGAGAAAAATAAGAGGTTGAAGTGGGCAAACGCAATGTGAGCTAAAAGAGGTAATATCACCATCTGAAAAAGAAGAAGAAGAATTCCACACACAAGAAAAAAAAAACATAACTAATTTGCCTCGAACCTATAGTACCCAACGACCATCCAGAGTAAAAAAATGAACGTGCCAACCCCCAATTGAAGAGAAATGACACCTAAAGTCGTTGAGATTGCGCTGAAACTTGCGACACTGATGGTTGTCACAGACCATGCAGTTTATTTTATAACAATTGTTTAGTTGCTCTCCACGTATACCACATGGTGGACCATGCAATTTATGTTGTTAATATATAGCAAAATAGACTAGCTAAACAACTAGAATTTCACCCGTGAAGTGAGCCATTCCACCTAGTTGTTCGAATCCGGGCTGCTTTCCCAGCCATAAAAATTACATTCCCCGTGTATGTAAGAACAATTCTAAAGACTTAACTCATTTCTCTTTCTAACTTGAAGTATGTGTGACTTGTCCGTCTGGTTCATCCAACAACGTCTTTGTTCAGATACGACCATGTTCTTTTTGGGTGTTTTCATGCATACATGCAAATGAATTTGAAATTGTAAATAACTTATATTATAGTTTCGGATTTAACTGTCTCGGTGACCACTCTACAGTTCTCATACTCAATAGCCTGATCGCTAATAAGGTGGAGGACTGGAGGTACACAAATGGCAGAATCTGATGCGACATTGGCGCGGAAGCTAACGAACCTGGGCTTTCATTTCGGAAACAGGCGTCCTGATACTGGGCTGTGTTCTTTCTAGACCACGTAGCTTGGGCATGGTTTAACCGGGGCCATTCTTCTCCTTTATTCATCTACTTGGATTTCACCCTTAAAAAAAGTCTACTTGGATTTTTGTTGGTTCCAGAAGAAGATTAGACTTTGTATTTTTTTTTCTGTTATGCTGACTTATTCATGTTGCCACTTCGAGCGATTCATGAGCGCGTAATATTAATTTTTAAAACTCAAACTATGCAATAAAAGTTGTGTGCATCGCTTTGATGCAGAAGCCAGGGCTTGTATTCCACATTTCGAAAAAAAAAAGAGAGGAGACATCACATATCCAAAAAAGACCACTCGCTTAAAACCTCCAATTTGGGGACAGCGCACAACATATGGCTACTTCTTGATGATTCAGTAGGCAATTTTTAAAAATAAGATTACTCCTCAAAGAAATGTGAGATTTCCTCACATAACACAAGTGTGAGATTTCTCAGATCGCACACTCGAACATTCGGTCGACGCACATGCACGGCACTGTACTGGTTCCATAAGGGCATCTCCAGCGGCGCGACGCAAACGGGTCTGGGGCCTGTTCAGCGACCGTTTGCGTCCACCATGCTCAGCGACCGTTTGCGTCCGCCGTGACCGGAAATGTGTCTGGGGCCTGTTCCAGCGGGGCGACGCAAAGTGACCGGGCCGTCCGCGGAGATGCAAACCTGGCCCAAATATGCGCCAGGTTTGCGTCTCGGCGGACGCTCGCTTCCCCACCGGGCCCTCATGGCAGCGACCTAGGTTCGATCGGCCTCGAATTCACAACCGCCGGCGACCAACCGCCGCAATGGAGCGCCGAACCGCTGCAGAAGAGCAACCGCCGGCCTCTTCGTTTTACGCGCCGCCGTTAATCCGCGCACATTATAATTCCCGCGTCTACGGTAATTCAAGTTCAACCGCCTCCTTCTTCATCCTCTTTTCTTCTTCTCCAACATCGGCACGTCATGAGCGACTACACGCTGCCGTCCGACTCGGAGAGCGAGGGCAAGTCGCCCGGATTCCTGCATTGGTGGGAATCGCCGGCGACGCCAAGCGATCCGGGCTCCACGCCCAGCTACCCTACCTCCACACCGAGTGAGGACGAGGAGGAGGGAGGCGGCAATGGCAGCGAAGGCCAGGAGGAGGACGGAGGCGGTGCTGCCAGCGACGCCGACGAGGAGGAGGAGGAGGAGGACACCGACAGCAAGTTCGCCCGATTGGAGGCGCAGGAGGCGGCGGACGATAAGGCGGCGGCAAGGAAGAAGTCCAGGGCGCTGGCGCGGGCGGCACGTCGTCGTCCGTTCACCGACGACGACGACGAAGACGCCATTTCTTCTAGTTTCAAGTCCTCGACGGGCGCGTCGTCCTCCAGTTCCGACGACGAGGTGACAAGCAAGAGGCGGAGGAGTTTCCACGACGACGAGGACGCAGGGCCTTCGAACAAGAAGGCCAAAAAATAGTTTTAGTTTATATGTTTTTAAATTTCTTCTTATTTGTATGTTAAATATGTTTGAATCTAGTCGATTGAAGTATCCGGTTAATTGTTTAGGCTATAATCTATTCGATTGGACCAACATGACATCATGAGTACATCTTTTTCGCGTTTAAAACTTGATCATTCAACTATAAACTGTAAAGAAGTAGCACAAAAAAAACAGTTGCATGTCCAAAATGCGTCGGACCGCTGAAGGTAGCTCCCGACGCAAACGGACATTTCGCCCCTTGCGATCATTTTGGCGTCCGCAGGGCGACGCAAACGGACGCTCGCGACCACTTTTGAGCGTTCGAAATGCGTCGCCCCTCTGGAGATGCCCTAAGGAGGCAATCATGCATGGTACTGTACCTCGTCCAATTGCCCTAGGCAAACAAGGGGAGCAGACCCAAGAGACTATGCCAACCTGCGCTGTCAAGCCAAGAGCACCACCAATAATGAACCAACTGTTGAGCATTGCAATTGCAAGTATACTGGTTGCCCCGGACCCCCTGCTGTCACATACACACCGGCCGTGCCACTGATAGCAATGCATGCAAGGCAATCTCTCTACCATGGCGGCGCATTGAACTCGCGGGGACAGGCCGGATCTAGCTGCTAGCGTGGGCGCCTACGACGACGACGCGCGCGCCCGACGGCGTGTGTGCACTAGCCGGGCAACGCCGTGGCCGTGCGAATGCATGTGGGGTGTCTTGCGTGCTCGATCGGGCGTGGTGTGGTCGCTAGATTGGCCAATCTATCTACCTGTTCCGGTTTTATGGCCAGCTTTTTCCAAAGTGCAGTGCCGCGTTCCCAGTGTGTCTAGCGCTAGCTGCCGGTCGATGATGATGGATGGGACTGGGTGCGATCGCCAATGATTCCGTAACATAAACGGGACTGAAAATTCGGCGAGTTATTAGCGGGGTACAAACGTACAAGTACCGTAGAAGCAACTCGGTTGGCTTTCGCGGCCGATCGAATGTTCTTATGTGGAAAAGGCAGCCTGCACTATGTGTCGATCGGTACCACGCATGTTGCTCAAAATTAGCTGTAACCGCTCTATACGTACCTTACTTACAACAAATCTCGCCATAGCTGAGCACGCTTCCGTTCACCCGCCAGTCAGAAAGTAACTAATGACGGCTGGGCATCCAGCTAGCTACCTCGTCCTTCAGCTATACACATACAGAAGGAGGAGCTCTCCCGGCCACCTTCATGACCAGGTGACCGTTTTTGAGCCCTGAAGGGAGAAGGACACAAATACAAACGCATACTAAAAACAATAATGTTGCCGTCTTATTCATTATGTCTGCAATACTGGAAGAAGGTGTAGGGCTCCATTTGTAGGAGCAAGTACCACATCACAGACCAATAGCGCCTACAAAACATACGTAGTGACGTAGGAACAAAGAAACTAATCGGCGGAAGCCATTTTAGTTAGACTGCTACTCTTGCTCCGGTGGATCAGTCCTACAGGTTGTACCAAAATCTAACTAGATTTTCATGCTTGTGTACAAACTTTTATACTCCCACTGCTATTCCTAACCCTGGTTACCCACGGGTGGAAATTTTGGGACACATTTAATTAAATAAAATGATAGAAACTTCAAATTTCAAATTTCTTCGAGATGCCCATGTGTTATGTGTTCTAGGTGTTACGAAAATTAACAACATGGATTTCGACATATTTTGCAAAATGACAGGATGTTTCGGTTATAATGGTTGCCGAGGTTGCATATGACCTTTGACGAAAAAGTCGTTTACATAAAAATGTATCTACATAAAAAGTTACATTCGATTCAACGCATACCGTTGTTTAACCAGTTTTTAAAAATCATCAAAATCATAAAGGAAAACAGAGTTTGAGAGGTTTTAGAAAAAGTTCGAAGACGGAAAATATAGCAGTGGCGTACACCTTGGGTGCACAAGTGCTAAGTTTCCCTCCTTCGGAATTTTAAACGGCCGGCCACCTACTCCCACTATCCTTATCCACCTCCCTCCTTAACACATTTCTCTTGTCCTCCTCACTTCTGCTCTCCTCCATCCTCTCCTCCTCCTCTTCTACATCCTCTCCTCATCCCCCCTCCACTCTGACCTCCTCTCCTCCAACCTCTCTGGCGCTCCTCCCTCCTCCCCGGCGGTCCTCTCCACCATCCTCTCTTCTTCTCTCCTTCCTCTCTCCTCCATCCTCACCGGCCTCGTCTCCTCCAACCTCTCCCACAACCCATCACTCCTCTCCTCCCTCCCCTCCGATCAACGGCTAGGTTATGAGCATGAACATGAACGGGATAAATAATTCGGAAAACAAAAATAAGCACAAAAATCGCAAAAAATAGTGCTAGATCCAGAGTTCAAAATTTTATCAGTGTCACACCTACTATTCAAACAATGGCGCGGCTTGAGGAAATTCCAGTGGCGCACCAAGCAGCTAGCATAGTATACATGGCTTACCAAGGTGCGCCACTACAGGATGTTACCAGTGGCGCGTCAATGGTAAGCAAAACACGTGCGCCACGGGTAGTCTTTTTCTTAGTAGTGTCATGTTTAATTATGTGTACAAACTTCTATTCCAAAA
The DNA here is from genome assembly GCF_022539505.1 of Lolium rigidum. Classification (NCBI taxonomy): domain Eukaryota; kingdom Viridiplantae; phylum Streptophyta; class Magnoliopsida; order Poales; family Poaceae; genus Lolium; species Lolium rigidum. Next base: position 197,969,476 of record NC_061511.1, on the reverse strand, counting down.
ATTGAGAAAAGCACATGTTTACATCAGAATCAAACACATTGTAGATGGACATATCAAAAAATTAAATTGTATGTATACAAAGGTAGAAGAATCTATTGAACTTTTTATTTGTCCACGATTACTATTTGCGATGCTATCGGTGGCCGTGCTACACACAAATATGTGATGTCAACTCATATCACATATTTGCAAAAATATTCTTGAAATTTCTCTAGACATAAACTCCTCCGTGTTTAATAAAACTAAGAATCATTGGAATCACATCACATCACTTGTATGCTACCACACCCCTCCCCCACACACAAGATGTTCTGGTACCAATGCAAATCATGCCCACTTTGTCAAATTATATATTACTATACACACTGACACGTTTGACCTAAAAATGCATAAAAGGTCATGCCAACAATTCAAGTTATACTCTAGAAGTTTCCATTAATTTCCTCCCAAACCATACACGTAAAAAAATATTAAGATATCAGTTCTTAGGCCATATGCTTTAGAGTTGTCTGCTAAAAATATGTATACAATATATAGATGCAACTCACTAAAAAATGAAGGATATTATGTTATAAAACATAGTCTAAATTTATCACAATGCAATCTAGATTTCGACTATACATTATAATTGTATAAGAAAAAACACCACAACTAATACTTAGCAACTCTGTCATGTGGTTAACTATGCAAAATTAGTAATAAATATCTACTCATTAAAGATAGTAGCAAGCTAAAAATAGGTTGTACAAAAGTAAAAGAGTTTAATATAATAGTATATTAATTTCAGATTTTTTATCAACCTTGCTCGTATATCGCCCATCGAACGGAAGGTGTGACCGTTCAAATGGCCGCTTTCAGGAAAGAAAAGAATTAAGGATCCGTGGGGTACCAGATGTTCAGCAATAGATAAAATTGGGTTTGAATGTTTAGAAACCACACGATTGTATAGTCAAAGGAGAAGATATTGGAGATTTGTCATTAATTTATTGCTAGAAGAGGAATGTTACCGTCTTGGACTTTGTCACTCTTATTGTAAAGTGGGTAATAGAATTTTCTCAACGGCAACAGATTTTATCACGTCGGTATAAATGTTGGATATATAAGCTAGGGTTGTGGATAAATCTACATCCCCATCCATATTATTCGCTGTTAGGAGCGGATTTCTCATTAAACACAATGTATTGTACCCGATGTGAGAAAGCTGCTCCGGCTCTTTGTTGGCTTGTTGGCAACTTCAGTTTTATTCATGGATCTTTGGTGATCTCTATTTAAGCGTCAAAATTGCCCCTACTCACTGTGTTGTTAAAACAGTGGGTGTTTTTTAAGACTGCTCATAGTGGGAGTAACTTAGGTAGTAACATCACACACTTCAAGGTGTTTTGGTGACATGGCATAGCAATAAATGAAGAAAGAGATGGAGGTGGTAACTAGCTATGTTACCATAACATCACACACCCCAAGATAAAATGAGTCTACAAACTAATAAATGAGACTTTGCATGATACCATCTCTAAGTTACTTTCCACTATGAAGGTAGTAACATGGACTAGTAACTTATGTATGACACCACCTTATGTTACTCCCCACTATGAGCAGCCTAATGCAAACTGGATGGATCCGTCCTGCCTTAGCCCGTCTACGTTTACACTGCAGAGAACCTGCTTCACCGGCCCACGCACATTGCCCGCCGCCTAGAAGTAAATGCTGGCCCACAGGCTGGACCTAACGAAGGAGTGGCAAACAAGCCCAACCATTATTCATCTCCACCCTGTCCAATCCAATTCCAATCCAGCACCGCCGCTTCCCAGCTCAACCGTCCTATAAATTACACATCGCAAACATGCTTGCATATCGACTGTGTGGCGTCGCAATCGCGATCGCAATCAAATTCATCCCCGTCCACATCGAGCAGCAGCGAGCTAGCAGCTCACTAGCTCAGTCACAGTGTCACTCACTTACACACACTTGGTCGTTGCTACAACTTGATATAATGGGGTTTGTGTGGCGATCGCTGGCGGTGGTGCTGGCCGTGCTGGGCGCGGCAGCGACGATGGCCGGAGCGGCGCCGCAGGTGCCGTGCTACTTCGTGTTCGGCGACTCGCTGGTGGACAACGGCAACAACAACGGCATCGTGTCGATGGCGCGCGCGAACTACCCGCCCTACGGCATCGACTTCGCCGGCGGCCCCACCGGCCGCTTCTCCAACGGCCTCACCACCGTCGACGTCATCTGTAAGCAAATGATCAATTCGGGCATTGCATACGGCAGTTTCCCCATGACACATTTCTGAGTACGTACACTTACGCTTGCGCACGTCGATCGGGTGCACTGCAGCCAGGCTTCTGGGCTTCGACGACTTCATCCCGCCGTTCGCCGGCGCGAGCAGCGACCAGCTCCTCACCGGCGTCAACTTCGCCTCCGCCGCCGCCGGCATCCGGGAGGAGACCGGACAGCAGCTGGTACGTACATTACCATTCCACACGTCGATCATTCAGAGGCCGTACGTGCTGCGTGACAACGACAATGCAAATGCCGGTGCAGGGTGGCCGGATCACCTTCAGCGGGCAGGTCCAGAACTACCAGAGCGCGGTGGAGCAGCTGGTGAGCATCCTGGGCGACGAGGACTCGGCGGCGGCGCGGCTGAGCCAGTGCATCTTCACCATCGGCATGGGCAGCAACGACTACCTCAACAACTACTTCCAGCCGGCCTTCTACGACACGGCGAACCGCTACACGCCTACGCAGTACGCCGACGACCTGGCGGCGCGCTTCGTGCCGCTGCTCCAGGCCCTCTACAGCTACGGGGCGCGCAAGGTGGCGCTGATGGGGGTGGGGCAGGTCGGGTGCAGTCCCAACGAGCTGGCCACGCAGAGCGCCAACGGCGTCACCTGCGTCGACCGCATCAACGTCGCCGTCAGGATGTTCAACCAGCGCCTCCTCCGCGTCGTCGACCAGTTCAACCGCCTACCGGGGGCGCACTTCACCTTCATCAACATCGATGGCATCTTCTCCGACATCCTCAGGGCGCCCGGGTCACACGGCCTCAGGGTCACCAACCAGGGATGCTGCGGGGTGGGGAGGAACAATGGGCAGGTCACCTGCCTGCCGTTCCAGACGCCATGCGCCAACAGGCACGAGTACCTCTTCTGGGACGCCTTCCACCCGACGGAGGCGGCCAACGTGCTCGTCGGACAGCGGGCTTACAGCGCCCGCCTGTCCTCCGACGTGTACCCCGTCGACCTCCGGACCCTCGCCCGCCTCTAGTCTATCTGACTTGTCGGTCGGCGGCGGTGGCGTCGCCATTTCTGTGTGGAGTGCAGACATTGTATACTATATATGTCACTAAAAATATATGCAGAGTTTTGATTCTTGGGTATAGACAACACAGACAAATTACAAGCAACCGAATTTTGCAACTGTATACTCTTACTGAATTCACAGTAACAATGCATGATTGAGAAGCAATTAATTTAAACAGCTGCCCTTGCATAGGGTGCATTGCAAGCACACAGTTCACAGCGTTCATTGATTTGCCGGGAGAACTCAGTCAGCAAAAACATACGTGTAGGAATACAACAACAGAGCAAAAGCTTATTGGGGGGGCGCTGTGTAGCACAAATCCACCACTGGCAAACTAACAAGAGGAAAAATTACAGATATTCCCTTTCAATGCTGGAAAACTTCTATCTGTTCCAGCACTGAGATTACCATCTTACCAAAATGCAGGCGCCAGGAGATTCACTGCGAGCATAGTTCAGCAAGAACAGTATGAAAGGGCTTAGCTAGTATGAAGGGGCTCCCTCCATAAACTCATCTTTCTGGTTTCGAGTTGGACTGGGTATGAATTCTCCTTCAGCATTAACCAGTCCGATGGCAATGAGAAGACTTGAATCAACCACCAGGAGAATGGTGGTAAAACTCTGCAATTTTCAACACATGTCAGTCTTCTTTGATTTTGTTTATTTTTTTATCAAAGGGGGTTGCACCCCAGCTTCATCAACGAAACTCAATCAATCTTCTTTGATGAACCTGCTACTGTGCAAGAATTATTCTCCACTTCAAACTGTACGACCGAATGCACAGGCCAGGAATCTTCTTGGTCCATGCTAGCACTAGCACATGGCTGAAGTATGTGCTTTGCTCCAGATTTCAGCTGAACAGGCCTTGTTCCCACGCTATTGACAGACTCTGTCCATGCTGTACGTGTAGGTGTATCATTGTTTATAACCCGAAGATTCTTCTCAGGTTCAGTGCTGAGACGAACAGGTATATATTGAGGTTGTCGATGTGGTGTAGATCCACATGGATCTATCCCTTTTTCTGGGAGTGGTGACTGATTTGGGTTCTTTCCTACTACTGCTATGGAAGGTTTCTTTGGTAATGCCAATAAACCATTGTCCTTTCCTACTGGCCTTTTGAAACTTCTGTCCATTTGTTTCGAGCTCTCAAGATTTGATCCTATCGGAGCCTGTTTCATGCCCTTATCTTTTATTATCGCACCTGGAGCGCTAACTTTGCCTGGTTGACTAGAAAAGGGAGCTGGTGGGTGAAATGGAGTAGATCCATGAGGCTGTGCACCTTCGCTACTGTAAACATGGGAAGACACCATTGAAGGGGGCAATGGGCGGAGGGAGGTAAACTTTGTCGGAGTTGTTAGAGCAGGAGTGCTCTGAACAGAGTAACCAGACATAATAGGTGCTGCTGGGGGCCTTTGTGCCATGTTGCTGCCGTTTCGAGGGAAAAAGCTAGACTGAGGCGGCCTTGGTGTTGTTTCCACGAAGTTTTTGAACTTGTTCCATGGATCGTAATATGACATTGCTGGAACACTGGGAGTGCCTCTGCAGTCCACAGCACCAGGTTGTAGATGAGTAGCAGTACTCTGGACCCGCCCAACTTGCACAGCTGGTCGCTGATGCCCTAGCCCAACCTCATTGTATCTGCTGACTGGTTGTACAGACGCCTTGTTTGGCACAGCCAGTTGAGGTTGCTGGCTGTGATTGCTTTCACGGAAACCAGACCCTTGCACAGCTGCTGGAACAGAAGAAAAATATGGTACAGACCCTTGCTCAGCTGCTGGAACAGAAGAAAAATATGGTACAGACCCTTGCTCAGCTCCTGGAACAGAAGAAAAATATGGTACAGACCCTTGCTCAGCTGCTGGAACAGAAGAAAAACATGATACATATTCAGATGGTGTTCTCCCTCCATTTGAAACCCCAATTCTGGTACGTAGATCAACCAACCCTCCAAGAAACAATTGAGGAAAAGCTTGTGTGCGCATTCCTGGAAAGTAATGATCTTCAGCTCTGATTTGTTTACTGGAACATGGACCCCAGTTATCTAGACCTCCACATTGTTTACTGCTGGTTCCAAGATTAACTGTTTTGCCCATGAGGCGCATTGTTGTATCAACAGCAGGTTGCATGTTCTGCTCATAATTCAGTCTTGGGAAGCAGCTTTGCATCTGGAGCGACTTCTGCAGTTGATTATCATGTCCCATGCATTGAGCGCAAGAACATTGCTCTGAACTAGCTTGCTGGTTGCTGCATGAATAGTTATTGCTGGATACGGCATAATTATGAACTTCCATCCTTTGAGAACTCGCAGACTGTCTGAAACCCATACTATATGCAGTTGGCACTTTGGAAGTAAGATGAGTGTCTGGCTGAATACCAAAATTAGCAACTGTAAAAAATGGCGGAGCTTGACCTTGATGGTTGATTCTTAAATGGGAATAATCCAAGCACGCATTAGGTGTGACAAAAGTTGGAGATGTTGAAGGATGCAGAGAATCCTGCCCCAAGCATTGCCTTTTAAACAGCTCATCAGGATTAAGGGTACCACCAGGTTGAACCCTGACGAATTCACCATGCGAATTAAGAGGAAGACCCATATAGCCGCCACTGAAGGATATGTTCCTGCATGCAGATACAGAATCTGTAGCTTGTGCATCTGTTGATTTGCTTGATCCTGTTGAGGTATTTATACTGCTCACCATGTCATTACCAGATCTAACAACACTAGATTGAACTTCTGTCAAGTGGCAGTTAGCAACCAATCTTTCCTGAGGAATTGTTTTTCTGTTCCTATCAGATGCTTCTCTGAGAGAAGCAGCATAACAGGAACTTGAAGGCTGTGGCAACGGCATTCTAATGAAATTCCCTGGTCTTGTGTCATGTGCTAAACCAGCAGCAGCAGATGATCCTTGTGGTATGATCCGACGGTTTTCTTCAGCTTGACACCCAATACCAAGATAAAGGCCCTCTTGCACAGGAAAGTCCACGTCAACAAACTTTTGAGCAAGCCCTTGACTAGATAAGGCAGCTGGGGAGCTCAGACGATTGACATTGCCCCTCTTGGAAATCTCTATGCAATGATTCAGATCCATGGACTTGCTCATCATAGTTTTCTCCTTTGAATTGGTAAGTGGAACAGTATGGGAGGCGCCAGATGAACCTACCTTCTCAGATAAAGAGCTGCTATCCTGCTCAACAGTCTCTGAAGTAGCATCAATCCGTTGATGCACCAAATGTGGCTCTTCCTTGTTGCTCTGGGAACTGTCTCTCTGAAAAGTTTGCTGGGATGCCTGCACTACCTGTGATTGCTCTGTGTTATCTCTAGGATGGGAGGCAGTCAATTCACATATGTCATCCGCGTCAGAAAAAGTAACATGTTTTGATTTGAGAGAAGATTTGGACGGACAAGCATCAGATTTTTTCAGAAATACACCCTCTCCTATTTGTAAGTGTTTCTTAAGAATGGTTTGAACTGCGCTACTGCTCTTGATAACCTTCTGATTAGACAAAACTGACTTCTTGCTTCCCTTTACAACTTTCTTGTTCAATAAAACTGAGACCTCTTGATTTTTCTTTTTCTTGCTAGAAGATTTTTTGAGCTTCCTTTTTTGTATGGCATCTTGAAATAATTGAGAGATGCTAAGTGCTTTCACATTTCCACTTTTCTCCTGAAAAGAAAAAGATCACAGATCACCCTGCTTGTACATGTAGTTTTAGGCTTTCAGAACAGCAGTATACAACATAAAAAGTTCAAATGCGACATAACCAAAGTGTGAACATGTAACTCAGCGAATACTAACATATAGAAAACATGGATATTAGGTTTTCAAAAGTTTGTTCATAGATATACTACTAAGCTTCTAATTTAATTACAAGGAACTGGATCCGTCTAGTTTCATGTAGTACATTGCTATGCTATTTCAGAAGATAATGCAAGTATACACAACTATAATATTTTGGTCAACAGTAGGTATTTCCGATCCCGATTGCTACATCTAAATGGTCAGTCAACCATATCACATGAATACCATTCAGTTAACATTTGAAAACCCGAGGGTGCGCATGTCTATCATGGATCCAGAAAATAGACATGAAATAACCAAACAAAGAAAGAATATATGAAAACAAGCGGGTGTAAGCTGCTTGTTTGCTGATCATGGTATTACATTGCAACGTTTTGCAACACAGTTGGTTAGTTGGGTGCTTGATCTCTCAAGCTTGTCTGTCTAGTGGTCAGGAACTAGCTAGCACAAATGACCAATTGAGCAAGCACAGACCTATATAATGATTGTAAGAGCACATTCAACACAAATCGGACATCTAACTCTTCATAGCAAATTTCTGAATACAAACTTCCTTTCTTAAACGAAATACCCAAAGGCATTTCAAATCTGATCCATGTTAAGGAAACAATTACAAGGACGAGAGCAGTCAGCACTGCAATAGAAACAAACACCAACCACAACCACGCCACGAACACCTAACAAACTCCAATCGCCTTTTGGCTTTTGAAGACCGCCCTAGAAACCGGACAAAGTCAGCATCAATCAAACATCGGTGGGAGCACGACCCAAGCTTCCCGGCGCTCTGACCCGGCGCCACCACTCCTGAAAAGCCTGGATGACGACACCGACCAAACCACCCTGCACACCAAGCAAAAGGAAGGTCCGTCATCATCCTCAGCCAGATCTGACATATCCACTGGTGTTGCCAAGACATTCAGCACAGCTCCATCAACCAACGGAATATCGTTGCCCCGAGAAAGCTAACGGATGAAGATTATCCTCCGGTTGCCGAGATCCAGAGGATCATGCCCCCCCTGGCGTCGGAGCGAACACGTCGGCCAGGGAGGGAAGGAAGGACTTCATTGCTGGAATGCAACTCCCAGTCTTGACATTGCTTCTAATATACGCGAACAAAGACCTAACGAAAACAATCTACACATTGGATGGACATCCAAGTTCCCTCCACTTCCCTGAACCTGGATAGCTACCGGAGGTGGAGGGGAAAGGCGGCCTTGCCGGAGAAGAGAGATGAAACCCTAGCCGCCTTTGGGTGGGGAGAAAAGAAAACGATCTTGTTGTTAGAGATCTGAAGGTCAATCCGCTCAATACGAGTTTCCTGGCAAGCGATTATCCTGGATCCACATTCTATTGCTTGCAAAATCACTTCTACCACCATGGCGATATACACATCTATTGCTTCGAGAGGTCGGATGAACTTGATAGACGCCGGAAAACCATGGGGCAAACAGTATACACACCTACAATATGCATCCTAGTACCAAATCTGCTGCAAACACATTCCAAATCCAAGTAATGCAAATGCGGTACTGCAACGTATATGGTAGTACTAGTGGACCGTCAGATACCGTATGCATCTGGAGCTCGTAGAAACTATACATATGCTGGAAAACCTGGGGCCAAACACATTCTACACATCTGCTACATACACTCTACCAAATCTGAATCTGCTACAAAGACATTACAAACCAGATAATGGAAATGCAATACTTACCCGCAAAAAAAGAAATGCGATACTGAAATGTTGTTAACCAGGGAAAAGACCGCACCTTTTTCCTGGCGGCGTTCTCAGAAGAGGGGGCCTTGTCCTTGCTGAACCCCGCCTTGGTGGGCAAAACCCCGGCCGGCAGCTTCCCCTTGTCGACCTTCCTCCTGACCCTCCTCCCGTCGCCCGCGGGGGCGACCCGCGGCACGGCGGCGAAGAGCTCGACGACGGAGCGCTTGCGGCACATGGCGGCCTTCCTGCGCTCTTCCTCCTCCTCCTCCTCGACCACCACCTCCTTGGCCCGCCTCGCCTCGTCCGCCCACCACCGGAAGCGGCGCACCTCAATGGGCGGCAGCGGGCCCGCCTCCCCGCCCAGCGGCCAGCACCGGTCGCCCTCGTCCGCCGCCCCCGCGCGCGCCCGCGCCGCGAAGCCCCTTCGGATGCAGCAAGAGAAGAAGAGCGTTAGAGCAGATGTAGAAGCGGCGCAATGCGGAGGAGGGAGAAGGGCGAGAGGTCGGTGGTACCGGATCGAGAAGGGCGGGGCGCCGCCGCTGCCAGTGGCGGCCATCGCGGGAGGGCTCCTCCCTTTGCTCGGTGGCTTTTACTCTGCTTCGTTTCCCGCGCCCTGGACTGGGCTACTAGGGTGACGAGACAGTGGAGAGCAGAGGAAAGCGACGTGGGGAGGGAACCCGAGGAGCCGCGCAGGTGCCCAGGCCAGGCGCGGTGGTTCGCCGTGGACCCGTGGTAAACGGACTCCTCTCACCTATGCTCAGCGGCCCCACCCGTTGATTCATTTCGATGGGCCCGCAAACACAAAATCGGCCGTCTCGTTTCTACTATACATTTGCTGTATTTTTTTTAATAAATTATACATTGCAAACATAACTTATAGCACAAAATAAAAAAAAATGTACAGAAATCCTAGGCCTATCTAGTTTTCCTCGTGGTTGTCTTTGATCAGGTCGACGAACACCGATGTTGGCCATGGCTCGGAACAATTTGTGTCGTGAGAGGGGAGGGCGTAGGCGCGGGCCAACACGTGGAAGGTGAAGCGACGCCATTGACGGCAGCGTAGAAGGGCCAGCGGGTGGAAGGCGCAACGATCGTTCAGTTGGTGCTAAGCGGGCCTAGAGCCGGAGCGGGCAGTCCAGGACACGTCTGCACCGATGCATTTCTAGCCTAAATGGATCACCACGGTCTGTTTTGTGCCAGGTCATTAGGCCGGGTTTTGTCTATCCCCCTATTTGCGCGAATTAAAACGGACAACCATCATGCTAATTTTGAAGAACCTAGAGTCGCTTGTTTGAATTCACTAGACTTAGCCCTTTTTAATTAAGGATGGGTCAAAAACAATCAAACACTCCCAGTTTATTTGGGTAATTTAAGTAGTTACGTTATGCGGGACGGGTAGAGTAAGCAATGTCACAACCTCGTAAAATATTTTCAATTCCACAGCTAGGTCATGCCATTTTGGGAGTACTTTAGTTAATCAAAAAAATAGTTTGACCAAAAGAGATCATATAATTTTTATCCTTTTTAAAGTATTCCAAAAGGGTACATGTAATTGAAAGGCTGCCAAATGACCATAGAATTTTTAGGTCAAAGAAGGGTGGTACTGCCGGTAACGGGTGGCAGTGCCACTGTGCGTGAGCGTGGCGCGGTTGATGGTCAGTACGGCGGTGCGCCGGGTGGTATTGGGGTGGGTGGGTTTCCTTGTGGGGCGCGCCCGGACGGTATGGGTGAAGCTGCTGCCCTGCCGGGTAGAGAACAAAACAGGAGTCAAAACAAGGTTCGTCCTCGTGCTAGTACTGCGTTTTGAGTCAGCGCTGCTTGCCCAGTTTTGAGCTCTGAAACTATATACTGTGGGTTTTTTTTACATGAACAGTCGAACAGATGTAACAACGGATGAAACATGCTGCCATGCCATGGAATTGCGACTTTGCGGACGCTGTCATAGAAATGGAGATGGACTGGAAATAACGCAGCAAGGTGATTTATTTACCTGAAGTCCTGAACTACTGCTATGTGCATCCTGCTCCGTGATTCACTTCTTTTTTTTTTTTTTTTTGAGAGAGCTCCGTGATTCACTTCTGGGAACCCAACTGACCACGATCTCGCGCTGGTAGTAATGGCTGACTCTGACCGTGCACTGGTCACCGGTGTGGCCGTGTGGGGTGGGTGGAGGCGGGGCCTGCCTAGTACGGCGATTTACACAAAAATAATCCATTTGTGAAAGAAAAGCACAAACTGACCCTCCGGCTAAACTATTTCACCCATCTAACCTTTTTGTGTGGCGCCCCTCTCATCGGCGCCACACCTCACTGTGTGCGGGCGGCGCCACTCGCCCATCCGACGTGGCGCGGTGCACGCTGATGTGTGCTCGAATCTGACGTGGCAGGATGGGCCACACATTGAAAGTGTGGCGCCACTCGGAAGGGCGCCACACATCCACTTATAATTGCCTAGGACAGTTCTCCAGGGACTTAGCCGTTTTGGCGATCCTGTTTGTGTGGCGCCGATGCCATGGGCGCCACACAGTGCAGTGTGGCGCCGACGCCATGGGCGCCACACAAACAGGCTCGCCAAAACGGCTAAGGACTAAGCGTCCGAAGCCCCTAGATGTTTTCGACATATAATCAACATATGTGGCGCCGACAGTGCAGTGTGGCGCCGGTACCACGGGCGCCACACATTGACTTGTGCTAAACCATGAAAAATTCTACCTTATTTCAACAGTTTTCAATACAACAATAGCAATTTCATACACATAGCACATACATATAGCACACATCATAGCACATAGATTCAAACAACACGTAGCATGACGACATGGTTCAAAATGACATAGAGTTCACAACACGTAGCAATGAAGCTAGAGTTCACAACATGGTTCGAAATCCATCTAAGGTCGACGTCCCCTCCTCACGGGCTGCTTCCGGACAGCCATCCTTTTCGTCCGCTGCCGTTGCTCTTCTTGCGGCTGCACCTCCTGCTGCTCCTCCTCTGAAGATGACGGCTCATCGTTCCTCATCCTCCTCAAAGCTGATCTCCGCGCCGGCTCCTCATCGGACTCAATCACAACCTTCTTTCCTCGGTTGACATAATCGTCCGGAGTGTAACGGTTTGGAGCCTTGCCCCTTGGCTTCAACTGGTACGCAGACCGTGTGGCTTGCTTCTTGCCTCTCGTAATGCTTTGACTCAGAATGGTGTCGTCAGGAATCTTCACAAACATTAACACATGAGATTACAAAAGCTGGAATTAGTAAGCACATGTTTGACAGCAACAAAATAGTCCATACCTCCGCCTCTTCAGAAGAGGATGTAGCCGCAATTTCCCCTTCGCGGCAACCTAGCAAGTTGGCTAACCGCCGTAACTTCCGTCCAGTGTTCTGCGTCACAGAAGTCATGGTTACAAAGCCGCCAAACACAATAGCTTACATTCAAAGTTGGTGACCATACCTTAATGAAATGCCGCATCGGTCCGATAGGCTTTTCATCTCTATGGCTCTGATCCCAAACAACCTCACACTCCGTAGCTGTTTTTTGGATCTCGGACCGCTGTGACAAACATATTATACACAATTTGAGCGACCACATGCCAATATAGATGATGTAGTAGCTGATGAGAGAATACATTACCACGAAGTTCAGAGAGGAAGCAATAGAAGTCGATCTCCCTTGGCGAGCAGTCCTGTTGTACTGGCTTTGCGCAACCTCATCGAACTCGATGGGGTCGTCCAAGATGTCGTCATCATACGCGTGGTTCACTAACTCGATACGCGTGCTTTCATGAAACCATTGGAGATAGATGTTGAAAGCGGCCAAGTCGTGAGGGACAATCTCGACATGTCCGCCATTCCGTATCGCTTCCAAACAGTGTTGGAACGCTGTCACGTGACTTATATGATGGACAGGCCAATTTGTGATCTTCCTCTGCCGCTGCCTATCAAGCCTGCAAGATATTGAGCACAATGGATAAACTTAGATTCTATCGCTTCCTATGATCAACAAGTTCCCATCACATGATTCAAGAAGTTTACCTATGGAGCGCGTGGTCCGTGTCTTGCCACTGAGGTGGGGTCTCCTGAAACAACCCAAACTGTCTCATTACTCTGTGCGGCTGGTGGTATTCAACAAGCCACATGCATATGAGTGGGCACCGCATACGCCAGTAATTCGACTCCTCCGTGCACTTGGGGTTGAGGTCAGTCATCGCCGCGCCAATACGGTAAAAGCTACCATATGGCTCCCAATCCACCTACAGCATACAAATATTTCAAAATTTACAACACGCCAATGAAATTTATGAAATAGGATAGAAAAAGAGTGATGGCTTCAGAAAGGTTACCTGCTCAGAGGTAAGAGTGTCCAACTCCTCAGTGTAGTGCTTGTACATGACCATTGGATCGCTCGTCATCTCCGAGACATTGTCCCAAAGGTATGCCCAAGTGGGCTCCCGATCAGGGTTGTTCCGGTGATGAGGCCATGGCCTCTCGTTGAATCTCTGGGGCCGCCCAACTGATAGGCGGTCCCAGCTCCATACGGAAAGTAGGAGCAAGCATCCACCAATACCGCCCTTCCGAGTCCTGCGACATCCTTCGTCCAACTGCGAAAATAAGACATTTGGTACATACAGAAAATAAGACTTTGTCTAGCAGACTACTATAGAAGAATAGTACATACATCAAATCATCACCTGCCGGTAGAGGTAGGCAAGTGCCGCTGTTCCCCAACTCCACCGGTGCTCCAACACCGTAAGCGCCTTGAGCCAACACCAATGGGCCAACTTCCCACCACTGTCAGCAAAGAGAGTCCTCGGAAGCATGTACCACAAGTACACACGGGTGTATGTCCTGATAGTGTCCTCGTTGGCCCCTTACGGGCATTCTTCAAAGTTAGTCCTGATCCAAGAGAAAGATGCACCGGCGGGAGTTCTCTCCTTTGGATCTTCTGGCGGCGGAGGAGCCATGCCAATAAGGTCCTCCATCTGTCCGCGCCACCCATCAGAAGCTGTGTTCATACACAGTGGGTCGCCCTGAATAGGAAGTCCAAGTATCATGGAAACATCCTGAAGAGTAGGGGTCATCTCGCCGGCCCTCAAGTGGAAGGTGTGCGTCTCCGGCCTCCACCGGTCGACAAGGGCGGTGAGTGCCGCGGCGTTCATGTTCGCCCCCCCCCCCCCCCCCCCGGCTTACAAGCGTCATGAACGGGAGAAGACCGGTGGGCTGGATGAACTCCGTGTACCTCTCGTCATACGGCATTTCACTAACTGTGCCGTGGTAACGAATCTTCAAGGGTTGAAGAACCCTTCTGTTCTCCGTCATATGAAAAGCCCGGTGATCCCTGTCATACTCTTGATCTAGGAGCCACACCATCCTACATGTTTACACAAATACACCATATTATGAGCCATTCCTAACAAATATGAGTTATTCCTACGCAAATACTAGACATATGTAACACATTTGAATACATTTGAATGCACACAATAAAAACTACCATTATTTGTGACCATACATGTTCTAAATTTTGGTTCCACTAACAAATATGAGCAACACATACATGAGAATATATCCAAATAAGCCATCACACATACATCACATACATACATATACATACATAAGAATATGGATACATACATATCTAGGGTTCCTACACATACACATTCATTGAAATTTGATGTCTAGGGTTTCAACAAATCTAGGGTTTCAACACATAGATACATGAGAATATGGATTTCAACACATACATGAGCACATGGATTCAAGTTCTAAGATTTTCATATCTAGGGTTCCATGTCTAAATTGAATTAAATCCGAGAAAATCATGGATGAAACGAAGGGGATCGAGGGAGAATACCTTGAGGAAGGGATTGGGAAGAGATTGGCCGGGCAGATCTGATGATTTGGTGGTGGATTTGGTGGGGGAGAGGGGGGGAGGAGGAGGAACCGCCGGCCGCCTTGCAGGTCTTGAAGAAACAGAGAGGAGATGTGAGGAAGGGTCGGGCTGGGGGCGGCTCGGGCGCCACACATAAGTGGATGTGTGGCGCCCTTCCGAGCGGCGCCACAGTTTCACCGTGTGGCGCCGATGGGAGCGGCGCCACACATCCTGCCACGTCAGATCGGTGCACACCTCAGCGTCGAGGACGCCACGTCGGATGGGAGTGTGGCGCCGCCCGCACGGGCGCCACACAGTGAGGTGTGGCGCCGATGTGAGGGGCGCCACACAAAAGGGTTAGATGGGTGAAATAGTTTGTCCGGAGGGTCAGTCTGTGCTATAGTTTCAGAAAAGGGTCATTTCTGTGTAAATCGCCGCGTAGCACGGGAAGTTACTGCACCCCGGAACCAACCGAGTTCAATGCATGTGCAGTGCAGTGTTGGCGAGTAAATTACACAAATCTACCACAGTTAGTGGTTTACATGTTAGTACCATTTTTGAAATTTTTTGCTAAAAACTACCACTCTGGAGGTAATCAATAACAGATAGCGCAAACACAAGTCTGAGAGCAATTTAAGGACTGAGCGCCCACTGTCAGGTCGAAAGGCTGTTTCCTCTCATCAGTTGCAGACTTGTGCCGGGTCCGCCCCCTCGCTGGAGCGCCCTGTCCGGCCCCGCAGCGCGCGCGAGGCCACCACGGCGCCGGAGAGGAGGATGTCGGACACGGCCACGGCGCCCGCGTCCATCAGCGCGGCGTTGCGGATGGGCCTCGGCTCGGCTGCGCTAGACGCGACGGCGAGCGGGGCCTTGGGTGTCCCAGGGAAGCGCGCGACCTTGGTCTGGCTCACGGTGGCGAGGGAGAGGTGGTAGACCGCCATACCAGCGTCGAGCCGCGCGCGCGGGTGTTGGGCGGGGGAGGTGAGGAGCTCAGGAGCGGCGCACCGCGCCCAGCACGACGATGGCGGCGCGATTCTCCTTGGCGAGCGCAAGGCCGAAGAGTAACATAGTTGCTAAGTTCTATTGTTATAATTATATCTATCATGCCTATGTTTAGAGTACTTTGATCCCAGCTCACAATGCTTTTACAATAACTTGATCAAGATTGTGTTGACTTCATGTCACCTCAAAAATTATTTTTGTTATCACTTACCTACTCGAGGACGAGCAGGAGTTAAGCTTGGGGATGCTGATACGTTGCAAACGTATCTATAATTTTTGATGTTCAATGCTTGTTTTACACCAATTTATATATGTTTTGCTTACACTTCGTTGCACTTTTATACATTTTTCGGCACTAACCTATTGACAAGATGCCACAGTGCCAGTTCCCTGTTTTCTGCTGTTTTGTATTTCAGAAAAGTTGTACAGGAAATATTCTCGAAATTGGACGAAACAAAAGCCGAAGTTCCTATTTTACCGTAACGAAGATGGAGTCCAGAGGAGAGACGGAGAAGCGCCACGGGGCGGCCACACCAGGCCATGGCGCGGCCCAGGGCCTGGCCACGCCATGGGGTGGTGTGGGCCCCCCAGGCACCCACCGACATCGCCCAACACC
This sequence comes from Lolium rigidum, assembly GCF_022539505.1. Lineage (NCBI taxonomy): Eukaryota > Viridiplantae > Streptophyta > Magnoliopsida > Poales > Poaceae > Lolium > Lolium rigidum. The sequence goes on along the minus strand of NC_061511.1, from coordinate 197,953,180 downwards.
CGCAAACACAACATGTAGCATTACATAAAGATGATCTTGATCATGATAGGTAGCTCACAAGATCTAAACATGAAGCATAAATTGGAGAAGACAACCATCTAGCTACTGTTATGGACCCGTAGTCCAGAGATGAACTACTCACGCATCACTTTGAAGGCGGGCATGACGATGTAGAGGCCTCCGGTGATGATCTCCCTCTCCGGCAGGGTGCCGGAAAGATCTCCAGAACCCTTCGGAGCTAGGGTTAGCGATGGCGGCCGCGACGGAACTTTTTCGTGGATGGAGGCTCGGGTATTTAGGTTTTTCCCGAACAGGTGAATAAATAGGCGGAAGGGCGAGGTCGGTGGGTGCCCGAGGGGCCCACACCTCCCCTAGGCGTGGCCAGGGCCTAGGCCGCGCCTAGGCCAGGTGTGTCCGCCTCGTGGCGCCTCTTCGTCTCTCCTCCGGACTCCGCCTTCGTTACAGTAAAATAGGAACTTCGGCTTTTGTTTCGTCCAATTCCGAGAATATTTCCTGTACACCTTTTCTGAAATACAAAACAGCAAAAAACAGGGAACTGACACTGTGGCATCTTGTCAATAGGTTAGTTCCGGAGAATGTATAAAAGTGCAACGAAGTGTAAACAAAACATATAGAAATTGGTGTAAAACAAGCATGGAGCATCAAAAATTATAGATACGTTTGCAACCTATCAATATCCCCAAGCTTAACTCCTGCTCGTCCTCGAGTAGGTAAGTGATAACAAAAATAATTTTTGAGGTGACATGAAGCCAACATAATCTTGATCAAGTTATTGTAAAAGCATTGTGAGATAGGATCAAAGTACTCTAAACATAGGCATGATAGATATAATTCTAACAAAAGAACTTAGCAACTATGTTACAACATGAGAAGTAACTCAAACAAAAGATCATGAATAATAGTGCACTGAAAGCAATTGTTTGTTTTTTAGCATAGAGAAAGCATAGCAAAGTGGTACTCAGATTGTCCTTTATGAAGTAGAAAAACATAAATGCTAGGACACCTTTAAAGTTCAAAAGGTGACTAGATACAAGTAATTTGAGAACAAGCAATAGCATAATCATGAATCAATCAATAATAAATTTTGGGACTATGCACATTATACTCAGAATGACAACTATGCTCTCTTAATTGGTGCATAAAGTAAGAAGATGAAGACTCAACATAAAAGTAAAAGAAAGGCCCTGCGCAGAGTGAAGCAAGATTACTCATGTGCTAGAGCTTTTTATTTTTAATACAATAGAGGTGTTAAAAATATGTTTTGAGAGGTATGCATGTCTATGTCAACGAATGGCATCAATGATGGGATTCATAGCATAGAAAATAAAAAAATTCCTACCGCAAGAACGAATAACAAGCCAAGATCTAATCTAGTAGATGGTAGCAACGAGAAGATG
>NC_061511.1:197874612-197951662 GCF_022539505.1 Lolium rigidum | reverse complement strand
ACGGTAAGTAAGTTTTCCTCGATAAGAAACCAAGGTTTAATCGAACGATAGGAGAAAGGAGTGACTTCTGAAGGTGTTGCTAGCTGACTTGTGGCAGGGCGCACTACCGGCGTCAGCAACAACGTGGAACCTGCACACAACACAACCAAAATACTTTGCCCCAACTTACAATGAGGTTGTCAATCTCACCGGTTTTGCTGAAAACAACGGATTAACCGTAAAGTGTGGAAAGAGATGTTTGATTGCAGTGGAATTAAAGAGAATAGTGTTTCCAGTAAGTAAACAGAACATGATGATTTTATCAGTGTAAAAGAAATGATCGGGGTCCACAGTTCACTAGAGGTATCTCTCCATAAAGATAAATAACATGCTGGGTGAACAAATTATAGCTGGGCAATTGACAGAATAAAGACCATGCAAACAAGATGATGTCTATGAGATTCATTTGGGCATTAACATAATACATAGACCGTAATCCAACTACATCTAAGACTAATAATCGACCTTCCGGTTAGTGTCATCACCCCTTTCAGTATTAAGTTGCAAGCAACAAATTATCGCATTAAGCAATGTGTGTAAAGTAAACAATAGAATTATCCTTAGACAAAGCATTGTTGTTTTCTCCCTAGTAGCAACAGCACATCTACAACGTTAGAAGTTATTGTCACTCTTCCAGATTACTAGAGGCATGAACCCACTATCGAGCATAAATACTCCCTCTTGGAATCACAAACACATACTTGACCAGAGCATCTACTAGCAATGGAGAGCGTGCAAGATCACAAATAACATATGATAAGTATATAATCGATCTCAACCATAATATTCAATATTCATCGGATCCCAGCAAACACAACATGTAGCATTACATAAATATGATCTTGATCATGATAGGCAGCTCACAAGATCTAAACATGAATCATAAATTGGAGAAGACAACCATCTAGCTACTGCTATGGACCCGTAGTCCAGAGATGAACTACTCACGCATCACTTCGGAGGCGGGCATGGCGATGTAGAGGCCTCCGGTTATGATCTCCCTCTCCGGCAGGGTGCCGAGCAGAGCTTCAGAACCCTCCCAAACTAGGGTCGGTGATGGCGGCCGCGACAGAACTTTTCGTTGATGGAGGCTCAGGTCTTTAGGTTTTTCCCGAACAGGTGAATAAATAGGCAGAAGGACGAGGTCGGTGGGTGCCCGAGGGGCCCACACCACACCTTGGTGCAGCTAGAGCCTGGGCCGCGCCATGGCCTGGTGTGGCCGCCTCATGGCGCCTCTTCGTCTCTCCTCCGTACTCCGTCTTTGTTACAGTAAAATAGGAATATCGGCTTTTGTTTCGTCCAATTTCGAGAATATTTCTTGTACAACTTTTCTGAAATACAAAACAGCAGATCTTATGCTACGCTTATTTGGGTGTGTGTCCATTATATCATTCACCTAATGACATAACCTTGTTATTAATAACATCCAATGTTCATGATCACGATACCATGATCATCTATTAATCAACAAGCTAGTTATACAAGAGGCTTACTAGGGACCCCTTGTTGTTTACATAACACACATGTATCAATGTTTCGGTTAATACAATTATAGCATGGTATGCAAACATTTATCATAAACTCAAAGATATATTATAATAACCACTTTATTATTGCCTCTTGGGCATATCTCCAACAATCAAATGATCTATCATCCTTTCATGTTCAATGGCTTCAAGAGTGGCTCCCATAGAGAGAACAATAAAGTTCCTCTTCTCCTTTGTTTAAACAAGGTAAGTTCATGATTTCTTAAGTACATAGTGTTAGGAGATTTAGATTATTGGTTCAATTTATATTTAGTGGGTGGACACCCGCGCCTGCTCTTTTGCAAAATTAAGGACCAGCACAATGTGCATGCTAGTTAAAGTGTGAAGCCATAATAAACATGAAAGAGATGATAAAGCATTCAACACTTCCTCATGAGCTAAAACAAAACACAAAACAGGTAATAATTTTTTAAGGTTTAAAGGTAGCACACAAGCAATTCACTTTGGAGTGGCGGTGAAATACCACATATAGGTAGGTATGGTGGACACATTTGGCAAACTTTTGTTTTTAGGAGTTGGATGAACGAGTAGAGCTCATACTCAGTACAGGTGAAGGCTAGCAAAAGACTGGGAGCGACCAACTAAGAGAGCAATAATGGCCATAATCATGCATAGCGATAAAATATTATTAATCAAAGTATAAAGTGATGTTACAAGTCAAAAACTAAATGATGATAGAGGATTTAGGTGACTAGTTTGTAGTCATAACATGATGTAAACATGTGCCAAGTCAACCCAATAACGCATCAAAGGAGAATACCACAATAGTATGCTTTGTATGATGGAAACAACACATAATTCTTTCAATGGCACATTAAGCACTCTCAGCTATTTGAGACAAGTCATGCTACAACAATAACTACTAAACATATGATTAAAATATCATCCAACATGACATGCTAAAGTCTATGCCACAGTCTAAACAAGCTTCTTTTTGCATCACTATAAACATGAAATATTTTACTCGTCTCCAACACCAATCAACTTATTTGAAACAACTCTCATAGATAATAATCAATAAAGACCAGAGAGCTAATCATACCTAACTAAAGAAAACTAACAAGCTCTGAAGAAAATACGAGTGGAAAACCAAGAGCTAAACGTAGTACTAGCAAAAGAGAACACTCGCAGAACAATAAGAGTGAAAACTAGAGTGTTCTATGCAATGAAAACAGAGTGTGTCATTCTCCAAAACAAATATGCTGGGATCCAACCATATGCTACAGCAAACAAAAGAAAAGAAAACTAAAAATAAATATAAAGACGCTCTAAGAACAACACATAGCATATGAAGCAATAAAAATATAGCGTCTAGAAAGATGACGTAATGCTTTGTTGATGAAGAGGGGATGCATTGGGCATCCCCAAGCTTTGACGCTTATACCTCTTGGATATTTCTTAGGGTGACATGGGCATCCCAAGCTTGAGCTTTTGTCCATACTTCATCTCATTACATCATTCTTCTCTCCATACACTTGAAAACTTCCTTCATACAAAACTTCGCATAATTCTCATTAGCAGCATTAGTGCAATCAAAATAACAAATCAACTTGGGTTCAGTTCTAACTTATGTCAAACATCCATTAAAACATGAGCTACTGTAGCAACTTCTTCAAAAAGCTCTTTCTCTCAAAAGAACTGAAAAAGAAAGAGATTAAGATGCAAATGCAAATAGTGGCAGAAATCTGTCAAAACAGAACAACAGGTAAAAAATGATTTTTTCGAAAATCTTCTGTTGTTCAAATCGAAAAGTGATAAACTAACAAAAGTTAGATAATAACCTGGGGCATATGCTCAAAAATTATCAGCTCAAAATTACGTTCTGGCTGGGAATAGAATTTTTTATGGTGACAGCACAAAATCTGTTTTCAGGACAACAACTTCCCCAAATCTTGCTTTCTTCCTATTAGAGGCGATTCTTGGCACAAAAACGAAATAAAAATGATAAGGAGAGGTTATTACAGAGGTAATAACTTCCAAGACTCAACAAAAGAAAAATTACAGAAATAAAACATGGGTTATCTCCCAAGAGTGCTTTTCTTTAACGCCTTTCAGCTAGGCGCAGAAAAAGAGCTCGCATCAAGTATTTTCAAGTGAAGAAGCATCAACATTATAACTTGTCCTAATAATAGAATCAAAATGTGACTTCTTTCTTTTTCTAGGGAAGTATTTCATACATTTCTTGAGTGGAAATTGATATTTACTAATCCCATCTCTCATATCAATAGCAGCACCAACAGTTCTAGGAAAAGGTCTTCCCAAAATAATAGCACAAGAAGCATTGCATTCAATATCCAAAACAACAAAATCAACGGGGACAAAGTTATTATTAACCATAATAAGAACATTATTAACTCTCCCCAAAGGTTTCTTTTTAGCAATATCAGCAAGATGAACATCCAAATAACATTGTTCCAATGGTGGCAAATCAAGCATATCATAGATTTTTCTAGGCATAACAGAAATGCTCGCACCAAGGTCACATAAAGCATTGCAATCAAAGTCATCTATTTTTCTCTTAATGATGGGCTCCCAACCATCTTCTAACTTCCTAGGAATAGAAGTTTCACGTTTTAATTTTTCTTCTCTAATTTGCATGAGAGCATTTGTAATATGTTTTGTAAAAGCCATATTTATAGCAATAGCATTAGGACTTATAGCAAGCTTTTGTAAGAACTTAATTACTTTAGAGATATTGCAATCATCAAAATCAAACTCATTATTATCAAAGGTAAAAGTACTATTGTCTCCCATACTTCGAAAAATTTCAGCACTCTTATCAGAAACAGTTTCAGTGGTTCTAAGCAATTTTGTAGAAGGACTAGGGACTTTTCCTACACCAATTATTTTACCATTAATAGTAGGAGGTTTGCTAGCATTTGAGACTTCAGCACTACTGGTGGTGGTAATGGTACAAATTTTAGTCAAATTATTATTTCTAGCAACTAGCAAGGTGGACCTCGCAAATACGAGGGCAACACCTAAGAAAGTTATTAACTTCTAACGATTAATTTTTCTATAATGTTTTAGACGTTGTAGCTGTATAGAAGTAACTAGCTTTTCATGGAGAGAATGACCAAGAAATATCTCTCTAGTGGGTGATCATGGCCACGATCACTTGCCACCACACGTTCACTGCGTGGGTCTGACACTTTCCCTTGTCTACCCCCACCCGCATGCTCCGCTCCCCCCTCTACCCTATTCGTTTCTTCTTTTCGTCATCTTCCTCCAACGTCGAGAGTTCACGAGGGAGGGAGGGCTCTATCGAGCAGGAATTGGGGCTGACATGGCTGGCTACAGTGACATTGTGAGGAATGAACTTGGAGGGGTGCGCCTAGAGGGATGGTTAGGGATGGTGATGGGCTGGTCGAGGAGGTGATAGGTAGGGCGGGGTGCAAGGATGTGTGGTAGGGACACCATCCTCCCCTCTCCGACCAGTAAAGAACAAACCTAGCTCCGCGGAAAATCGAACGTAGGCATGGTTGAAGGGGCGAAGCTAGGAAAAAAGTAAGTTGGTGTCATTCATTTGATTTTACCATTGTCATTTCGAATTTCTAAGAGTATTGCTTCATTTAGAAAGGGAAATAGTAAAACTCCATTGGTGCTATTTGCCACCATTCATTACATATGCTAGCTCTGCCCTGACCGCCAGTTAGACCTCCAACCCAATCAACCAAGACTTGTCGAGTGCATGTAAGTAAGTAGTTCCAAAACTGAACTTGTTTGAGTGACACTGTGGCACAGGTACTCAGGCAAACATAGAGGAGTTTTCTCAAAGAGAAAAAACTGTTCACCAGAGTGACCGAAATGTGAAGAAACGAGTGTGAAGAAACGAGAGAGAAGCGAGAGAGAGAGAGAGTGAATGAATTGGATGCTTTATTGATTGTGACTGCAGGCTATATATAGTAGCCGAACAGTCGGGTACAACGTCGGTTTACAAGTGGTCACGTCCCTTCGCAGAGGACACGGTGACGGTTCGATACATGTAGCTGTTGGACAACACACATAACTCTAACTGCTAGGTAGTTATGCTAAGGAAATCCTAACTGCTCTATTATTTCCTAACACTCCCCCTTGGACAACGCCGACTTGAGAATATACGTCTTCGAGTGCTGGAAATTTTTGCATGATCTTGATAATCCTGTATAGTTTATATCCTCCAAAATCCTGTGGAAAATATAAAGAGAAAAATATAGGAATTTGATGTACCGTAGGTATAGTTATTGTCTCAATAAAACCAATATGAGAAACCAATATTGGAAAACTCATAAGGAAGGAGTACAATATATTATTATCGGATGATAATTAATAAGTTCAGTTACAGGAATTTTCTCCCCCTGAACTTTGCAAATTCCGTAGTTGTCTCATACCAATACCGTGAATGCATTTCTGAAATGCAGTTGTTGGTAAAGACTTAGTGAACAAATCTGCAAGATTGTCACATGATTTTGTTTGCAAAATATCAATTTCTCCATTTTTCTGTAATTCATGAGGGAAGAACAGTTTGGGCGCAATATGTTTTGTAATGTTACTTTTAATATAACCCATATGCATTTGAGTAACACATGCAGCATTATCCTCATAGATAATGGTTGGTGATTCTACTGAACCAATACCGCATGAAGTTTGAATATGGTTGATCACTCTGCGAAGCCATACACACTCTCGTGAAGCTTCATATAATGCAATTATTTCAGAGTGATTAGTTGATGTTGCTACTAAAGTCTGTTTTGTTGACTTCCATGAGATAGCAGTTCCACCATATAAAAACACAAACCCTGTTTGTGACCTCGGCATTATGGGGATCGGAAAGATAGCCGACGTCAAGTATAACCAATCAAGGTCATTTTTTGATTTTTCTTATAGAATAAACCAAGGTCTTTAGTACCATTTAAATATCTGAAGATATTCTTTACTCCTGCCCAATGGCGTTTGGTTGGAGCTGCACTATGTCTAGCCAGTAAATTTACTGCAAAGGCAATATCTGGTCTAGTACAATTTGCGAGGTACATTAGTGCTCCTATGGCACTCAGTGCACGGAACTCGAGTCCCGATATCTCTTCGTCATCATCCCTAGGTCTAAAGGGATCCTTTTCCATATCAAGGGATCGAACGACCATTGGTGTCTTGGATGGATATGATTTATCCATATTAAATTTTTCCAAAACTTTCCGAATATAAGCGGGTTGATAAACGAGTATTCCTGAGGGAAGGTGCTCAAGTTGTAAACCTAAGCAATATTTGGTTTTACCCAAATCTTTCATCTCAAACTCCGTCATTAAATGATTGCGTGCGACAGTTATGTCTGCTACGTTACCAATAATGTTGAGGTCGTCAACATATACTGAGATGATACAAAATCCCTTTGGGGATTTCTTTATAAAAACGCATGGGCAATCATCATTGTTTGAGTATCCTTTATGGAGAAGGAACTCACTAAGTCGGTTATACCACATTTTACCCGATCGCTTCAAGCCATAGAGTGACTTTTGTAATTTTACACAATACATGTTGCGATTTATGTTTGGATTCGGAATTTTAAGTCCATCAGGAACTTTCATATAAATATCTGCATCTAGTGACCCATATAAGTATGCGGTCACTACATCCATTAACTGCATTGATAAATTCATTTGTACTGCCAATGATATTAAATATCGAAACGTAATTCCACTCATTACAGGAGAATATGTATCGTCGTAGTCGATACCGGGTCTCTGCGTAAACCCTTGTGCTACTAGTCTCGCTTTGTATCTCACCACCTCATTGTTTTCGTTCCTTTTTCGGACAAAAACCCATTTAGCTCCCACAGGGAAGACTTTATGAGGAGTAGGTATTACTTTAGAGAATACCTCTCTTTTGTTAAGCGAGAGCAGTTCTGCCTCAATTGCCTCCTTCCATTTAGGCCAATCCGAGCGCTTCGGGCACTCTTTCATAGATTTTGGCTCCGGATCCAGCTTGAAGGGTTTTAGCAATTTTCGAGGAGAAATATATGTCGACAATAGTAGTCTTTCTATCGTATGATTCTCCCGAATCAATATAGTTTGTGGATATTTCTTTGATTCCTTCAGGCACCGTGTGATTTCCCATAACAACGGGGTCTGAGTGTTCCGATGTCCCAGCATCAATATTTGTGCACACATTTATGCTGGGCTCTTGATGTTGAGCATCAATTTGGTGTCGATCAACTTCAGGTTGATTTACATTTACTGACATAGATTTTGATTTTCTTTGTTTCCGCGGTGGCTTTGGAGAAGCCTTTTCCCTTGTAACCAGATTTCTCCCCCTTTTATTTGCAATTGGGAGTTGAGTAGTTTTATTTGGTACCTCTACTCGTTCTGGTGCATTGACTGCAGGGATATATGATTTAATGACACCTTTGTGATCAGTAAATACGTCTGGCAAGTTATTTGCAAAGTGTTGCAAATCTATTATTCTCTGAACTTCAGATTCAGATTCTTTAGTACGTGGATCTAGGGATTGGATGCCTGTTACATTCCAATCTATTTCCTGGCATTCTTTGTGGTTTGTTTCTCCCCCTAATGCCGGGAAATGATCCTCATCAAAAATTGAATCAGCGTACCGGGCTGTAAACAGGTCCCCTGTTAGGGGTTCTAAATATTTTATAATTGACGGAGATTTATATCCCACATAGATTCCAATTTTTCTATGGGGGCCCATGGAGGTACGCTGCGGTGGTGATATCGGTACGTATACAGCGCAACCGAATTTTCGCAGGTGGGAAATACTTGGCTGATTGCCTCGTACTATTTGAGATGGGGAAGTTTCATGATATGCAGTTGGTCTGACTTGTATTAGATCTGCGGCGTGTAAAACCGCATGTCCCCAACAAGAGGTTGGTAAATTGCAATTCTGCAACAATGGTCTAGCAATTAATTTTACTCTTTTGATTAAAGATTCAGCCAATCCATTTTGAGTATGAACATAAGGTACATAATGTTCTAGATGAATGCCTAAGGCCATACAATAATCATTGAATGCGCGTGAACTGAATTCAGCTGCATTATCAATTCTTATTGTTTTAATCCTGTGTTCAGGATGATTTGCTCTTAATTTGATAATTTGAGATATTAATTTGGCAAAGGCATGGTTACGTGTTGATAATAAACACACATGTGACCATCTAGTGGATGCATCAATTAGCACCATAAAGTACCTAAATGGTCCTGATAGAGGTTGTATTGGACCACATATATCTCCTTGAATTCTTTCAAGAAAATTAAGCGACTCATTTTTCACTTTGAGGTAGGATGGCTTAATAATTAATTTCCCAGTAGCACATGCAGTGCTCTATTATTTCCTAACACGAAACATGCTAAATTACCGGCAGCCCTGGGTTTACCTGCTGCGGGGCATTGCAGCCGGCCGGAGCGCGGAAGACGTCGGCGTCGAGCGGCATGTCGATGGCCTGTTCGAGCTGCCACCGATACTCGCTGGTCTGGCCGGCATGGCATGTGGTGGTAAGCAGAAGGACCGCGCAGGCAACCGCCGCCCCGCTGACCCAATTCACCACCTCCATTCCCGCCGGGCCTCTTTCTCGGCGTGTTGGCTTCTTGCCTTCTTGTCGCGGCTTTTTCGAGGTTGTACTCGGTCGAAGGACATGAATGGCACCACTTGTCGGATGTCGTGATATATAAACTGGTCGATGGAATGGGATATGTTCATCCGAGGTACAACACTAAATCGAAGATGGCGACGGCGAGGATTGATTGGTTCGTGGTTTAAACTTTGAACTCACACACAGAGGCAGGAGGAGAGCAAGAACTCCATTTTCTATCAATTTTGGAGGCAAAGACCTTCGAATTGATTTGTTAGTACTTTCTTCTTCTTTCTTTAACTAACAAGAGAGGCGTTCCACCGATTTCATGAGAACAACGAGAAGTTCCACATTCATAACAAAAGAAAATAGAAAGAGTCACGGGTAATTACATTGTCTCTTCCTTCACACGGGAAGCCACATGAAGCACATCAAAGCTCTCGTCTTGACAAATAGGACGATTTCCATCCCTCTAACCATGTCTCGTAGAACATATAAGGGGTGGAGGAAGAGTCTTGCGCTCTTGCATGTTGTTATACTAGATCGGAGACAGTGATGTTGCTTTGTCAAACAAATTAGTATTAGCAATTTGGTGTTCCCGAGCTTCACCTGCTACGGTGCTACCTCAGAAGTTGTAGCAGTATGTTTAGCACCTTGTCGGTTAACATGTACTAGTAAGCCGCGCCCGTGCAGTTATCCATTTGGTTTGGATTTACATTAAAAGAAGTACTTATGTGAGCATTTGGTGAAGCTAATATAAGCTTGGTATAATGCAATCAAGTGTGGACTAATAGTCTGTTGCTTTTTTGCTCTGATGTAGGTGAAAGAAAGTACAGTAGTAGTAGTGTAGTACTTATTTGAGCATATAGTAGGGGTAATATACACTGGATAATGCGATTAGTAATGCTCACAAAATTGCTCCATGTTTAGAGTGCATATATTAGTTGGCAGCTTCATCAGTTTTTACGGGCTACATTTTACATTGACAATGACATAAACAATTGCTAGTGCGATTGCACATTGGCTGATGTCACGGATAGATACGTCTACTGTATTATATATTTATATGGTTGATGGATATTCATCATGGAGGTAATAAGATAACCGGTGGTACTAAGCTACATTACTGGCATGGCATTAAGCTACATAACTGACATAGCCAAAGGTAACATTTGGCTCAGGAGTAGGCACGTGCATCTCAGTAGACGTACCAACGGGCAGATGGTGAGGCGACAGCGGAAGAAGATCCCGCTCGATACCAGGACAAACCATAAGCTGAACCAACGTGAGCAACAGCATGCACCTGAGGCACATAACCCGCAAGATCTGACGAAGGAACATGCAGGAGAGGAGTCCAAGAATCGGAGCAGGCAGATCAGATTAAAAAATCACTGCCCATATGAGTCCAGCCAGGAAGAGCATTATAATCATCATCAACAAAATCATCGCCATGAAGGGCCAAACATCTGTACAACCATCATCGTGACTTGAAGAAAGCATGAAAACTAATAAAACAAAAAAACAATGGTAGCCAGAACCACAAAAAAATGACGGGGCATGAATCAACAAACCAGACACCGAGCATTAGAGAAACTGCCGCACAAAAAACAGGGACGGCCCAAATTGTACCAACGGGAGTACCACGAATGCACTCAACGCAACGCAGTGTCGCCTGCACGACGTACACAGAATGGAAGATAGTAAACACCAAGAAGAGTGGAATTAGCACGATCAAACTCTTAGAAAAATGACCAAACGGTCTTGACCGTGCCTTGTACGACAAACATAGGAGAAATCACTGATATGTTGTATATAAATTTGATAGCTGAGACCTGGGATTGGATTACCCGTTAAAACAGATTACTGAACCTCCATAAACAGAAATTGAGAACTGATATCTGACAAAGGACGTATGCAATAATCTACAAATAAGAAAGCTCATATTTGATACGAAGTAGTAGGTAGGGACCTAAATCAGAAAAGAAAGCACATGTAATGAAGAAAAAAAACACCTGACATAGCACTTGATAAACACTGTGAAATAAGACAATAAATAGAGCTAGCCGATACAGCTGAAAATGACTCAAATATTGCTCTCGAAGAGAGTCAGCAATCACATCTTAGAGAGCACATAAATACTAAAGAAACAATTGTGGCAAGCAGAAGGAAAACGGGAAAAGTAGATAGCAATTAATATAGTACACTGCCGTGTAAAACAACGGTGACCTCCCTAATTTGGTGATGTATAACCATGTTCACTTATGTGATTTCTTCCAATAAAACATTCAGTTAAAGGCACACCGAACTGCCGAATTTTGCGGTTGAATTCGTATTGATATTCTTCCGATCTAAAGGAATAGAAGAACATGATCGCAGAAGCTTGAATTAAAATGCTTATTTCTATAGAGTTGTCAGTATGGCGTGATGCCTCGGCACCCTGACATCCAAAACCACTGCAATCTGCGGCCAAGAAGAAAAATATTACATACGGGTCACAGTCATCGGATGAATTAAGCAAATGACAGATGGAGCCAATTTACTGAACACCTGAAGTGCCGAACACATAATCACCCATTGATTAACCTCATGGGAGATGTTGGCAGGGGACGAAAAAACGTTTCGTCCGCTCCGCTCTCCCGTGGGCGGAGACGGGCGATCCCCTCGACCCAGCGCCGCCAGGCCCGTTTCCTTCTCTCCTCCCCTTCGCCGCCGTCGGCGCAGGCCGCCGGGCAAAGTCCCGAGCGGTGCCGGCGGCGGCGGACTCGGTCCCTACCGCGCGCGAGGCGGGAGTCGCGGGATCTCCCGTGGCTGGCGGCGGTGCACCTCGGTGGGCAAGGTTCCGGCGGCTGCTGCGCTCCTGCCGGGAGGCGGCGGCGCTGGGCGACGTGGCGGCGTCGGCGCAGCCTCTTGGCGGCGCGGGCGGCGCGGTTCTGACCCAGATCTGGGCCTGCCTGGGCCCCATCTGGGCTTGGGCGGGCCAGATCTGGCATCCTAGGTCTGCTCCCGACGGCTGGTGGAGACTCTCCTGCTGAGTGTGGCTAGGACGGCGGCGCGTGGACTGCAGCGCGGCCACGGGAGCTGCACGAGCCCGTCGAGCTCGGCCGGGCCAGAGGGGCCTGGTTTGCTCCTGTAGCTGCGTCCGGTCTGTCACCGCAGCTGGCGGTGGAGGTGGCGTCCTCCTGCGAGGCTGTTGTCCAGGCTCCCCTCGGCTCGGGGTGTTTCCTACCGGTTTTGTCGGTCTTCGTCGGTGGGTCACGGTGAGACGGCGGTGGTGGTTGCGTGACCGTGGTGGCGCGAGTTGGTGGGCGGCGAGGTTGGCGGAGCATGACGGAGTGTCCGGGGCCGTGGGTCTTTGGGGGACGGGAGAAATCCTTGTCGATGGCCGACACCGACGCGGTGACGCTCGCGGGCGCCACCATTCCCTCTTGAGGGGCGTCGGGGTTTCCCCTTCCCACTGCCCTTCCGCATACCGGGGGAAACCCTAGGCTTGTCCGGGCAGCAGCGTCGTCATCGTCGCATCCCTTCTTGAAGGTGCTGCCTTGGTATGCGGCGCTTCGGAGGGCTAGGCTCGTGGTGGGAATCTTCCGGAGGGCGCAGCGGTTGCGGATCATCAGCGTCGATCCGGCTTTGTCATCCTTTCTTTCTTTTTTCTTCTTCTTTTGTTTTCTCTTGGGCTTTGATGTGCTGTTTGCCCCAGCGGTGGTCGCTATCCTGTATCAGTTCGTTGCTATATTAATATAGCGGGGCGAAAGCCTATTTCGAGGTTAACCTCATGGGAAATATCAATTTATAAAATAAGATTGGCTCATCTCGCTCGATATATATGAACTCCTAGGGCACTTATAAGCATCGCCATGGGGTGAGTACTTTTTTAAACGCAATTACAGCCAACGCCAATCTTCTTGCATTGTCACTGAAAATAATATTGAGAATATATAAGATCCTACCATAATAAACGGAGCTTCAGGGTAACACTAATATAATACATCACACTGCCAAGAACACAAAATATGTATCGCGTTAACACAATGCCATTGACTGAACATGCATAGTACTTATTTGAGATTGCCAACCTGCACACCAAGGGAGAACTAATTTAGGAACCATAATGCATTAGCACCATCTTCTATATATTGACCAACTGAATTTAGTACCGCATATTTTGTATATACATAATAGAAAGGCACCTCATTAAGAGATGGCTGGGTAAAACTGTTTCAATGCTTGTAGTTGTAGTGGAACTGTACCCAAAATTTTAACGTCAAAGTTTTGATATACTTCTGCTTAGAAAGCTTAGGAATACGTGTGTTTGCTGGCAGTTTTCTGTGTATATTGAACAAATAAATTAAGTACAGTATATTATCTATGTAAGTAATAAAAAAGAAACCTCAATAAGTGATGCCTGGTTAGAGCTACTTACAAAAACCGTGGTCCCAATTCCCAAAGCCTTCTATCTGGCTGTGCTACAACAATTTCACCATCTCTATTTTTTCATTCGCTAATTAGATATTTGGATTACTATAGATTGAGCAAAAGGTTGAGCGACATATAAGAAAACCAAGTAACTTAATTATTATTCGTAAGCAAGAATAGAATACTGCAGATAAGTAATGCGAAATTGTTCTTTCTAGCTACACATCATACATGTGGGCATAAAAGAGGGACGACCTTATATGCCACCTTCTACAACACCTTAAACCTCCCATTGGAAATATCATATATGTAGAATAGAAACTAACAGAACCTAGAAACAACATTAGGTTGCTAAAAAGATTTCATTAAATGGCACTGGTAGTAACAAATCACAAAATGTTACGTCTTAACTGAAATTATAGTTACTCAACTGACCTAACACAGGCGACACCCGCGTGATCCTTCTTGTATGAAACATGTATCTCGTGCGTGCAAATCAGTAGCAGTCAGATGAAATATTGAACATTTAATTTCAATGAACATGTGACACGCAAACAACTGATGAGGATAGAAGGGGAGAAAGCCATGTGGAGAAAACCTCACATTATCTTCACAAATTAAAACCAATGATCAATGGTGGAATGGAATAGAAATTCGGAGCATATTGTTGATGCCATATAGATACAGTAAGCCAACAGATTATAGGGTCTTCACATGTTACAGAATGAATAAACATCAACTTGGCATGTGAGTCACCTCATAAACAAATGAATCAAAATGAAATAGATCAGCAACCTCACAGTGGACAGTTTCGTCAGAGCAACATCGAACACAGTATTGGCTTCCTGCCTTCTATCCACAGCGTGCTGCTTATCCTCTGTCCGCACCAGCGCCCTTGGGCCCCTATGCACTAGATTAGAAGTAGCCTTGGACTTCTCCTCTCTCGTCTACAGTGTGGAGAGGGCGATTTTCTGAAAACAGCCGCTAGATCCACCTCGCCGCCGGGAGCTCGCGGGATCCCTCCTCCTCCGCCGGCCGCTTCGGCGGTGGGAGGGTGGGGGATTCCCGAGCTGCGGTGTGTACATAAGGTAGTAGCTAGCTGGTCTCCAGGCGTCGGCGATGGGGAGGTGGTGTCGCCGCCGATCTGGATTTTGGTGGAGAAGCTCGTCCCCTCCGGTGGCGGTGTTCTTCGGAGCGCTTCTGCGTCGAGCTCTTCTTCCCCGTGCTCGCAGTTCTTCGGTTCTGTGGTGCACTTCGAGCAGCCCCTGCCGGACCCGGTTAGGCGACGGTTTCCGGCGACGTTGAATAAATCGAAGACGACGACATGGAGCTTCGCGGTGGAGCTGATGGTCCAGGGCGTTACCCCTCCGGGGGCGGTGAAGGATGACTTCCCGGCTGCCATGGGGCTGGTTTCGTCGAACCAAGGCAAGATGACGAACAGCGGCAGCGGCGCGCCACCTTCTCGTTCTGGTCGCCGGCGAGATCGGAGCTCAGAGGGACTCCTTTGTACTTTTTCTTGTTTTCTGGGCTTTTCTGTAAGATCGAAGCTCTAATGAATTCGTCTTCTTCCTCGCAAAAAAAAAAAAAAAGTAGCACCTGTCAGAGGTAGACCATGTGAAAAATAAGGAAAGGGGAAAGCAGGGAAGTGGAAAGGAAGGCAGAGGCGATTTTTACCTGAGACAGAGATGAATAAACCCAGTTGCAGTGGTGGCAACACCCATTCCATCGAGAGATTGCAACCGCCTGGTCCGGTTCCTTCGTAGCAAATCCATCGGCAACCCTGACCTGCGTGAAGAACTTGAAGGGTGGGGTCCCGCGGAAAAAATATTCGCGAGGCCGCAGTGGAGGCGTTGTGAACAGGCAGCTGTTGGTGACACAATCAAGACGACCCGCCGTGGTGACACAATCAAGACGACCCGCGGGACAATCTCCGGCTATATATATGTGCGGAGGCGGCTGTTGAAGCCTCCACCGCGAAGCACCCGGCGGCGATCTGGCCGGGAACCTCCCGCGTGACATCAGGGCCATAGGGGAAGGTGTACCCAGGTCCTTCCGGCGCATCCACAACAAACCACTCGGTGACGACCTGGCCATGCACCTCTTGATGCGGCATCAGGGCGAGCGGAAGGAGGAGCGGCCTTGAGGTTGCCGTGGAGATCCATAGGAAACTAGGAGGATTTTAGGATGTGGGGGCAGCGGAGAAGCCACGGTAGGAAAAGAGAGAAACATGTATAGTCAAAGTGGGACGGAGCAAAGGACACGTACGCAAGGAAAAACTAATAACGTGGCAGAACACCGACTTGTACCCACCGCTGTAAATTGTAAATATGTAAAAACCATCAACAATAGCGCAACAAATCTTGTGCTGCCGGTGGCAGCCGGTAGCTGGTTGACTCACCCCAAAAAAAAATGAAGCAGAATAAATCAGGCCACCGACTCTATGCAGAGTTAAATGGTAGAATCCACGCGTCAAGCAAAGATTGAACTGAGGAAGAGATAATTTGTCCATCTACAGTGCTCAAGTTGATATGAGATCGGTAACTTGTTCATCTTTTATATAGTGTATGTATAATATAATGTTATATAATTATTAAAACTACCAAACCAAGTGTTTAATGAATTTTACCAAATGATTTTGTTTAGTTCCTGCATATTCTTGGCTCAACTATCAATGGCCATGCCATATATCCGTTAATATCTGTGTTAGTTTCGCTTTGTGTTTGCATAATTGGCACATAGGCGTGACTTATATAAATCTAGAGAAAATTGTTCATATAATATTACAAAACAAATTACTCATAAAATATTTCAAAATAAATAAAATTCAAATTATTATGCAACAATAAGGGTATAAGTACTTTTTCAAACCTTTGTACTATATACTTCTGCAATGGCATTGCTTCCTGGCGTTTCTATGTACAACGGGTTAAAAGGGTGGGAATGTTTTCTGGTGATCTTTATTTTACTGTTACTGTATGGCCAATATTGTCCCTATACTTGGGATCGTGTACATAAGATTCGGCTACAAAAGTTGCTTTTTTACTTCTTGCAGTTTGAAAATAATTAAGATTAATATTTTCTTAGAAACTTCAGTTTTCTCACGGTCGGTCGAACGGTATTCTGCGAACCTTATGATAATAATCTATCGTTCCTTTTGTTGTGCGAGTCTTTCTTCTCATCTACATGTTCCCTTGAGTTGCGATATTGCTTTTTTTTTACGCGAGTCTTTTTTCCTCATGTCCATTTAGAGTTGCATGGACACATGAAGGGAGATCGTTTAATAAAATTTGGGCACACTTGATGTGTCTCACTATTTCTAGAGTTTGATAAGTAATATAGTTAAACAATAGAATTTTGTTTACGTATATCACATATATAGTCTACCATGTGCTTGCGTTTACAGGCACATGCTAATCCTTGTCTGCCATATAATTATAGGACTCCTTCTTTTACTTGATATATATTGCATGTATCGTGTAGAAGCAAATCTCTTCTTTTCTGTTTAGCATGGAAGCAAATCGCTCCTATTTTCACGGGAGTTTTTTTTTTTATTTTCCTGCCTCTACACAATGGTTACAACATTGAACGTGTAAATCGATCGGGTACGTAATTCTTTTTTCCTTGGAGATTGCCTGTCATTACTTTTTCTTTGAGATATGTTGTTTTATTCTAACAGAACACATGTGGATCCATATGGTTTTTATCATGGCGTCAGTTTATTTTATCTTTTCTAGTTAATGAACTAAGAAAAATATTACTGGCAAAATTAATTTGTAATATTTTGATCAAATTTGTTTGTTGAGAAATTTTGGACAAATTTTGTAGATTAGTTTGACAAATTTCTGGCAGTATTTTCAGAATTTTCGAAAACCTCAAAATACTGTTTCATGTCGGTAGTTTTCTCCATTGAGGAAAAACGTTGGCAGCCGCCCACCGGGCACGAGACTACCGAGTAAAATATAACTGCCCAAATTTTTCTGGTATTTACATAATTTAGTCTCATTTATTGTTTTATGAATTTTGGACTAACTTGTAAATTGGTTTGATAAATGTCAGGAGGTATTTTGGCTAGCATTCTTGAAGTATCTTAATAAACCGGACATAGTGTTAGCTACTGGTATTTTTTCCCAGCGACCAAAAAAGAATGTGAGCTAGTATTGTTCTAATCTATAGTGCATGGTTGATCGATATTAGAAAAATTGTGTCTTTTATAGGATGTTCTAGTGTACTTACTTTGGCCAAACATGTATGTCTCCAATTAAAGTGAACTATCTCAATTAAGAAAGAATTTGTCTGCCGGGTTAGATACGGATTCTACCTGCATTAGTGCAGATTTTTTAAACAGCCCGTGTGATGCCCCATCCTTATTTAAATCTCAACAATTAAAACAAATCTAGCAATCTGAATATCTATGGTACATGCGTATTCCCTTCTCATGTACGAACATGTTTTTCTAAGAGCCTCAGGACTACACGCCACGATACTGGATGCGGTTGGAAGTTACACATGAAATATCCTTGCACTCAGATCCACCGGTATTAAAAAAAAAAACAGAGTTTATGCGTGTTGACCATCCTGTAATCTCATTATAAGGTTGGATATGCGGCATGTGCCTGACCATTTTTTTTTCATAGGCGTGTGTAGCCATATGGGTTACGTGACATATGTTTCTCCTGTACCTATCTATTATTGTACGTAACATCCTTTATTTTTTAATCTCATACGTTAAAATTAATATCATCGGTTTATATTTATTTAGCATATGTGGATTAACCTGGTGTCTTCTAAAAACCTCTTATTTTCATCATCTCTTTCTCACCTAGCATGCAACTCCACCAACATCGTAACATTTTCATCAATTCTAACTTGAATGGCATTTAAAGTTTTGCTTTCTTTAACATCATGAGGTATAACTTTTAATTTAAGAAGTTCAACATCAAGAGCAAGGCTATCAACTTTAGAAGTAAGAACATCAATTTTTCCAAACTTTTCCTCAACAGATTTATTAAAAGCAGTTTGTTTACTAATAAAGTTCTTAAGCATGACTTCAAGATCAGATGGTGCACTTCTATTGTTGTTGTAAGAATTACCATAAAAATTACCATAAGGATTATCATTATTAGAAAGATATGGCCTATAATTGTTACTACCAAAATTATTTCTATAAGCATTGTTGTTAAAATTATTGTTTTTAATGAAGTTCACATCAACATGCTCTTCTTGAGCAACCAAAGAAGCTAAAGGAACATTATTTGGATCAACATGAGCTTTACCATTAACAAGTATAGACATAATGGTATCAATCTAATCACTCAGGGAGGAGGTTTCTTCAACAGAATTTACCTTCTTACCTCATTGTGCCCTCTCGGTGTGCCATTCAGAATAATTTATCATCATATCATCAAGGAGTTTTGTTACAGCCCCCAAAGTAATGGATATAAAGGTACCTCCAGCAGCCGAATCCAGAAGGTTTCTTGAAAAAAAATTCAGTCCTGCATAAAAAGTTTGGATGATCATCCAAGTAGTCAGTCCATGAGTAGGACAGTTCTTTACCAAAGATTTTATTCTTTCCCAAGCTTGAGCAACATGTTCATTATCAAATTGTCTAAATTTCGTTATGTCGCTTCTCAAGGATATAATCTTAGCAGGAGGATAATATTTTCCAATAAAAGCATCTTTGCATTTAACCCAATAATCAATACTATTTCTAGGCAAAGATAGCAATCAATCTTTAGCTCCCCCTCTCAAAGAGAAAGGAAACAATTTCAGTTTAATAATGTCACCATCTACATCCTTATACTTTTGCATCTCACAAAGTTCAACAAAATTATTAAGGTGAGAAGCAGCATCATCAGTACTAACACCAGAAAATTGCTCTTTCATAACAAGATTTAACAAAGCAAGTTTAATTTCATAGAAAGCTGCTTCAGGAGCAAGTGGAGCAATAGGTGTACAAATAAAATCATTTTTGTTTGTGCTAGTAAAGTCACACAAGTTAGTGTTCTCAAGAGTACCCATTTTAGAAAGATTAAAACAGAGCAACAGAAATAGAAGCTATTGTATTTTTGATATAAAGAAGCAAACATGACAAAGTAAAATAAACTAAGAAAAACAATAACAAAGTAAAGAGATTGGAGATGAGAGACTCCCCTTGCAAAAATCATCTTTCTCCCCGGCAATGGCGCCAGAAAAAACTTTGATGAGTGCAGAGCACACCGTTGGGGAACCCCAAGAGGAAGGTATGATGAGCACAGTAGAAAGTTTCCCTCAGTAAGAAATCAAGGTTGAATCGACCAGTGGGAGAAAGAAATGACTTCCGAAGGTGTTGCTAGCTGACTTTTGGCAGGGCGCACTACCGGCATCAGCAACAACATGGAACCTGCACACAACACAACCAAAATACTTTGCCCCAACGTACAGTGAGGTTGTAAATCTCACTGGTTTTACTGAAAACAAAGGATTAACCGTATAGTGTGGGAAGAGATGTTTGTTTGCAGTGTAATTAAAGAGAACAGTGATTGCAGTAAGTAAACAGAACATGTGTTTGCGGTGGATGATTTTATCAATGTAAAAGAAAGGACCGGGGTCCACAGTTCACTAGAGGTGTCTCTCCATAAAGATAAATAACATGCTGGGTGAACAAATTACAGCTGGGCAATTGATAGAATAAAGACCATACATGACAAGATGATTACTATGAGATTCATTTGGGCATTACAACATAATACATAGACCGTAATCCAACTGTGTCTATGACTAATAATCCACCTTCCGGTTAGCGTCCGCACCCCTTTCAGTATTAAGTTGCAAACAACAGATTATCGCATTAAGCAAAGTGTGTAAAGTAAACAATAGAATTATCTTTAAACAAAACATTGTTGTTTTCTTCCTAGTAGCAACATCACATCTACAATCTTAGAAGTTATTGTCACTCTCCCAGATTACTAGAGGCATGAACCCACTATCGAGCATAAATACTCCCCCTTGGAGTCACAAGCACATACTTGGTCAAATCATCTACTAGCAACGGAGAGCATGCAAGATCATAAATAACATATGACAAGTATATAATCAATCTCAACCATAGTATTCAATATTCATCGGATCCCAGCAAACACAACATGTAGCATTACATAAAGATGATCTTGATCATGATAGGCAGCTCACAAGATCTAAACATGAAGCATAAATTGGAGAAGACAGCCATCTAGCTACTGCTATGGACCCGTAGTCCATAGATGAACTACTCACGCATCACTTCGGAGGCGGTCATGGCGATGTAGAGGCCTCCGGTGATGATCTCCCTCTCCCGCAGGGTGCCGGGAAGAGCTTCAGAACCCTCCCGAGCTAGGGTCAGCGATGGCGGCCGCGACGGAACTTTTCATGGATTGAGGCTCGGGTATTTAGGTTTTTCCCGAACAGGTGAATAAACATGCGGAAGGGCGAGGTCGGTGGGTGCCCGAGGGGCCCACACCACCCTTAGGCGCGGCCAGGGCCTGGGCCGCGCCTAGGCCAGGTGTGGCTGCCTCGTGGCGCCTCTTCGTCTCTCCTCCGGACTCCGTCTTCGTTACAGTAAAATAGGAACTTCGGCTTTTGTTTCGTCCAATTCCGAGAATATTTTCTGTACAACTTTTCTGAAATACAAAACAGCAGAAAACAGGGAACTGGCACTGTGGCATCTTGTCAATAGGTTAGTTCCGGAAAATGTATAAAAGTGCAACGAAGTGTAAACAAAACATATAGAAATTGGTGTAAAACAAGCATGGAGTATCAAAAATTATAGATACGTTTGCAACGTATCACGGGAGTGTGATCTTCTTCCTCCGCCTCCCTTACTAGGTGGTGGTGACGAAGAACCGTGCGGGGGCTTGTGGTGCCTCTTGCTTCCGCCGTCAGACTCTCCGCGTCCTTCCTGGCGATGTTGGCTCCGGCTGCGGTGGCTACCCCCGCCATCTTGGCGGCTGCCTCCCTCACGCCGAGGTTGCCTGGGCTTAGGTTCTGGCTTCTCCTGGGCTCAACGTTGTCGCGGATATTAAATTCTGCCAGGCCCATGGGGTCTGACGTTTCCGGCAGGATTACACTGGCGAGGGCGTGGAGGCGCATACTGATTCCTTGGCGGTGATGGGTTCCGGTACTAGTCTTTCCCAGAGTACATCGCATTCTTCCCCTTGGCTTTATCCTTAGGAGTATCCGAAGATATGGGGATCGGATTTGGGTCCCTGGTCTTTCTCCGGCGCTCCGTTGATCCGGTGCGCGATTGATCGTCGCGGTGCTCCTTTGGCTTTCCGGCATGCTGCTTCTGCGCCTTGGACACACATGCATCCGGGTTGGATTCCAACCTGCGCGAAGTATCCGCCTTACTCTGTAGCTTCATGGCCGTGGCAATGATTGTTCTCAAATGCTCAATGTCAATTCATTCATTGTCCTTAGGTAGGAGCTCCGCCGCTTTTTCATGTTGTCCTTTGGAGTTGCCAGAGGCTTGTGGCGAGCTGCACTATCAAAGTTGATGTTGCGAGGGCGGATAGTATCTCTCCGCATCTGCCTCGCTTCCTCATGGGTTTCTTTAACTGTGTTTTTCCACTCCTCTGCAAGCTCTCTGGCTTTCACGTATTCTTCCTCCGCCAATCGCCTGTTCTCTACGGCCTGCTCGTACAGCTTGTCGGTTTCCATCTTGTCATGTAGGACTGATGCTGTAATCTTGGCTATGTTTTGAGCTTCCACCGGGAGTTCTTTACGTCGAGCCTCAAAAGCTTCCGGATCCACAGCCACCTCTAGGGTGATTGGAGTGGTCAAGATCTCTTTTTGCTAGACGTGTTCTCCGCGTTGGCCTGCTATGTCCACGAGCGTCTCAGCTGCCATCCCTTCGTAAAAATTCAGGCTGCGGCCCTGCGGTGGTTCCACCGTCCGACGGGCATGAACCCGTGACGGGGCCTCCGGCTGGGCTGGATCCGGGATTGTTGCTTGAGGCGGAGTCTTCTCCGATTCCTCATCCTCATCGTCATCAATGCCAGCCAAGGTCGCGAAGACCTACTTTGGCGGAGATGATTCGCCATCAGCTTTCTCTGCGTCCTCTAGCTCCTTGCAGTACCTCTCGTACTCTTCCGAAGCCATGGGCGAAACGTCTTCTGAGAGCGGGCTGAGGTTGTCGAGTATTGAGTCATCATTATCTCCGGCACCTTCTTGGTGCTCGGATTGGTTGCTGTCTCCGGCATCCTCTGTATGCATGGGTCCATCACCTTCCTGTGGAGGGCGGACCTTGCTGTGTGCGCAAGGAAAGCACGAAGTGGCACCTCTGCTTCTCTAACACCTGGGAAACCCAGGCGGATCTGCGTTGGTCTTCCATCGCTGTTTCTTGCTTAGGGGCTGATTGGGTGGGAGTTGAAAATTCCAGATCTAAGGCAGAATTTTCCGAATAAAGTTTCAGCGTCTCAGATCGGATCTTTGCAGCCGCGTCCTGCTCAGCGGCGGTCGTAGCTGCAGTACTTACCAGTGCGTTTCTGTCGGAATCGATGGTCTCACCGATGAAGATGTGTATCCCGCCGATCGGGATGATGGAGAGCTTGACGGGGTCTGTCCTAGCCGAAATCCAGCACTCGTCCGGAGGGACGATCGGAACGTTGCTGGCGTACAAGACGTGCCCCATGGCGATGGTGTCGCCGATGCCTCCGAAGGTAGAACCCTCCCAGTTCCGGCCTCCAGACGCCGCTGGCTCCATGGTGGGCGCCAACTGTCGTTGCCTATTCGACGGCACCCCGGAGGAGGGATCATCACGAAGGGGGAAGAAGTAGGGGCCATAGGACGGAGAGCCATTGGGACGGTGGTACGCAGTTTACCCAGCTTCGGAACACGCTGCTCGGAGGCAGGGCCTACTGTTGCTTGTCTGGAATTATCTGGGCACGTTCGCGTTGTTACAATGAGTTGTGGACTTGTGGTTGTGCCTCTAGAGCTCCCAGGATCTAGCTTATAAAGGCGTCAGGATCTAGGCTTTACACCGAGAGTCCTAGCCAAAATACAAGATGCCTAACTACGGAATATACATTGCCGTGCATGTAAGGATCCATCTACTTCCTAACTTGTCGTCATGGATCCGGACACTTGGGCCGCCCGTTGGGCCATAAGCCACCACCACCATCTATGAGCCACCCGGGCTTGCCGGATCTAGACCACGTCATTGGCATACCCATGAAGTATACCCACAACAGTGACTACTGTAAGGGCATACCCATGAAGTATACCCACAACAGTGACTACTGTAAGATAACAACAAGTGAGAGGAGAGTCTGTTTAGGACTTGGCTACGTGTGCACTTTAATTAAGGTTGCTTCTTCGTTGCTCATCTTCGGTCAATGGTGATCAATACTGACATGGTGATGAGATCATGTATATTTTGGATGGTGGTCAGATATCTCCCCATTAGTTATGACTTGATTAAAACCGATCCCTGGTCTCAGTGGCGGAGCTTGAAAGAAAGTATTGGGCGGGCCAGGTTAAAAGAAAACACAAAAAATATTGCTGGTGCTTAAGGATATTTCTTCAACTTCACATATGTCCATCTTCTTTCCTTTTCAAGAAAAAATCAAATTTTCTTTGAGTGGCCTTTAGCTGTTGGCCTGTTGAATTTTGCAAAACTGAAAAACAATTTTGGTTAACAATCCTCCGTCTATCGAATTGGTAAGACAAAGTTTGGGTAAAGAAAGAATTAAGTACATCGGCATGAAAATCGGAGAAGTCGGATCGCTCTAGGCTGCTCAATCTCCGGCCGGTGCGCCGCGCGGTGTGGCCGTGTACCTGTAGGCTGTAGCTGCGGGCCGCAGCCCTCCCTGCTTCCTCACGTGCCCTCCATTGATTCACCCCGATTCTCTCTGTTTCTTCTAGCTAAATCTCTAGATCCCACTGATTCTCCTGGCCGTGCTATCCTCTGCAGACAAAACGAGGCTGGGAGCGAGCGAACAAGCGAGCAAGCCTGGTGATGGGCTGGGCCTTAGACGCATACGACTCAGAATTTGTTTTGCCAAAAACATCGGCTTGGCCCCAATGAAGCTTCGCCAGTGCCTGGTCTGTAGTAATGTGGGAGGTGTTATATAGTAACCCCTTCGGTGATGGACTAGTGATGATATCATGTATATTTTGGGAGGTAGTCTGATATCTCCCTATTAGTTAGGACTTGATTAAAATCGATCCCTTGTCTGTAATATTGTGGGAGGTATTATATACTAACCCTATGGTGTTTGTGATGCATCAGGAGCTACAGTTGTTTTACTTGTGGTGCATCAGCCACTAATAACTGTTAGTTAGGGTGGTGTTGCATATTACCACCCATTTTGATGATACGAATGTTATCTGAACTTCTAGTATTTAGTCATGACTACTAGGTAACCTCACCACTCCAGTGTAAGATGTTACCATAGCAGCCTCATATGTGCAACCAAATATGAGTGATTTGCATGAGTCGAGCAAAATAAATTGTGTGCAGCCTACCAAATAAAGAGGGGATAGTTCTCCACTCCATGCAACTAGTGCCATGGTAAGCAACCAAACGAAGTGGAGAACCAGACCTATGTATCATTTTGGACGGGGCATGCCCTCCAGGGCCAGGTTGCAAGTAGCCCTAAATTAGGTGCAGGCTATTAAAACAACCCTACTCTCTCCATCTACACTTGAAGCGTTCTCTCCCTTTAATTTCTCCACATCTAGTGAGCTAAGTGCATGTACAAACTCTGTGCTAGATTTTATTGGGCTTGATTCCTGTGTGATGAGAGATAATAAAAAATTACTTCCTCCGGATCGGTTTAACAGGCACGCGTGCAGTTTAAGCAAGCTTTGACCATTAATTCGTCAACATAATATAAATTATATGTTTACAAAATCTATACCATTAGATTCATATTCAGATAAGGTTTTAAATAATATAATTTTTGGACATATTTTCTACATTTTATTGACTAAAATAATAGTCAAAGCATTCTCTTGGACTACATGCGTACCTATTAAACCGATCCGGTGGGAGTACTTGAAAATGTACCAGAAATTGTATTAGAAAGGACCTCGTGTGAGACTAGGCTAAAAAATATTGAGATTTGAAAACTTTAGAGTCTTAAAAATGTCCAAAATTTAAAAAGGTTCATATTTGAAAAACATATAGGTTTTGAAAAATGTTTAGATTTTAAAATTTCAAAATTTCAAAATATTTAGATTTTGTAAAGATGTTCATATGTTAAAAAATAAAGAAAGAAACAACACAAAAACGAAAAAGAAAAAGGAAAGAAATTGGGGAAAACTAGCCACGGGAAGTAAAAAACAGAATAACAAGAAAATCATATCAGAAAGCTTTAGAGAGTTCCTAAAACCAGAAAACCCTAGCACCCGGGATTCTTGCTGGGTTGGCCCATTTACAAGTGTTAGCCATGGAAGAGGGTATGCGGTGCGCTGCGAATCCAATAGAAAATGTTGAAAAAGCCCTTCACTAAGTAGCCCGAACATTTTCTCGGCTGCTCCTTTATCCCGGCCAGGTCGATGCCAATTGCCATCCCGCACAACCCCTGGTGTCTTTTGGGCCAAGCCGATATACCAAGTTATGGTTTTCTGTCTGGTTTTTGCCCGGTCTTTCTTGTTTTTGGTAGTTCCTCGATTTTCTGACTAGTTGATTTTTAAAAAAATTATGATTTCTTTTCAAAATTTTGAACTTTTTAAATTTTGAACATTTCTAAAATTGAACAATGTTTAAATCTATTTTTAAATGAATATTTTTGAAATTAAACATTTTTGAAATTCGAACATTTTAAAAGCTGAAAGTTTTGACAACTAATCATTTTTAAAATGAACTTTTTTTTTGAAGAAAGATGGCGACTACCACCACCCACCCACCCTAAAACCCTTCGTCGCCGGCGATCATCGGAAGTTGTGGTTCTCTATCCACATCTGAGCCGATCATTCTGCTCTCCTTTCCCTCCTCTACAAGGTAACTGGTTCCTTCTCACCATCTCATGGCCTCTCGTTCTTGGATCTGGAATGTCTCCTACATGTCGGTGCAAGATCTGGATAATGGGGTTCGCAACCTTAAGGATGGGGAGATTCATGTTTGGTCTACCTCCAACTGGATCACGTTATTAGATGATATGGGGATCCCTATCATTGGCAGATTCATACAGCAGGACATTGACGAGTTTAAGGTTGGATCAGTCATTGAGTTCTCAGCAGTCCATGCGCTAGTAGATCATTGCATTTCTCCCACATCTGATGACCATACTGTTGTGATTGATCAAGACTCCCCCAAGGATCTAGCTGCCATAGATCATTTAAAGGGTAAGTCAAAAGTGTTGGATCCTACTTCTACGGAGATCAACCCTAAAGTGTCTTCTTCTGTTGCGGATCTCACTCCTCCCTCTAAGAGTTGGAAGATTACTTATTCCACACATAAAGATCTGGATCGAGGAAGGATGAAGGCTTATGATGGATCCCTCTCTCTGTCTGTCAAGGATGATTGGATCTCCCTTTTGGATGCAAAAGGGAAAATTGTGGGCTGCAGATACAAGGAACCCAAAGACAATTTCTCTATAGGAGCAAAATTATTCTTTCCAATGCATGTGGTTCGTATGGGACAGTTGTTGAGCACCTCTGGCAATGCCACGCAGAAATGCATGGCCCATGCACCTCCTGACACGGTTCCCAATGCACCGGCTGGCTCTAATGAGCATCAAGATTCTCCTCAGATGGATCATTATAGTTTGTCAAAAATTCTTGACTATAACCCAGGCGTCAAGGTTGCAAAGTTTTGTTATTCCAAGTTTGGCAGAGCAGTGCATCCATCTGCGAGTTCTGGACATTTCACAATGGTGGTTTCTTTTGGGCGTGCCTCTTTCAAACTTGATGAAAGCTCAGTGGGTATTGCCCTTGAGGCAGCAACTGGTGGTTTCAGTGGCGATCTTAAAGTTTCTTTGCTTCGAGATAGAGTTTTTTCCTCTTGTGTATCAAGCAAATCAATTGATTTTCATCTTTTCAACCTTAGAAGCTTTGCATGCAAAAAATTCAAGTGTTTCTTTCATCTATGGAGTTGGGGTGGCCCAAATTGGCAAAGAGAATTTCACAATTGGCAGTTGGAGTGTGAGCAATCTTGGACACTTGTAAGCCCTACAAAAAAAGAGTACAACTTGAAATGAATGCTTTGAAACAAGGAAAGCCTAAGCCTATTTTGAGGACAAGCAAGGCCCCCCCAAGGAAGCTTTCTTTCTCAGAATCTATTGAATACACAGCTTGCAAAGGGTATCAAGATCCAAGTTTCACTACTGGTGTTGTATTGCCTCCTACTCATATTACGACAACTTTGCCTTCTTTGAAGTTTGGATCAGCAAAGCCTTTTGAGTTTATGCAAGAAAAAATTGTGGATCAAAGTAAAAAGATTATTGGTGATCAGGAAGCAAGCTCCTCTCATGCAAATTTAGCGGGTGCAAAGAAAGTTTCTGGGGCAGAAGGACAAGATGAGGACCCACATGGGTATATTGCATTAGAAAATCTGGTTGATGACATGGCTTTTCAATTTTGGGAGTGTTCACGATGTCTTTATATGGGTCATAATGCCAAGGACTGCACGAGGAAAATTTGATGTCGCTTTTGTTTCAGATATGGTCATTTTCGGAAAAATTGTTTTGATTGGAAACAAAACAAATCAGTTAAATGGGTGCCTAAACAGAATAATACTGCTTTTAATGAACCCTCTGCCGGCTCAGACATAGATTCCCACCTGGAGGCGGTTGTCCTGGAGGAGAACGTCGGTTCGGCTTCAATTAATATTGCTAAACGCACCCCAGCGCCTGTTCAAGACAGTCCTTCCCCTGTTTCTCTGCCCTAGTCGTCTCCGCTTCCACCTCCGTCTAACCACCCTGCAATGGCAAACTTTGAGGTCGACCCTGCTCCTTGGCTGCCGCATGGCCACCAGATTATTGACGGCGGTCCTACTCGTCTGCCACAGACTTTCTATAGTCCATCGGTTGATCCGCCTCGACGCCATGACAGCATCTGTGTCGCGGAGCTTATGCCGCCGACACCGGGTCCACTAATTCCGCATTGGCGGCAGCAGGTACGGAACTTCATCGAAGATCATCTGCAACGTACCGTAGAGGAAGTCCAGCCTTGTCTGTTTGGGTTAGGGTTTTATCGTCTGCGCAACCCCGCGGCTAGAGCTGCATTGGTGAATCATATCCCTTATCAGATGCAACATGGGGTTTTCGTTCGCTTTCTTAACCATGATGATAGGGAAAATCACAGGGCTGTGCAGGGTTTTCGCAATGGTTGGTTAATGTTCCTCAGTATTCCTCTGGATTTTAGAAACGATTATGATTTAGCCAATGCCATCAGTACTTTTGGAAAATTACTACATTGGCATCAGCATGATGTACTGCTTGAGAGAACAATTTGTTATGTGGCGTTTCCTTCTGAAGCTAAGGTTCCTAGAGATGTGGTTTTTAATAAATTTGCATCTGTTGGAGGAGTTAAGGAATCTTGGACTGCAGTTTGCTTTATCCTCACTGCTGAATTTGCTGATGCTCTGCCTCATGATGAAGATCAAATGCCACTCAATGGCAACCCACATCCTTTGCCAGGACAGCTTATGCCCAATCTGAATAACTTTGTGAATCCACAATTTCCTGAGATAGGTTGGGATGTACAAGAACAGGTGCACCCTCATGATCATGCTCATGGGTTTTAGCATCCACTGTTTGATTTAGAGCAAGTTCAGGATCAAGTCATGGAGGTGGAGGTTGAGCTGCAAGAGCAACAGCAGGAGGTTCTCCCAGAGCAGCCAGTGGAACAGGAAATTCATCAGTTCAATGAATCTGCTATTATTAACTCTTCAAGCTCAGAAGGTTCAGTTAACATGTTGCCTGGTCCACAGCAGTTGGTCATCAACAGAATTGAGGTTCAGTTTGATATGTTGGGCAAGGATCTCATATCTTTCTTGGACAGGCTTTTTCCTAATTATACAAATTGTACGCATAGTTTTGCTGTTGGTCCTATTCTGCCTAAGGATATCATCTTGGATAGAATCTATAAGGGATTAGTTCCTGCTCTCTTCATGAATACAGTTCCTTCTGCAGTACCAGCACACAAGTTTGCTTGGATTACCAAGTGCATGCCACTGGATTCTGACAATATGGAGTTAGCACAAAGCAATCGTGAGACTATTGCTGTCACTGAAACTGCTGTTGGGAAAGTAGTTGCCGGAAGAGGGAAAAAGATTATTCCACCAAGCTCCAGAGTTACAAGAAGTGCACTTAAAGCTCAGGTGCATATTCAGAAGCAGGATTGGAAGAAAAGATCAAGGAGGAGTTCATTTGCTGCTGCTACTTCACTTTTTACTGAAAAAGTAGATAGTTCTTCTTGGACTGATAGTTCTGTCAGAAGGTGTACCAGGCATATGCTAAAACTGATGGATACAAGTTTGAAAGTATGCAAGACAAGAGTTCAGTCAGGAGAAAACCAAAAGCATCAAAACCTGAAGCTGCAGAAGAGGAGGAGGTTGCTCCTTTTATTCCTGTTCCAACCTTACAGCAGATTGGAAGGCAGTTGGAGATCTCAGAGGAAGAACTGACAAGGGAGAAGCTTATGGCTGCTCCTCAGGACCCCAAGGAAAAGAAATCATCCAATGAAGATTAAGTTTGTATGTCAGGCAGTCGGTATTGCTTTTGTGTCAGTCAGGGGTTTAGCTTTTGAGAGTGAAAGACTTTGCATGCTAGTAGTGCTTGTAATGAAAATATTAAATATTTCTATGGTGCTGCTATCTATTTTGTGTGGCCTGTTATGCATGGTTCACTGTTGCTACTATCTCTTTGGTTTCAATGAATAATTCCTCAAAAATGAAGGTTGATTGGAATGTGCTTTGTTGGAATGTCAGAGGATTGAATGATAAAGATAAAAGATTACTGGTGTATAACAAAATTGATGAAAGTAATTGTGCCATCATATGCTTGCAAGAAACAAAATGTGAAACTTTTGAGCACTCTTTTATCAGGACATTTTGCCCCAAAAGATTTGACAGATTTGTGTTTGTACCTTCCATTGGTGCTTCTGGGGGGATTATTGTTCTTTGGAACAGCAGGGTTTTCATGGGTACTTTACTTGAAACCACTCACTCTGCTATCAAAATACAGTTTGCTTCTGCTCACACTGCTGAAAACTGGACTCTGGTTACTGTGTATGGCCCTTGTAGAGGAATTATGAGGGATGAATTTGTTCAATGGTTGCATGATTTGGACATCCCTGTACATGATAACTGGCTACTTCTTGGGGATTTCAATTTTATGAGATCAGTTGATAATAGGAATAAGCCAGGGGCTGATATGGCAGATATTTTCCTGTTCAATAATATTATTAGTCACCTGGGTCTATTGGAATTACCTTTAAAAGGCAGACGTTTTACATGGTCTAACATGCAAGCCACACCTTTGATGGAACAATTGGATTGGTTTTTCACCACATGTGAGTGGACTTTAAGGTTCCCCAATACAATGGTTTTTTCCTTTGTCAAATCTACCTCTGACCATACCCCTTGTGTGGTGTCTATTTCTACCTCTATTCCAAAGGCAAAAAAAATTCGATTTGAGAATATTTGGTTGGATCAACCAGGTTTTATGGAAGTGGTGAGGAAGGCTTGGGAGTTACCAACTCATAAAAAGAATGTTGCATCAGTTTTGGCTGCCAAATTTAAAAATCTTAGATATGCCCTGAAGAAATGGGGAAAGAATCTGTCTCATTTAAAATTGATTATTGAGCAGTGCAACAAAGTCATCTTGTTCTTTGATAATTTGGAGGATTCCAGGAATTTAAGCAGGGAGGAATTCAACTTCAGGAATATTGTGAAGGTACATCTCAAGAAATTATTGGGTATACAGTCAGCTTATTGGAAGAATAGATGCACCATTAGATGGATCAAACTAGGAGGAGAAAATACTAAGTTCTTCCATGCAAAAGCAACTGAAAGATATAGATATAATGTTATATCAGTAATAAAGGATGAGCAAGGGAACCCTATGGTGGAGCATAATCAGAAGGCAAATGCATTTTGGACATGTTATAAAAATAGAATGGGAGTTACAAATGATTCTGCCACACAAGCTGACATATCACACCTTATCACTCAAGTGGAGGGATTGGACATTTTGTCACGAGAGTTTACTGCAGAAGAAATTGAGGGAGTGGTAAAGCATATGAAAACTAATAGAGCACCAGGTCCTGATGGTTTTAATGGATTGTTTGTTAAGAAATGCTGGCCTATCATAAAGGAAGACTTCATTAACTTGTGCACATATTTTCATAAAGGTCAAGCTCCTTTGGAAAGTATCAATAGCTCATATATAACTTTGATTCCAAAGAATTTGTCTCCAGAAACAGTGAATGATTTTAGGCCAATTTCTCTAACAAATACATGTTTGAAATTTCTGACAAAGCTAGCTGCTAACAGACTACAAATCCAGATTACAAGATGCATACATGAAAACCAATATGGGTTTATAAAGGGTAGAACTATTCAAGACTGATTGGCATGGACCTTTGAGTATTTATATCAATGCCACAAATCCAAGAGGAAAGTTATTGTGCTAAAGCTTGATTTTGAAAAGGCCTTTGATACAATTGAGCACAAAGCTATCATCAAGATAATGGAGCTTAAAGGTTTTGACCCAACTTTCATTCAATGGGTAGCAGAGATTCTTGCCTCTGGCTCTTCTGCAATTCTGTTGAATGGAGTCCCTGGTAAAACTTTCTTATGCAGAAGAGGAGTCAGACAGGGAGATCCATTATCTCCTCTATTGTATGTTCTAGGTGGAGATTTATTGCAAAGATATGTAAATAATGCCTACAGGGAAGGGAGATTGCAGGCACCAATTCCAAATAGAGGAAGCAATGATTATCCTATAGTACAATATGCAGGTGATACTATTATTATGTTACCAGCTGAGGCAGATCAATTGCAAATTTTGAAAGAAGTTCTTGAGGAGTACACAGCTTTTACTGGTCTCAAGGTCAATTATCACAAATCATCACTTATACCAATTAATATCTCTCAAGTGGAAGCTGAGACACTTTCAACACAAATACAGTGCAACATTGCCTCCATGCCTTTCCCATATCTTGGTATTCCTATGGGCACAACTAAACCAACAATAAGAGATCTTTCACCACTCACTGATAGAATTGAAAGGAGGCTTACTGCTTTAGCATCTTTCTTATCCTATGGTGACAGATTAATATTGGTCAATTCAGTTTTGTCATCAATGCCTATTCATTATCTTAGTACACTGGACATACCAGATGGAGTGATTGATGTTATTGATAGAGCCAGAAGGAATTGTTTGTGGAGGAAAAGGAAAGATGATGATAAAGTGCACTCTTTAACCTCTTGGGATATGAT
This sequence comes from Lolium rigidum, assembly GCF_022539505.1. NCBI lineage: Eukaryota > Viridiplantae > Streptophyta > Magnoliopsida > Poales > Poaceae > Lolium > Lolium rigidum. The sequence continues at coordinate 197,918,703 of NC_061511.1, read as the reverse complement.
ATGTAAGCCAAAGAATAAGGGAGGATTAGGTATCATCAACCTGAAGATTCAAAATAAGTGTCTTATGATGAAGCAGTTACATAAATTCTATAATAATGTGGATCTTCCTTGGGTCAAATTAATTAGGAATTCATATTACTATAAGGAAGTGCCACATGCAGTCACTATTTGTGGATCCTTTTGGTGGAGGAACATTATGAAACTTTTTGATATATACAGACAAGTGACACATTGCAAGCTTGGGACTGGGGAGACAATTCTTTTTTGGTCAGATAATTGGAATGATTGGGTAATTGATGAAAGATTTCCAAGACTTTCCTCTTTTGCCAAGGACAAATTCATCTCAGTTAAAGAGGCCTTGCAAATTACTGATCCTGCACAAGTTTTTCATCTTCCTATATCAAATGAAGCTGCTGCAGAGCTAAGAACACTTCAAGATATGTTAACAGGGGTTACCACATCGAACAATAATGATCAATGGCTTATCACAAGTAACAAATCTAGAGTTTTTATTCCAAGCCAGGTTTATAGACTGAGCTTTCATCATATTACTTCTCATTTTCCCTGGCAATGGATATGGAAGAGTAAATGTACCTCCAAACACAAGTTTTTTGCCTGGCTTATCTTGCATGATCGAATCAATACAAAGGATATGCTAAGGAGAAGGCACTGGCAAGTAACCTCGGATTATAGTTGTATTCTTTGTTGTAATGATGCTTTGGAAGATTGGTCCCACTTATTCTTTGAATGTACTTTTAGTGTTAGAGTGTGGATATACTTGCAAATAAATTGGACACAAGGATCTGGGCCAGAGATGCTGAAGAATACTAAAAGAAGATTTAAGGGTCCCTGTTTTGTGGAGATTATAATTTTGGCTTGCTGGAATATATGGAAGCAGAGGAATAATAAGATTTTCAAGAATATACAGCCAACATTCAGGAATTGGAAAGAGGGTTTCTTTTCTGATGTTACCCTGCTTAAGCATAGGGTAAAAGAGAGTACTGTACCCATTTTGTCATCATGGATTGACAACTTGTTGTAACTAGTTTTTTAGATTTCTAGTTTGGACTTTTTGTAAATATTGTACATACTTTCTTTGTTTCATAAGTAATAAAAGGCTGTGGGGGGCTCCCCTGCAGTAGTTAGCTTTTTTTGAAATGCCATGAAATGCCGAGGAAACCAAAAGAAAACCTTAAAAACATAGAAACCAAGAGAAAACAAAAAAAAACCTGAAGGGAAAAACCAAAGGCAGTGATATATGGACCATACCCATACCCTGCTGGTGGTGTGCAATGCGCATTTGCCCATTTCCGGGTGCCCCTATGTCGTGCTCACGGCATCGCGTGAAGGCGGTCTCGGCTGGGCCTGCCCATTAATTTTTTCGCTCGCTAAAAACAAGTACTCGCTCAGTCTAAAAACAAGTGTCTCACTTTTTGTCTAGATACAAATATATCTAGATATATTTTAGTTAGAGATATATCCGTATCTAGATAAAGTTGAGACACATATTTCTAGACGGAGGGAGTACCATATTTTTCTTTATGTACACCATCCGAACTCTAGCTCGCTGGTTGCAACTCCGATCCACCACGGTGGAGACCCAAATTCGAACCCCAATGCCCACGATTCACAACCGTTTTCTCGGAACAAATTTTTATTTTGAGCAAATTTGAATTTGAACAAATTTTCAACCTAAACAAAATTTGAATTTGAGAAAATTTTGAATCTGAACAAATTTTGATTTTGAGAAAATTTCAATCTGAACAAAATTTGATTTTGAACAAATTCCAAATCTAAACAAATTTGACTTTTGAACAAATTTTAAATATGAACAATTTTTAATTTGAACATTTTTAAATGAATTAAAAAAAACCGACCTAAAATCCGAACAGATGAAACCCTGGTTAACCAGACTGGAACCTTCTAGAGCGTTCCTAAAGCAGGAAAAAAACGGGGAAGACTTGGGTAGGATCACCTTTTAGATAGGATCTACGAGAACAACTTTTTTGAAGAGACAAAACATGTTCAAATATTATGAAAAAAATTGACAACGCACATCTATGCTACATATCTAAGACCAAAATTTTATAGCTTCAAATTCAACATATACTCAGAGAACCAAAAAAGATAAATTTAGGTGTGAATAGTGTGAACTACTATTCAATCAGATCTGACACTATTCATAGTTGGATTTGTCTTTTTTGTTTCTTCAAGTGTAGATCAAATTTTGAGCTGATTTTTTTTGGAGTTGTAGATACAATCCATAGGTATGTTGTATATTATTTTTAGATTTTTTTTTTATAGAAAAACAGGGCTTCAAACCCCGGTTCCATTACTGAAACCATAGTCACCAACAACCATCCAGATTTTTTACAACCAACTTATGCCATCAGCAAAAGCCTAACAGTTCCTCCACCAGACACAACCTACCATATTACAGACCGAAACTGGAAGTTTTAACACAACGAGGGGTGGAAAAGGGGAGAGCTCATAAGCAACCAGCAACACCCTGGAGTTTTTCATGGACGCTCCAGCACTTTGAAGCCTGCGCCATCGCCAACCAACATCAGTGCGTTGGCCTCCAGAGGCCTCGCCAAGTCTTCTGCCATGATCAGCATCGGTCCAAACCCTCTCACCCTATTCATGTCGCACACCTCCATCGACGATCTTGCCTTCTTCTGAGGGGTCAGCCAAGCTCCGGCCACATTTTCAGATTTTTTCGCATGATAAAAATATGTTTTATGTGAGTTGATCCTATGATCTCACCTAATAGATAGATCCTATACAAGTCTCTCTCGGAAAAAAGCGAACAATACAATGTCTCGGACTCTCGGTTGCTTCTGCCTGTAACGGGCCGCTGCTCAAAGCGTTTCCCTCCCGAGCTATGCCTATTAACGCATGGGGCGATGAATAGGGATTGCCCCCATTTTCCCTGTGTTCTCAACTCCTCTGGGCTTTACTTTCTTTGTTGCGTGGACCCAGCGGGCTCTCGCTCAGCGGAGCCCTGGCCGTATCGGATCAAACCTCCAAGAGGCGGCCGGCGGCCGGCGGCTACAAGTGGCCCAGAGCACCAGCGGCTTCCACTGTCGCGCTTTGGCTGCTCGGCATTCAGGGGACACAGCCAAGCACAGCCAGCCGTGGGTAATGTGTGGAGGCAGAGTATGGAATCCCGTCGAAGTCTGGCGTCGCCGTCAGCACGTCACCCTCCGCCGACCATCCGGCGAGTGGCAGCGGCGGCTCTGCGTCGTCGTATCCAGAGAAAGAATCAGGGGAGAGGACTTACTGCACGAATCCGTGGCGCCTTTATTCCAAGCGCAGGGCCGGCGCACAAGAGACCAGCGCGAGGCACCTACGTACGTGTGGATAGGGGAGAAGAGAACAACAATAATGGACCAGAAGCCTTGGACACCCTGGAAGGCACAAGGAACAATCACCATGAGTCACGCAAGAAACTCACAGGTTCCTCCAAAGTTCAAAGATTCAAGAAAGGTGTCCATGATCACGGCAAATAACAGTTACCGTAAGATCGAATGATCAGATTATACTCCAGCCAAAGGAAACAGACGGATGCGGATTTTCGTCAAAGGATCGAAATTCAATTTATAGGCTTACTTGGATGTTTTATAGACAGATCTCATACAGAAGAGAGAGCAACCTTACCTGTCTCTAAGCTAAGTGCCGCAGTGGTGTATTAATCCATATCATGCAACAATTCCCACATTAACTGAATGCCCATGAAAAAAAATCGCACACATATGACAATAATAGATGTGTGAAGCCTATTTCCAAATCTTAGTCACCCTAACATAAACTTAGATCAGACTGGTCACACACAATTGAAGAAAAAAAAAGGACAGATTTTATGTCATTTTGAGAAGGCCATAGATTCTTAGTCCCTGTCCCTTCCCTAAACAAGTAAAGGGTCAGAGTTTGACTACCAAAATGTAGAACATAAAACAGCTAGCTTCAACACTAAAAGGTGAACACTGCCCTCTCAATAAAGACATAAAAAAGATAGAAGGAATATTCAAATTGTTCTCCTATTTGGTTTTATGCCTTTTTGGGGAACATTGTTATCTTGACAAAAGAGATGCCTTTCTTTCATGTTTGAATCACCTAGGATATGTAAGGCGCACATCTGAGAATCTGGTAATCAAATCAGATATTTTGCCACTACACATCCAGTACAAGCCACAAGGGCGTGTACAAAGTACAATGGTCTTATGTCAGCCAGCTTGCCTTCTAGATATTCTTCTAACATGGAAGATAGAGAATCAAGAGAGAAAATATAGCCTTCATTTAGTGTAGGGATGATCGCGGTGAAAGATTAAGTACTAGAGATGTCACTTAATAAGATCACTTAGTGTACCTGATATTTCTTTTGTGTCGCATCTCTAGGTGTTCTATGGTATATATTCATCTTTTACCCCCATGTGAAGAAGGTACAATTGGATTCCAGTTTGCTATCTCAGAGTAGTAACTAGAATCCTTATCATGAAGTGAAGAACAACTTTCATTACAACTTTCCATATGCCATATCAATAATATCCCTAGGTAGTTTAGACACTGAGCTCAAGTCCTGTATGGATAGGGATGCAAGTGTGGACCAACACACGGCCCGCTTTATCAAATTAATGGTTATTACTTCCACTAAACAGACAGTTAACTTTGTGCACATAGCAAACAATTAGATGGGTTGTTGGGTTGGCCCAATCAGCTAGCCCAAGCTTGTATCCTCATGTACAGATAGGATAGCCTATCAAATAAAAACTGAACGGTATTACAAAAAACTGGCCAAAAAAAAAAAAAAACTAAAGCACACGATGGTCTGCTGTGTTGCATTACTATTTCTAAGGCAAGGTTAAGAATCAAGCCAACAAAAGAGAAATCAATGTTGTAATATGTTCTATTATATGTTAAATAATAGAGGTAACAAAGTCCTAAGACGAAAAAGATAGTATGGATATACTACCTTAGATCTTTGTTAAAGTTTGCACAGAGCATAGCAATGGCTTCAAGAAGATGCCTGCAGCTCATGTTTTCAGCGAGAACAGAAGAATGATGACCATGTTCTAACATAGAGTATCGCTGCAACTTGGCAGGTTCCAGTAGAAACAATTCACCTTGTAAACAATGCTAATGTGGTCAGGCTCCTCGCCAGAGTGCAACTGTGGGTTGCAACTATATGTTTTCTATTTCCACTATTACATTCCTATAATCCCTGAATTTGAATGAAATAATGACCCTAAGCTATAAGAAACATGAGTTTCCAGAAAAAATATTTGTTAATGCTGTGCAAGTACGTGGCATGCCAACAATTAAACAATATCAGCAGATATCTCAAAATGTACAAGATAAAATACTTCATACCCCTATAAACATGCAGTTGGATTGAGCCATTGAGGAACCCAGGCACATTAAGCACACCTACATGTTAAGCACCACCATATCGTTTGGTTCAGAAATAAGTACCATTTTTTTCTGAAGAGGTTGTGACCAAAGGAGCAGCTGATTGAGCTAACAACTTCCCATGGCTTGTTCCGGTACACCCCAACAACGCAAATAATCGGATGGGAAAAGCATGCACATTGAAATATCTACAGCTTCACTATTCCATAAAGTTCAGGATGTAATCGACAAATATCAAGGACATCACGTGTATACCAGTGACGCATGACATGGTGCTAGTATCAAAACTTTTGAAAGGTGAATAAGACAACCCTCATCGCGCAATACAAGTAGTTCACGCATCGCCACAGTTTCTTCAGGTCCGTAGAGAGCTAGGTTAACAAAATAACAGATAAGGCTGCTAACTGGTAGTCCTCCTCCAGTATATGTCGGCAGCGGATCCCTTGGTAGTGGCCCATGTTATACAGGATGTGTTGGATCCATTTACGTCAACTGTTCCACTCAGAATAGCCTACAACAATAGGCTAGTTCTCGCAGGTGCTGAGCTAAGGCCATCTGCAGTTGTAAGCAAGCCGCGAGTTGATATCGGCGGCAATGACATGAGAGTTCTCTACACTCTGGTAAGCTTTTAGTTGTAGTAGTGGACAGTACACGCTAATCCTTCAGCGATTGAACTGTTTTACATGGTTCACTAGCATAATCGTGAAGAAATTCCATAGTAGCAGAATCATAGGTGATTATTTTATTCCTAGCAAACTGAAACAAATCATATGTTAACTTGTTTGAGGTTATCTTTTCCTTTGAAGATACTAGTGGATCCAGACGCCCCAAGCCCAAGTCATCCGTCACTAAGGGAGTACTTGCACTGGTAAATCAAATGCAACATGTTCTTTTTCTCCCCAATATCTCCACCCATTTGTGTTCTGCCCAGACACTTTTGATATATGCTTTCTATTTATTTTTGCTCTCATTATGATATGCCTCTACTACTGTGCAGGATGGTCACAGACATCCCTGGAACAACTGGTGTCAACTTTGGTATGATATCAAGCACACCAATTTGTTCCATGTGATTTATTATTAAACTGAATTTTGTGGATGCGGAAATTAAGCCATGTTAAGTTCTCTCAGTCAAACCTGTTGACTTCAGCTCGAATTTGGGTGCCTAATTCTCTATCAAAGAAAAATTACCTAGTTCCTCCTAGGTAATCTCATTTACTAACTTGTTGACAACATAGAATTAACAGACTCAATACACGTTAATTTCAGTTTAGCTCATAGTTAACCCTGGGATATGTTAAACCTAAACAAAGAATAACTATGAACAACGTAAAATGACATGCATCTGTTTTGTAAATGAATGGCCAACTTTAAGACAAGGCCATTGTACAGCGTAAAGAAACAAGGACTCTTAAAATAAGTAACATTTTCCTAGTTATTATTTGTACTTAACATATTTTTCACATGTACAAAAACAAAATTTATGGAATCGAATTATTGTTCGATCATATGTTGGATTTAAAGAGTTTTGCCATATTGTTTTGCTTGCAACTAACATATACAACAGAACAAAGATTGTGCATGTACATGAAGATGATATGACAAGACTCCTATTTGCCTAAAATTGAAGAGAGCAAACTAAGTTGCAGATAGCTGAGTAAATGTTTGTTCCCTCTTTAAATTCTTGACTAATTAAACCGAGGGTGCTATTGCAGGCCAAGAGCTCGTGGTTTATGAAAGACCAGAACCAAGATCAGGTATACACAGGATGGTATTTGTGCTGCTCCAGCAACTAGGTAGGGGGACAGTTTTTACACCAGGCATGCGACTGAACTTCAGTTGCAGGAACTTTGCACGCCAGTACCACCTCAACATTGTGGCTGCCTCATATTTCAACTGTCAAAGGGAAGGTGGATCAGGAGGAAGAAGGTTTAGGCCAGACAGTTCTGAAGGGGAGTAGAGGCTGGGTACTACAGAGTACAGGCAATTGTATCCCGTATGGTAGTGCTGTATCACAAATAACGTGCACTATATGCCCTGTATCATCTATATGTGCAGCATCATATGCACATTCAGTTATGATGAGCTTGATGGGATATATCTCAGTTATCAGTTAATCATCTGATCATGTAAAGTATTCTCGGGGGAATACCGAATATATATAAACTAAGGCTTTTACAATATTATTAGTTAAGATAAACTCATTTCTAGTTCTAAGCGTCTGCTTTGCATTTCGATAAGTTTTATTGACTAAAATTAACAGAATCCAAATCTTAAAAATTATTTTTGACGAAAACTCAAGATATTGTAGATGAAAATAATTATCAGCAAACTTTGTATTAAGGCCCACAAGTGGCAAGGTAAGGCCAAGATAGATCCAGTGTTTACATTATTACTCCTTATTCAAAGCAAAAGGGCTAGTGGAGATGCAGATCAAGCACTTAAAACTTAAACTTAATGTTACAACACCGCAGGAGCAGTCACAAACTTACAGGAGAAGGATCATCGGCAGGAAACTGATCACTTCTTCGCAAGGTTGCACACCTCCACCAACTCCCAGGATTCCAAGCTTTTATCCTCGGTATCGGTTCTATAAAGCGCGAGCTCGGAGATCTCAAACTGTAGTCCAGATAATTCAGTGTCCATTTCCTCTACCTTCTTCCTCGCTGCTTCCTTCTCCTCGTCTGTTAGATCCCCATACAGGAGGCTGACATGTGGCATGTATGCTGCAATTGTGTAAAACCATGAGTCAGTTGTCACCAACTTTGTTATAGTATTTCAGAAACAAAATACAGGGTGCTACACTTACGGGATGGTCTCTGGTACCCGAAGTGGGCGCAGAAGTGGTCGCTTGTGTGGATCACCTGCAAAATTCAGATAATGCGATGTGAGCAGGGCAAAATAACTGAAGACATACTGTACACACATTTCTCTGGGCTTCCAATCACAAACAGAAGTTCGAAACGCGGAGCAAATCACACCTCGGAACCAATCGACCTCTCGATCGATTCGCACTTGCGGAAGCGGGAAACTGCTAGGAAGAGAGGGAGAGCTAGTAGTATGTGCTAACCTCGGGGGTGGGTTCGAGGAGGAGGTAGACGCACTGGTAGAAGAAGTCGCCGCGGGCGACGCCGGTGACGCGGGCAGTGTAGGGGCCGACGCCGGCTGCCGCGGCGGCGCGGAGCGCCTCCATGGCCGCGGAACGGCGCAGGGTGACGGCGCCGACGACGGTGGCGTGCGGCTCGAAGGGCGGGCCGCCGTGCGCGGCGCGGAGGCCGGCCATTAGGCCCCGGAGGCGCTCGCGGACGTGCTCCGGCGGGAGGGCCCACACGGAGTACACCTCCTCCGGCGACTGGTCGGCGGGGTCCATGCGGGCTGAGCGGCGGGGTCGGAGGTCAAGGGGGCGGTGGCGATGAAATGCGGAGGGGGAACGGAATGTGCTTTGCCGAAGAGATCATCGCAGGAGATTAATGGAGCCGGTGCTGCAATTTGTTGTGGACGGTGCGTTCCACCGCTGAGACACTGACGGTGGGGTTCCAGTTTTCAAATGGTGTTATCGGGACCACTGGCAGAGGGAAGCTCCAAAGTCCAAACACATTACGTAGGATTATCCAAATGTTAATAGCAAATAATAAGCTCCACTAGGTCCTAGAATAATACTACTACTCTATTAATCGAGATCCAAATCTAGCTGGAGTGCAATCATAATCATACGCGTCTCATTTTTTTTTAAATATACGCGTCAACAAGACTCAAAACTATGGAGTACATAGGATGCGATCTGGACAGACTCCAGTGATTAATAAACTGCAAGCTTGTGAAGCCACTTGCGGATAGAATGATCCGGCGGGAGGGACTGATGGCGTGGGAACTGCTCGTCTTGCATTGTTTTTGGTGGCAGTCCTCGGGTTTCTCGCAAGCGAAGATGAAGATCTGCCGAAGGTCAGTTTGCTTTGATATGGCTGGAGAGATGAGTTTCGAAAAACTCCGCCGGTGAATGGAACAGTGCATCTTTTGCCTGGAGTTTGCTGGGTCGGGTGGTATTCGATCGCGCGTACCCATGTTTTTTTTCCAACCGTTTGGTTCTGGATGAGCGGCACAAAGCTCTATTCTATGTTGACATCAGGTGGCTTTTTGGTCCATGGTGAAGTCAGAAGAAGAAATATCATGAAGGCCGGATTGGTGGACTGGCTAAAGGAGGTTCGAGTCTCCGTGATGCTGAGGGATTTGCTTGGCGTTTCAGGCTCCGCAGCAGTGGTATGCATGTGGGGGCGGTAGCATAGGTGAAGTTCAGAGTCTTACCTCTCAGGGTGAAAACCCAATGTCTGCCCTTAACTGGTTGTGCCTGTCAATGATCTTGTTGGAGGCATTGTTTTGGGAGTGGGGACTATCTTCAGGATGAAAACCTCAGACCTTTGATCAGGCGACGACAGCGTTGGTGCACTATTCCCTTCTTGGAGGCGTCGCTTTTGGAGAGTCTGTATTTCAGGCCGGTGATGTCACGGTGGTGGTTGTATTGTTGTTGCTAGGTGTAGAATGCTGTAGCGGGACTTTTATTTCTTAGTTTTTTTTACTCTTTTTTGGTTGTGTGCATCTGTACTGCTACTAGGGTGGGGCTTGTTGCAGAGGCTAGATGTAATTGGTATCTTTTGATATTAATATATTTCCTATATCCAAAAAGGATTTATGGCTCCCAGGCTCCACAAAGCTCTTCATTAGAAATACTCGGTATATTTATTAGTATCTTGAAATTTAGATCTTAAAGTAGTCATGAATAAGTAGGAAAACTGCAAATGGAGACCGAGCTACATGTAGCACTTTATATTTAAAATTTCAAAAATTATATTTTGAAGTTTTAAAAAAATCTGAAAAAAAATCCTAGATGTAGCCGATGATGAAATCGACAAGCGTTGAATGTGAAACTTTTTGTATTCTAAGCTACACAAAAATTATAAAATCTAACAAATTTTATAGTTTTGAAATATGCACTATTCACCATACTCGGATTCACACACTTGTGATTTTTGTGTAGCCTAAAATGCAAAGAATTTCATATTGAGAATTTACACGTTTATAGATTTCATTATTGGTTACATCGAGAACTTTTTTCAGATTTTTTAAAAACCTAAAAATATGATTTTCAAATGTTTAAAAATAAATAGCTACATTTAGCTTGGCCTCCACTCTAAATGCATATATGTATATATGATATCCAATGAAAATGTTTTGAAATGTGGTCTGCACTACAAATACTAATATGTTGTAGCATATATTGCGAAGGTGGCACTATTTACGGTGGTAGATCATGTCGAACGAGATTAAACTCGATTAGAGACTAGAAGAATAGATGAAATCTCTATCTAGCTAGGTGCAATGCTAATCTTACGTGTTAGAAAACTATTTTACGTCGGATTTGGATCTAGATCAGTGATTAAATAAGCGACAAACTTGTGTAGCGACCTCTGGAGTCTGGAGTCAACTCATTGTAGCAACAGTTTTGAAAACGGAAAATACACATATCTTGGTGAAAATAGAGTGTTATTGAGTAAGCTATTATGTCTCCTGAGGTCTGTAGAGCTCTTTATTACAACATATAAGAAACCATTAGTTCAAATAAAAAAATGTGTATGTTAGAGCGCACCAAGTATAATGCTACATTAGATGAAGAATATTTTTGAAACATGGCATGTAAAAAAGGTGATCGATTCTACTACTATTAGATAGTTCCAACCCATCAGAGCAACCACAATGTGTGCCAAACTGCATATTTTGCTTTTGATATTGGTTCCCTTCATCGTGTGATGTCAAATTAGATTTCCAAAGCCAAGAGAAAGATGGAGTAGGAGCATGTAGTTGCTCCTATGCCAAAAAAAAATTCCATGAAATAAAAAATTCACTCGTTTTCATGTCACAACGCTTGGGGTGGATGATTTTCCTTGGAGCCACACCTCGTCTCATAGGGAGGAGAGTTTCTTTTTGTTTGATTTATGTTAGAGTTGGCCTACATGTAAATAAATTTGGCAAATGGCTACATTATGGATGTTAATGCCCATTGGACGGAATTTGGCATTGATGCTAGATAGGGATTTGGTGCACATGGGCACCAGTGCTCCCTTCACTTTCAGTTTTTTAAATTCTAAAATCTCATATTTTTATGGTTTTAAAAATTATGGCGTTAAATATGTAGATAGATATGTACATGAAAAGTGTGTGCAAAAAAGTCCCGACAAAAAATATTTAAATTTTGGGAAATACAAAAAAGACAAATTTCTGCCAAAACGATACACTATTGTAATACTATTTTGCTACAATTTACTGTCAGAAATTTGTCTTTTTCATATTGTTCAAAATACAAAGTTTTTTAACGGGATTTTTTTTTGCATACACCCCTCCCATATATACAACTATCTGTATATTTAAAGCCATAATTTTGAGACTTAGCAACGTGTGGTGTTAAATTTTTCAAAAATCTGAAACTGAAGAGAGCGGTAATGCCCATGTGTCAAAGACACTTTCCTCGATGCCATTGTTAGTTACATGGCCAATTTTGGCCCTGGCCACACAGTGGTTACCCTTATCTGTTTCTCCTATTCATGCATGCGGCCATGCCAAATCTGCAAGTTATGCATGTTAGTCATGAGTTGTATATTTTGTTTATCCATGCCCTATCGCATGTCTGTCATAAGTTACGTTTTTTACTCTTTTTTTTTTGTCATGGATGGTATATGTGTTAGATGCTTGGAGCATACCTATATATAGTTTACGCTTCACATTTTTCTTAGACAATAACATTCTGTTAACTACACGTTAAACATTTCCCTTTTTATATATCATTTTGTTGCATGCTTCATATTTGTATTTAAAATGTAAATGAAGGCCACATTTACATTTTGGTTGCATTAGTTTTACTTGTTCATGATGCATCTATAATACATTTGTTTTAACAAGGTTTCCGTGGAAAATCATCTAGTTCAGTGAATAGTGGTTTGTAACTATATTGACCCATCTAGAAAAACAATTTTACAGTTCAAAACTATTGGTTGATTGTAATTACAACATCAAGCCCTAAAACCAGTTTAAACCCAGTCCGGAATTATCAATCCCTTCAAATTACTGGAAAATGCTCAACGGGTCCAGGAATACGAACCCACCTTTTAAAACTGAGCCAAAGTGCACTACCAAATTTCGAAGAAAAATAATTTGGAAAAGGATTCATGCACGTATGTACTAGATAGAAACTTATCCATATAAGGGTTCATACAAAAAAAAAGGGGCATATATGATCTGCAAGAAAATCAGCAAACGAGGATACCGTACAACTTTAAACACTTGTGGAAATCAACTAAATGAGATAGGTACAGTTACTTGATTATCTTGTCCTAAACGTTTTACATTTTTCTGAGATAAAGTACTTTAGTGCTTTCCTCACAATTATTTTATTTCAGTGTTTCTAGAAGTATTGTCAGAGTTGTTTTCTTATCGTTTGGAACACATTTTTTCTCTAAAAAAAAGAGAAGCTGGTAGCCAGGGTAGCCCACCACAAATCCGGGCTAGCGGACAGCATGCGGCGTCCACAACACTCCCGTTCGTCTGCACCTGAAGTTTTTTATTTCTCTGCCGCTCCTGCTAACGGCCTCAATCAAGCCCGTCATCTCCTTGACCCCTGTAAGTGACCGTGAGCCGTTCACTGATCAACGTCGCGCCATCCCACTCCTTCCTTGGCTGCTTGCGACCTGGGAAACTACTGATATCATATCATGGCACCACCGGACAGGCATCTTTTGGATAGACGACAGACATGAGCAGCGGCAACGTGGAGGAGCATCAGGCTGCGGCCATGGAAGCCACGATAGAGAAGCCATCGAAGGATCCGGTGGTGGTGAACACCAGCTTCAGCGAGGAGCAGGAGGCGCTGGTGCTGAGCGCGTGGGACGCCATGAAGGCGGACTCCGCCGCCATCGCGCTTAAGTTTTTCCTCAGGTACAGAGTTCAGTACGTATATATTTATATTTAGATGCACAATCCACTTCGAATCTGATTGCTTGGCCATGGCCAGTTACAGTGCTTGTTAAGAGATAACCCGTGTGCAGGATATCGTTCCAAGCATGTACAGTGTCAGTCTATTTGTAATATCTTCTGTTTGCAGAAAGATTTTTTGTGTTCAAGTAGGCCATGTAGAATCTCCCAAAAGAGTAGTAGAATTTCTCAACAACAAAACAATAGTTGAAGAAAAACGAATTTGTTTCCTTTTTTGGGACGCGGGCAGCATGTGGACGATCAGCCAAAAGTCTTCAGCGAATTATCACGATAACTTAGTTTTGTCAGCCCACAGAAGTCTCTGCCCCGCTCATGCGTCCAAGGGGCGTCTAATGAACAGCATGATGAGCTCATCTCCTCGAGCCAACAGAGAGCCACCCTTGCATTGCCTATATAAACGATCACAGCTCATCCAGTCGTACTCCTACACGATCACACGCACCAAGAACACAATAAACTAGGAAGATCAGCACATAGAATCAATCGATGGGGTTTAGTGAGGCACAGGAGGAGCTAGTTCTACGCTCATGGAAAGCCATGAAGCCGGACTCTGAATCCATCGCTCTCAAGTTCTTCCTCAGGTGTCCGTTTACTTGCATTGCTCATGCACCGTGTGTCTGAATCTCGCCATCACTGGACTAACGCACGCCGTGCATTGTGTTGTGTGACATGATATCACAGGATCTTCGAGATTGCGCCGGCGGCGAAGCCAATGTTCCCGTTCCTGCGCGACGCTGGCGAGGACGCGCCCCTGGAGAGCCACCCGAAGCTCAAGGCCCACGCCGTCACCGTCTTCGTCATGGCCTGTGAGTCGGCCACGCAGCTGCGGAAGACCGGCGACGTGAAGGTGAGGGAGGCCACGCTGAGGCGGCTCGGCGCCACCCACGTGAAGGCCGGTGTCGCCGACGCGCACTTCGAGGTGGTGAAGACGGCGCTTCTGGACACCATCGAGGGCGCGGTCCCGGACATCTGGACGCCCGAGATGAAGGGCGCGTGGGAGGAGGCCTACGACCAACTCGCCGCCGCCATCAAAGAGGAGATGAAGCTCGCTGCCTCGGCTTGATGCGCCATGCGTGCCTGCAAGGGATACTCTGACTCCGCGACGAGGCGACCGATGTGTGTGTACTGGTAGTCTGAAATACTGGATTGTCCGTGGATTGTGGAGGATTAGGCTAATTTGTCAACCGTTGTTGTCGTTGATGAATACTGAAAAAGACTTCTGCAAAATTATGTTAAATTGTCATTAGTCATATAGCAGCTATTTTTTAAAAAATAAAACCACTAATAACCACAAAGAACTCTTCAAGTAACAGAAGTTACAAATAGGTCATTTGACCAACAGCGAAGGTTACAAGCATCATTTGATTCTTGCACTGTCTTGTGGATCAACCTGCAAAAAAAGGTAAATCCATAAATGTGAGGTGCAAAATTAGAAGGAAAATGCTTTATCTCAATCAGCGGTAGCGTCAGCCGGTTACAACATAAGCGTCTTCCTCAGAACATCCTACTACCCAGCATGACTACGCCGCTCTCTTCCTCACCTCCTCCATCCCTCGAGACCTCGATGCTGGTTGGCTGGCGCAAGCTTCCCTCGTGGTCGTCCGCCTTCTCTCCCCGAGGAACCCCTCATTAGACCCTTCCACAACCCCACCCGAAAAGCACATCACACCTTTCTCTCCTCCATGCATACAAGAGGTGGACCTCAGGTCCATACAAACAAGCCCTAATAGAGGGTGAGAAGGAGGGAAATGGATCCGGGGGCGTCCATCTATCTCCCATGGGGTTCCACTGAGCTGGATCCGTGGTTGGCGAGCTCAAATAGATGATGGGTGGCTGCCTCCAACCTCCAATATTGATGGTTCGAGGCATGCGAAAATAGTGATTGGCCAATGTTGCCCACAATGTTTCAACATGGTACAAACAATGTTTTTTGCTACATGCACATGCTCATCTTGTTGCAAACATTTTGGTGGTGCGTTTAAGGGATTTATCTCATGTTGCAAACATGTTCTTTTTTCCTCCAAATCTTGCAAACTTTTTTTCTATAATGTTGGATGAGCTGAGAAAATATGTTGCCTGCATTGTTTTTTTGTTGTTGCAAACAACTACTCGTGTTTTATTTTAATTGCAAATAAATTGGGGATTTTGTTGCATATCTTGTTGTTTTTACTACATGGGTCTGTTCAAAATGTTGCAAATAGTGACACACTTTTTAAACATTTTTCTGTAACCAAATGGGAATTTGGTGCACATGTTTTACTTTTTTGATACATGAGCACATTCAAATGTTTGCAATCTTTTTTCACGACTTTTACTAACAAGGGGAAAAATATTGCAAAGGAATGTTGCATATGGAGAAAAAAAGTGGTACACACAAAACATTTTTGTTGTGCTTATCGGATGCGAGATAGTTTCTCACTTAATTAAGTGCATCAGACAGGTGTCTGATATTTTCCGTTTTCTGCCAGTAGGTGCCTAGCACTTGCCAAGTTAGAAAGATAACCGCAAATATAACTTCAAGGGACATATCTTATAAAAATATAGTGTATCATAGGTGGTGACCATAATTAAACACCAGCTGACCATCTTGTCAATGTTGCATGCAGGGAAAATTTGGTGCTCGGTGCTCAATCTACACATAAGTTGCAACTCAGATTAGATGACGTCACTCCACTGAGAATGAAGTTACTTCCCAATAGACTAAGAGCTAGTCACACCCATATATTATAGCTTTTTTTATAATTATATAATTTGTCCATTCTATCATGATCTGGTACTTACATGTCATCATATAATTAATATGGAACTCTCTAGAGCTCAGTGTACTGAAAACGAAGTTCTTTTTCGGCATTTTGTTGCCATTCTCACAGTAGAATGAATAAATTAAAATGTTGAATATTTTTAAATCTGGGTAATTTCAACATTTGTAAAAAATGAACATTTTCATGATTTGAATATTTTCAAAATTCTTGGTTGTGACCCAGCTTGCAAACAGAAATTTCTCAATTTCATTGCTCTATGTTGCAACTGAAAAAGTCTCATTTCTAACCACCCTTGCAACTGGCGAAATTCTCATTTGCAACCACACTTTTAACTAGAAAAAGCTTAGTTGCAACTCAAGTTGCAAACAAAAGTTGCAATTGCGCTTGCCACTAGACAAAGTTTCATTACTCTATGTTGAAATCTCAGTTCCAATTACGCTTGCAACTGAAAAAGGTTTCATTGCTCTATGTCAAACAAATTTAAGTACTTAGTTATGCACAAAATGAAAAGAAAAAAGAGAGCAAAAACATGGGAAAAAAGTCTTTTGGAAACACTTCATATTATAATAAGACTTGATCCACCGTGTAACAATTTAGGGCATGTTTGATTCATAGGAACTAGATTAAGATGTGCGCCTTGGCGCACGATCCCGTGGAGCTCATGCCAATGTTTTACTGAATTTGTAACCAAATCAGTTTATCATGAGACAAGTCTTACTAAAAGGTAATACATAGGACCCCCCACGGCTGAGGGTGACTTCACGGAGTGGTGGTCGCTGGTGGTGCGGACCACCCCTCGCCTGCTGCGCAAGGGCACTTCGTCGGTGATCATGCTTACTGCATGGTGTATATGGAAGCATCGGAACGCGGCGGTCTTCGACAACGCGCGGCCTTCGGTTACAACCCTATTCAACGACATAGTTGCCGACGCGCGGCTCTGGGCGGGCGCCCGAGGCGTGCGCCTCTTGCTCCCCTAGATTAGTTTTTCTTTTTTTGGGTCGAGTTGTACGGCGTGGTGTTAGTCCGTGCGAGGGCTTGTACATATAACCTTCTTTTTTTTATCAATGCATCGAAACGTAAGGCTTTTGCATTTTCGCGAGAAAAAAAAGGTAATACATAGTTCATATAACGGGGGATAACACGTGGTTCTGAGATCAGTAGCGGAACTACAACACAATTGTTGGGCGGGCCAGCCCAAAAAAGACCATATATTTTTGCATTTTCGGGCCAATTTTTCTTCCCACTCTTCAATGTTTTGGGCTGAGCTGGGCGGGCCATGGCCCAGTTTTGCTTCAACATAGGTCCGCCACTGTCTGAGATAATGGCAGATACATACACACAAGGTTCTCACTTAAGCTAACAGCAACATATATATATCCAAGACGAAGCAACCAACAAAAATGGCACGATGATCATTGAGATCCCTAGCCAGGGATTGCTAGGCTCTAAATTTTTAGTTGTTTTTTACTGTATGTATCTAATACTTGTAGATTAGCCTTCTGAGAAGATACTCGATTGTGTTTGCTCTTTGTTAGTTGTGTGTGTAGCTTGGGAGTTTACAACATGAATATAATGAGTGTAAGTTGTTGTGAATGGAAATTTTAGAAAAAAACACGATTGCTTATGCTTTGCTGCTGTAGTTGCAATCTGCTGTGTTCTTACTATAACAATCAGACAATAGTATCGGCTAAACAATAACTGATCTAAGCGCCAATGTGCCTTATCAAACAGGGAAGTGAATGGACAAAATTCTGCATCTACTAAGAAAGTGAACTAAAGTATCATCATGCTGGCACATGCGGACATAAAATCCTATAGTTTCAAGTGAAAGAAAACAGTACTCCAACACCTTGATTCTTGAGAGGATGTGAAAGCAGTATCCAGTCAATTTCTTCTCACATATCATCTAATGTCCAAAGTTCACCTAATACACAAACCTTTATCATGATACAGATTTTGTACATGAACCTTTTTCTTTGGAGGGTGCTCTCAACATTTGTTTCCTTGCAGTACTGAAACAGGTATTAAGATAGTACTAAGATAAAGTATTCACAAACATTTTACAGCCCCTGCACTCGAGTAAGAACTGAAACTAAGATACAATCATAGATTCATGTCAATATACTAATACTTGCTGAAAAATATTGTTACTGCAGGAACCGAAACCTAATAGAAAAACTGCAATTCAGTGAATGTGCTCACTACTAAGACAACCAGTTAGACAAAATAAAAATTCTGATCCATTACAATAATATATACATTTCTAAGACCAAATAAAATAGTACTACTATTAGTAAGCCATGATTTTTCCTGCAAGCTTTCATGGTGCACCATCTCTATCATGTGTTGCACATTCATGGCTTCTTTTCCTACAATATTTTTGCTTGGCCTCTTGCGACTATCATGACATCCTACTTGGTTGCACATCCTGAACAAGCATGTGACCTTGTCCTTGGCTTCTTTATTCTTCATTTTCTGGTCTTCCCCATTCATCTCCTTTCCTCTGCTTATTCTTTTACTCTCGCGGGTGTATGTTAACTTGAGTAGGAACTTTGCAAGCCATAGTAAGTGTTTAAAACAAGAAGCACACATCTACAGTACATATACAAACTAATTTCGATGTTGTTTTATCCTAAAAATAATGTTGAAGCAATTCGACCTGCTTATGCCTACCAGGCTATCACAGTATCATTCTGGTCACTTCCTTTAGAAGGAAATCAAGTCAGCTACTCAGCTTCACGTGCATACATCACTGTAAAGTACACGGCAACCTGCGTGTGGAGATCCGTCTGAAGCCAACTGCAGCAGATCGGATCCTGTGTCCGAGTCAAAGTGCAGGGCATAGGCCGTAGGAGAGTTCTCCATCTCTAAATACGGATCACCTTCATGGCAATCGGAAACCTGCAACTAAAATTGGCCACGGTGGCAAATGGGGATTCCACATCTGGTGTGTGCAGCGGTCGAACCGGCAGGGGTGCCTGTGCAAATTTGCAAGGCTTACTTAAGGCGGCAGCGGGTGTGTGTTAGAAAACTAAGATAGAGCCATCTCTAGCGCTATGATTTTGATAGGCTGGTTGTGAATACTTTGGATGCAGGGATACACCGAGACGGATTCATAAGATAAGACGCCATAAAAGAATGTTGTAATTAGAGCAATATTAAGGACATCACATAATAAGAAATGTTGGAGAGTAAAATAAATGATGCACTAATACTGTAATTAGAGGAAAGTATTGTAAACCAGGAGCATTATTTGCACTTGGTATAGAATACAAACAAACCTAAGTCCGAGAGTTGCCCCATTGGTTAATAAATTAAAATGCAGGCAGTTTTTGATAGGGATTTATCATTAAAAAAATAAGCCTAGCTCTGTACCAATTTGACAAATGAAAAAAGATTTTGTGTGTTCTGAAAACAACCTTGACAACGATACTCAGCAGGGGAAGTGTACTTTATTTGTTCAAATCCAACATGGCAGTACTGTATATTGCAAAACTTGGCATAATCTAACCACTTCCACATTCTGCATTTAAATAGGATATCCATAAATATATTATGTAGGTCCTGAAATCCATCAGAATGAAAAATGAATGTGTTCTACTCGTCAAGAAGTAACAAAAAAATGGGAGAGCAGACAGATTTGTTTATAAGAAAACTAACATCAGGTCAGAAGCAAAAAGGCAAAGAGAAAACTATTTGAAGGAAGGATATGGAGATGGTTGATCAGCACAACCAGTCTCAAAACCTTAGCCCCAGATTTTTTCACAAAGCCCTAGAAACATTTGTATTTCATTAAATGTCTTTGGCACATTTAAGCAGTACTAAGTTTGTCCTGTCCGCAGCCATCAAAAGACTGGGCGAAGCATATTCAGCGTGAGTGTGAAAGCTTAGAAAAAGATTTTGAGTAAACAGGGACTTAACTATGTGAACCAGCCTTAAATCTGGTTCCAGATAATAATGATCACTATGACCATTAACAATATCAAATGGCTTAAATGTGTTGTATTTTTCATCGACTTTATCATCACAGATTGAAACTGGTTTGGTATTATTTGACATCTCAGCGCTGGTCTTCAGAGTCTTTGGTCTACAATGGGAAATGGTAAGGCTGACATACAGTTTAAACATCAATATAATGAAATGTTTCAATTTTTATTTGGCACAAAAACATAAATACTGTAAACTCATAACCAATTATTGATTTGTAGGACATGAAAAGAGCGTGGATCCAAGTGCAACAACTTCTTCAGTACATAACTAAGATAGTAAGCTAGTTGATAATGTCTAAAAAGGAGGAGGTTCAAGGAGGTTGGCCGGTGCTATGTGAGGGATGAGGGCAGCGACGGGGAGGAGCGTGAGGGAGAATAAAATGCAGTCAATGAATGTCTGACTGGGCATTACTTATAACAACATACAAGTAAAAAAAAATTGTTTCAATGACAGAACAAATTACTAAAGTGCAGTCAACGAATGAATGATTATACCTTATTGTGAAAGATGATAAAACATAATAACTGGTATCTCCACACAAATGGTAAACCAAAATCAACCAAGTAACAGTCCATTTCACGTAAGTGAGAAATAAAAGGAGCATTCTCACCTGGTGCTTCGACCAGCGATTTAGTCGATGCGCCGCCGCCAGTATTGGCACAAGGTAGTGTCTACACGTGCTCCAACTTTTCCCAGAGGCCGCTAATTAACACCATGGCAGCTTACTGAATTTGGTGTCTTTACCTAGCCGATAGGAAAAGGTAAAGCAAGTTCAGATCCAGTGAAGACTGATCTTACAACAATTAATACAAACCCTGATTGGAACCGAGCCTGCATTCAGACATGAAGATATAGGCGACACAAATCCAAGGCCATGTCTGTAAGCTCTGGGGAGGGTAAATTTTCAGAAAAGAACAGTTGACATGCATAATCCAAATAGGTTCGAGAACCTGCAACACACCAGTATTCATATCTTCCATCCTATGAGGTAGTGTTTAAAAAAATACCAGTACATGACTAAAAAAATACCATTACCTTAAATAGTTGAGAAAACAACTCACTTTTGGTTGTTCATATATGCTCAACCAAAATTTAAGAGTATGAAAAAAAAACATGAGAATAAGCTGTAGATTCCTCGTAGGCGAAGATATAAGGAATATGTACAAACATAAATGATTCCTGCAAATTAAATAGAGAGAGAGCCATGAGGAAGAGATGAGCTTGGGTACTAATTACCTGCTTTCCATTCGATCTCAGCTATGGGGGAGCGTGATGTTCACTTCATTGTTCATCCTTTGGCACGGGTCTGGCCAATCTTGAAAACCTACCAGCATCAAGAAAAATAGAGGGAAATGCTACAAAAGTCTACCAACGTGTGTGTGAGAGACTGAGAGAGGAACTATAGGTCAAGCAATTTTTGTCGAGGTCCAGCGCCGATGCATCGAGGCGTAACCAACACAGATAGATGAAGAGGATAACTGATGGTGCCCTCATTGGATGTGGTAGTCCCCTGCCGCTGTAGACCTTCATGGGAGCCTGATGAGAGAAGGTCGCTAAATTCACCAAAGGAAAGCACACCTCAGTAGCATTCTCATGGTATTCATGTTCAATACTGAGAAAAAACAGGGGACTATAAAAGAGAAAAACTAATATTATCAAGAATTTTTCATTGAAAAGGCTTGCTGGAAATATCACAAGCATATTCAAATGTTTCAATTAAGTAACCGTGACGAAGAAACTTACAACAGTAGTTCAGAATTCCTTTGAGATGTGTTGGAGAGGTGCAAGCTCATGGAACTAAAAATAGATGTATTCCTTCACAGGGTTAATAGACTCATATGACACCCATTTTTTAGGGCATTGAATCAGTTTTTAAGAATTACTACCATGAATAAGAGTGTCGTAGAGATGCAAAAGAATTCATTTTCAACAAAAGAGGATATAACTTAGATAACTATTCAAAATGCCGAAACATTCAAATATGCAATCATGACTTAGCTCAGTGTAGATTTTCAGTAATGAATAGTATGAGTAAACTGATACAGTGCAAGAGTTAACAATACAGAATTTTAAGGAGTCTGTGAGATTACCTGCTATATTTCACAATCATGTATTATTCTGCAAGGTGTCTTGGACTTGCTGAGATTTGACTACCTTTTCCTGATAATCATTAGGGTTCACAATATTGCTCCAATTATTATTACCAGGAAAGAAACAAGAATGGTTGCCATCCCACAAGATCTTCACAATAGAGGCCTCGATGATTGCCTACACCACTGGGAAATATGATATAATTAGGTCCACATAATGTAAAACTTGATTGACATACTTTTTGGCAGGTTGGACAAGCAACACGACTATAGTAGCACATCAAAAAAAATGTAATTCAGCCAGAGGAGGGGATCGAGTTTACCTTGTTGAGCCCTTCGTTAGGTACACTCTGCTCAATGTCACCCCATTCTAACAAATGTAATGGCAGGTCAAGAGCCTCTAAATCAGCATTCAACAGAAGATTAAATGGATTAGTTATACTTTATAACCTGAGGTTTGTTGGGTGTAAATCAAATATACTGTAAAATACCAAATTACATTAGAGATATGGAGTACAAAATAATGAAGACATACCTACTGCATTATCACGGTGCTTTTCGGCCAACCCTCCCACCTACTTCGTTTGAACCTATTTCTTGAAGATCCCAATCATTCAAAAGTCCTCCTATCAGTTGACCTGCAGCCCTGCACCAAAGTTAGCATAAAAAATCATTGGTTTCTTAAGCATCTAAATTCCAGGATTGTGTATTTCTTTTATAACAACATAGAGGCACTACTTAAACTGTAGCACTGATGATACCCGTAGTATAACATTAGATGCAGAAGGCATATAGATTCAGAGGGTAATTGGTAGTATGTGAAATATCACAAGAACAAGGAGCGCAACCTTTATTATGTCATCCTCAAGTGTCAAGTCTGCTCTTCCAAATCTATATCACATAGATACAACAGCCCTTTCACACATCCACTATCATATTAAAATTTAATGCCAAACAATTTGCTAAATTAGTATATCCAGATCAGACCTAATTATAAGATAATACATTTAGAAAGCTTAGAAAACCCAACATCCAAATCCATAGTCAAGTGCTCCCATTGAGGCAAACATCATTGAAATCGCAACATTTTCTAGGCAATAGCAAGCCAATCAAGCAAAACTGCAGGGATAAGGGCATGGAGAGTGAACTGAGAGAGAGACCTGAGATCAACTATAGGATCTGCCTCCTCAACGCGAGGACGATGGTGCCAAAAAGAATGCAGTGGCGATGCGAAAAGGGGAGAGACTCCTCCTATTGATCACCATTGATGGTCTCATCAGCGACGGCGGAACGCCGTGGAGCGTTCCAGGATAAAGGGGATCATTGTGAGGGGAGAGGAGAAAGAGAGGAACCTGATGTTGATGGTGTGACCAGCCCACCTCCGGCGACTGGAGCACGTGCTCCTCCTCGTGGCAGTCCCTGCTCCCTCCCTGGCTCACCCTCTTCCTCTCGGCTATCACCAACAAGGACAGATCACGGTCGTATGGCAGCTGAGCCCTGCGAAAAGAATAGCCTCATGGAAAGGCACAGCCAAAAGTATGCACGGGATGGATTGGTGGTGGCCATGGTTCTCTTTTCCTCAAGATCCATGAAGAAGACATGGGGAAAGAAGGAGGCAAAGAGGAGCTGGAGGGGATTGGGAGAAAGATGGAAGAGGGGATTGGGGGAGAGGTGGGAGCGGGGATTGGGGAGAGATGAGAGCAGCGGATTGGGGGCGGACGCGAGCGTGAGGTGGCTGGAGAGGATGGCGGCTAGGGTTTTCTACCGGGGGCTCGTTTTTATATGATGCGGTGGGAAAAAAAATAACGGTCAAGATTTACCATCTGGTAAGATCCAACGAACACGAAGCTCAAATCGTTGTGAGCTCCCCATGGGGTTGCATCTATTATACCTTTAGATGTTGGAGGAAAACCATAGTAAAAGGAAATTTTTCTTTAAGGTCACTATTCATCGATTCAAAGGGATGGGGTATAGGAAAGTATAAGATTTTTTCCTTTAGTTTATATTTCATAAGGAAATTCACTCAACCCTATTTTTTATATTCCTATGCACAAAGAACGAGAGAGAGGTTATAAGTTGCATGATAATGACTTAATCTTACCCTTTAAATTTGTTTTAGTCATGATTTAATTATGGTTTTAAGGATTCCTGTGTTTTTTCTATTCCTGTGAATCAAGCATCCAAGTTCACAAATTTATGTGCTTTTACAACCCCATGGGATTACACATACATTCCTATCATTCTTTTGTTTTTTCCTATTCCTACGTTTGTGAAATCCTGAAAATCAAACATGTCCTTGCATCTTTGGCCCGCTAGTAGAAGCAGCCATGATGTATGCAGGAGGTTACGGGTTCAATATTCTCTAAACGCACATTTTTTTCATCTTTGCTGTTTGCCTCTTAATTTACTAGACCGAGCCAAGAGCTGTTTGAAACCCGTGCAAAACAACACAAGAAAAACAATAAATTTCGTACGAATCTCAGCACATAATTTGACGGTTAGATGAGAACTAGCAAAACCCAATTAATATATGCGGTAAATCTATGTCCAAAAGGAACATTTGCTTGATTTGATGCTCACTGATATCAATAGCTGCATGCCATACCGTTTCTTAAACTTTTGTGCTCATTGAAATTTTACTCTACTTTTATGTAGATTACAACAACGATTAGAATTTATTTGCCGGTAATGAGGCATTTTGCAGTTCGCGAGTTGTACCATGGAGGCATGAGGTATCAAAAGGATGAAATAGTTTTTCCCTCTTGAGTAGATCTTTCATACTTGATATATCTGCAACATTCAAAGATTATGTCATAATGATATTGGAACTCTTGTTACGACTAATCTGCTAGTGGTGAGTTGATGTTGCAGTTAACATGCATTCTTGATATAGTGGCAAGTTCTTGTCAAGCAGGTATATGGTCGGACTGTTCATTTTAATTGCTAGCAGCCCTATCACGCATATTAAGATCATTTTTATAGCTAAGGACTATGGCATTTATCTTCCTCAAGCTCATAGGACTATCAACCGTAGCCAATTGGTGTTTATTAAGGGCCGAGCGCTTCATGAATGGGTTTTGGCACTGTATGAGATCGCGCCTGGATTGAGAAAGAAAAGGTTAGCGGGTTAATTATTTCTCAAACTTGACTTAGAATTTTTTTATGATAGGGTTAACCGGGGCTTCCTACAGTAGGTCCTACTCTGGAATGGTTCTCCGGCGCAAGGGTTCACAACCTAATGCAACTGGTCTTGGGAGGGCAAACGGCGGTCAGTGTTAATATGTGCAGATTGGGCCGATCTTCAAGATTGCGAGGGGTGCCCGACAAGGAGATCCGCTTTTCCCCTATCTTGTTTTACTTCATGGTTGACTCGCTGGCGGCGATGATATCCCATGCTACTGTGTGGCGGGACACATTAGTGGAGTAGTTCCCCACCTCATCCCATGGGGAGTGACCCATCTGCAATTTGCGGATGACACCATGATTCTTATTGAACCGACAAACATGGGGATAGCCAACCTCAATCTTATTCTGCTACGCTTTGAGAACATGTTGGGTCATAAGATCAACTTTGGCAAGAGCGAGGTGATTGTAGCAGAGACTACGACACTAGAGCAAATCCGGATGGCGAACTTTCTTAACTACAAGCTATGGAAATTTCTCACCACGTACCTCAGTCTCCCTGTGAGTGAAAAGTCACTACAGGCCTCGGATTGGGATTTCCTAACCGGGAAGGTAGGTCACATGGTCGACCCTTGGAGGGTGTATTCTTGGCCTCAGCTGGGAAGCTTGAACTTATGCGCTCTTGCATCTCTAGCGTGACGATGTTCGCACTGAGTCTTTACATGCTCTATAGCTCAACTCATGTGATCTTTAATAAGGTCAGGTCTCGCTTCTTTTGGGAATGAGGGACTTGGATGACTGTAGGCACATCTTCTTTAGTTTCCCTGTAGCGAAATTCATGTGGGCATGGGTTAGAGAACTCTTGCACCGTGATTGGAACCTGACAGGGCAGTGAATTCCTCGCGATTTTCCAGGGTCTATCCATCGTATCGTAGACTAGTGTGTTATACATTTTCTACATAGTTTTGGACCACTTGGAACATTAAGAACAAGATTACTATAGAAGGCTCCCTTATTAGCAAACCTGTTGGTGCACTTCACAAAAAGCTTATTTATATGCAGCAATAAAGGGTGCACGTGAGATCTAGGTGCAACGATGGGGGAGATCAAGCGTCTACACACCACCATGAAGACTTAATTACAATAGCCTCTAGCTTGTTGGTTTTTTTAAGGGCCACTTGTATCGGTGTGATGTACGCTCCGAACTTTGTCGTGCTTTTGTGTGTTTTTTGGGGTTCGGGTGTGACCCATGTATTGTGAACTTGGTTGTATGGTTGCGATGTACTTTGCAACGTGTGGCTTTGTTAAGTTAAAGCTTAAATTTGAGAATAATCATGCATGTGATATGTTATATTTTATTTATCAAGCAGATATGTCTTAGTTTTCATGGTCTGTTTTTCTAATCTTCATCTCACCCAAGCAAAATTCTGGCATAATGCTTCATATCAATTTATGAAATAATGTTTTAGACCAAATCGTGCGGTGATGCTATTATTGTTATGCTTGATTTCATTTTTCTTGTGCAAACTAGATGAGGAATGACTAATGAGGGGTCGAGGAGCCAAATCATCCTTGAAGCTGAAGACTCGAGGAAGGATCGTGGATCAAAGAACTTGATGTTACATGCTTCAAACATAATAAATTAATATTTTCGCTTTTTGTACTATAATAAATGATGCTTCACTCTATGTTTCATAACACTTGATGCTTCATTTGTTTGAGAGATCATTTTTATTGAAGCTAGTTTCGATTGACGCTGTGAAAGTTGATTGAAATTTTTTGAATCGAGGCAAGACCTACAATTTTTATTAATAGAGAAGAACAGGTGGCTGGTTTATTAATGGAAAACTGTCCTAAAGCCCGTACAAACACCCATGCCGACTATCATGGAACACGACCATCGCAGGGCACACACAACCACCCTGGCAACCCACCGAAGCTGCACAAACACCACCAAAGCGAAGATCGTCATCGAGGTTGCTCACCGGGGTCATCGTCATCACTCCGCACTCTGCAGCGACTCTGGCTTCACCGAAGAAGCGACCACCAAAGAAGACCTTGCCGAAGCGGCACCACGAGGCTCAGGCCAGCCAATGCCAAACAAGTTGCTCCTTGTGTAGGGGAAGCAACTCTGACTCGGATGACAAGCTCCGGAGAGAGGATGCGTAAGACCCGTGCCAAAGGAGAACTTCACCTGGACCGCCCCTTGCAGGTCATCGTGCACCGCCAAATAGAAGACACTCGCAGAACATGGCAACTCCGACTCCACAGTAACAGAAGACCAACATGGAGAAAACTCGGACACGGCAGGCCAAGCCGACTAACAAGGTCATGCCGCGACCAAACCATCACTCTTCAGCGCCATCGTTGCCACATAAGCCGCAACATGGAACACCAACATTGCCGGTTGGACACCTTCCAACCGCGATGTTGTGTGCGTCCAACCCAACGGAGGTGCAGATGTGATCGATGTCTTCTAGCCGACTGATACGTCTCCAACGTATCGATAATTTCTTATGTTCCATGCTACTTTATTGATGATACCTACATGTTTTATGCACACTTTATGTCATATTTGTGCATTTTCTGGAACTAACCTATTAACAAGATGCCGAAGTGCCGTCCTCGTTTCTCGCTGTTTTTGGTTTCAGAAATCCTAGTAACGAAATATTCTCGGAATCGGACGAAATCACCTCCCAGGTTCCTATTTTGCCCGGAAGCATCCAGAACAATCGAGAGCCGCCAGAGGGGGGCCCTGTGGGCCCCAGATGATAGGGTGGCGCGGCCTGGGCCCTGGCCGCGCCCCCCTATGGTGTGGTCGCCCCTTCGCCCCTCCGACGCTGCCCTTTCGCCTATATAAAGCCCCTGCATCGAAAACCCTTACGGAGGAAGCCACGGTACGCGAAACCTTCCAGAGCCGCCGCCATCGCGAAGCCAAGATCCGGGGGACAGGAGTCTCCGTTCCGGCACCCCGCCGGAGCGGGGAAGTGCCCCCGAAGGCTTCTCCATCGACACCGCTGCCATCTCCACCGCCATCTTCATCACCGCTGCTGCTCCCATGAAGAGGGAGTAGTTCTCCATCGAGGCTCGGGGCTGTACCGGTAGCTATGTGGTTCATCTCTCTCCTATGTACTTCAATACAATAATCTCATGAGCTGCCTTACATGATTGAGATTCATATGATGATGCTTGTAATCTAGATGTCATTATGCTAGTCAAGTGGGTTTTACCTATGTGATTTCCGGAGACTCCTTGTCCCACGTGTGTAAAGGTGACAGTGTGTGCACCGTGTGGGTCTCTTAGGCTATATTTCACAGAATACTTATTCACTGTTGAATGGTATAGTGAGGTGCTTATTTATATCTCTTTATGATTGCAATGTGTTTGTATCACAATTTATCTATGTGCTACTCTAGCAATGTTATTAAAGTAGTTCTATTCCTCCCCGCACGTGTGTAAAGGTGACAAGTGTGTGCACCGTGTTAGTACTTGGTTTATGCTATGATCATGATCTCTTGTAGATTGCGAAGTTAACTATTGCTATGATAATATTGATGTGATCTATTCCTCCTACATATGCATGAAGGTGACAAGTGTGCATGCTATGCTAGTACTTGGTTTAGTCTTTTGATCTATCTTACACTAAAGGTTACTAAAATATGAGCATTATTGTGGAGCTTGTTAACTCCGGCATTGAGGGTTCGTGTAATCCTACGCAATGTGTTCATCATCCAACAAGAGAGTGTAGAGTATGTATTTATCTATTCTGTTATGTGATCAATGTTGAGAGTGTCCACTAGTGAAAGTATAATCCCTAGGCCTTGTTCCTAAATACTGCTATCGCTGCTTGTTACTGTTTTACTGCGTTACTACTGCTGCGTTACTACTGCAATTGTGTTCTACTATTTTCTTGCAAACATCTTCCACTCGATACGTTTAATCCTTTGTTACAGCAAGCCGGTGAGATTGACAACCTCACTGTTTCGTTGGGGCAAAGTACTTTGGTTTTGTTGTGCAGATTCCACGTTGGTGCCGGAATCCCTGTTGTTGCGCCGCATCACATTTCGCCACCATCAACCTTCAACGTGCTTCTTGGCTCCTACTCGGTTCGATTAAACCTTGGTTTCTTTCCGAGGGAAAACTTGCTACCGTGCGCATCATACCTTCCTCTTGGGGTTCCCAACGAACGTGTGAGTTACACGCCATCAAGCTCTTTTTCTGGCGCCGTTGCCGGGGAGATCAAGACACGCTGCAAGGGGAGTCTCCACTTCTCAATCTCTTTACTTTGTTTTTGTCTTGCTTTATTTTATTTACTACTTTGTTTGCTGCACCTAAACAAAACACAAAAAAATTAGTTGCTAGTTTTACTTTATTTACTGTCTTGCTCTCTATCAAAAACACAAAAAAATTAGTTACTTGCATTTAATTTATTTTGTTATCATGTCTAGTCCTGTACTTGTTTTTATTTTCACTAGTTAGGCATAATGGAAAACAACAAAAATATGAGAGATCTTTATGAACTTTATCTTGAATTAGGACATGATGTGTTTGAAGAAAGAATTAAGAAACCCATGGAACTTTATATGCATGCTAATGAGAATGTTATTACTATGAATGCTTTGAACACCATTGTTGCTAATGCTATGGAAAATTCTAAGCTTGGGAAGCTGGTTTTGATGAGCATGATATTTTTAGTCCCCCAAGCATTGAGGAGAAAATTTACTTTGATGATACTATGCCTCCTATATTTGATGATGAGAATAATAATGATAGCTACTTTGTTGAATTTACTCCCACTACAACTAATAAAATTGATTATGCCTATGTGGAGAGTAATAATTTTATGCATGAGACTCATGATAAGAATGCTTTATGTGATAGTTATATTATTGAGTTTGCTCACGTTGCTACTGAAAGTTATTATGAGAGAGGAAAATATGGTTGTAAAAATTTTCATGTTACTAAAACACCTCTCTATGTGCTGAAATTTTTGAAGCTACACTTGTTTTATCTTCCTATGCTTGTTACTTTGCTCTTCATGAACTTGTTTATTTACAAGATTCCTATGCATAGGAAGCATGTTAGACTTAAATGTGTTTTGAATTTGCCTCTTGATGCTCTCTTTTGCTTCAAATACTATTTCTTGCGAGTGCATCATTAAAACTGCTGAGCCCATCTTAATGGCTATAAAGAAAGAACTTCTTGGGAGATAACCCATGTGTTTTTTTTACTACAGTACTTTGTTTTATATTTGTGTCTTGGAAGTTGTTTACTACTGTAGCAACCTCTCCTTATCATGTTTTTGTGCCAAGTAAAGTTTCTATGTTAAAGTTGATGTTATATTTGGGATCGCTGCGCAGAAACAGCATTGCTGTCTGTCACGAATCTGGGCACAGTTCTCTGTAGAAAATTCGAAAAAATCTGCCAATTTACGAGGGTGATCCTCAGATATGTACGCAACTTTCATTAGTTTTGAGTTTTTCCATTTGAGCAAGTCTGGTGCCAGCTTTAAATTCGTCTTTACGGACTGTTCTGTTTTTGACAGATTCTGCCTTTTATTTCGCATTGCCTCTTTTGCTATGTTGGATTCATTTCTTTGATCCGTTAATGTCCAGTAGCTTCATGCAATGTCCAGAAGTGTTAAGAATGATTGTGTCACCTCTGAACATGTGAATTTTTGATTATGCACTAACCCTCTAATGAGTTTGCTTGAAGTTTGGTGTGAAGGAAGTTTTCAAGGGTCAAGAGAGGAGTATGATATACTATGATCAAGAGGAGTGAAAGCTCTAAGCTTGGGGATGCCCCCGTGGTTCACCCCTGCATATTTTAAGAAGACTCAAGCGTCTAAGCTTGGGGATGCCCAAGGCATCCCCTTCTTCATCGACAACATCATCAGGTTCCTTCTCTTGAAACTATATTTTTATTCGGTCACATCTTATGTACTTTACTTGGAGCGTCTGTGTGTGCTTTTATTTTTGTTTTGTTATCTTAGTTCTCTGAATAAGTTCATCCTTGTGTGGGAGAGAGACACGCTCCGCTGGTTCGTATGAACACATGTGTTCTTAGCTCATAATATTCATGGCGAAGTTTCCTCTTCGTTAAATTGTTATATGGTTGGAATTGGAAAATGCTACATGTAGTAATTCTAAAATGTCTTGGATAATGTGATACTTGGCAATTGTTGTGCTCATGTTTAAGCTCTTGCATCATATGCTTTGCACCCATTAATGAAGAAATACATAGAGCTTTCTAAAATTTGGTTTGCATAATTGGTCTCTCTAAGGTCTAGATAATTTCTAGTATTGAGTTTTGAACAACAAGGAAGACGGTGTAGAGTCTTATAATGTTTACAATATGTCTTTTATGTGAGTTTTGCTGCACCGGTTCATCCTTGTGTTTGTTTCAAATAAACCTTGCTAGCCTAAGCCTTGTATCGAGAGGGAATACTTCTCATGCATCCAAAATCCTTGAGCCAACCACTATGCCATTTGTGTCCACCATACCTACCTACTACATGGTATTTCTCCGCCATTCCAAAGTAAATTGCTTGAGTGCTACCTTTAAAATTCCATCATTCACCTTTGCAATATATAGCTCATGGGACAAAATAGCCTTAAAAACTATCGTAGTATTGAATATGTACTTATGCACTTTATCTTTTATTAAGTTGCTTGTTGTGCGATAACCATGCTTCGGGGAACGCCATCAACTATTGTTGAATATCATGTGAGTTGCTATGCATGTCCGTCTTGTCCGAAGGATCTATCATTTTAGTGGTTGGAGCATGCAAAATTGTTAGAGAAGAACATTGGGCCGCTAACTAAAGCCATGAATCATGGTTGAAGTTTCAGTTTTGGACATATATCCTCAATCTCATATGAGAATAATAATCATTGCTTCATGCTTGTGCATTTAAGAGGAGTCCATTATCTGTTGTCCATGTTGTCCCGGTATGGATGTCTAAGTTGAGAATAATCAAAAGCGAGAAATCCGAAATGCGAGCTTTCTCCTTAGACCTTTGTACAGGCGGCATGGAGGTACCCCTTTGTGACACTTGGTTGAAACATGGCATGCGAAGATCCGGTAGTCCAAGCTAAGTAGGACGAGGTGCGGACACTATTAGTATACTATGCATGAGGCTTGCAACTTGTAAGATATAATTTTCATAACTCATATGCTTTATTACTACCGTTGACAAAATTGTTTCATGTTTTCAAAATAAAAGCTCTAGCACAAATACAAGCAATCGATGCTTTCCTCTTTGAAGGACCATTCTTTTACTTTTATTGTTGAGTCAGTTTACCTATCTCCTTCCACCTTAAGAAGCAAACACTTGTGTGAACTGTGCATTGATTCCTACATACTTGCATATTGCACTTGTTATATTACTTTATGTTGACAATATCCATGAGATATACATGTTACAAGTTGAAAGCAACCGCTGAAACTTAATCTTCCTATGTGTTGCTTCAACACCTTTACTTTGATTTATTGCTTTATGAGTTAACTCTTATGCAAAACTTATTGATGCTTGTCTTGAAGTACTATTCATGAAAAGTCTTTGTCATATGATTCACTTGTTTACTCATGTCATTACCTTTGTTTTGATCGCTGCATTCATTACATATGTTTACAAATAGTATGATCAAGATTATGATGGCATGTCACTTCGAAATTATCTTTGTTATCGTTTTACCCGCCGGGACGAGCAGTAACTAAGCTTGGGGATGCCGATACGTCTCCAACGTATCGATAATTTCTTATGTTCCATGCTACTTTATTGATGATACCTACATGTTTTATGCACACTTTATGTCATATTTGTGCATTTTCCGGAACTAACCTATTAACAAGATGCCGAAGTGCCGGTTCTGTTTTCTCGCTGTTTTTGGTTTCGAAATCCTAGTAACGAAATATTCTCGGAATCGGACGAAATCACCTCCCGAGTTCCTATTTTGCCCGGAAGCATCCGGAACAATCGAGAGCCGCCGGAGGGGGGCCCTGTGGGCCCCGGATGATAGGGTGGCGCGGCCTGGGCCCCGGCCGCGCCCCCTATGGTGTGGTCGCCCTTCGCCCCTCCGACGCTGCCCTTTCGCCTATATAAAGCCCCCGCATCGAAAACCCTTACGGAGGAAGCCACGGTACGCGAAACCTTCCGAGCCGCCGCCATCGCGAAGCCAAGATCCGGGGACGAGGAGTCTCTGTTCCGGCACCCTGCCGGAGCGGGGAAGTGCCCCCGGAAGGCTTCTCCATCGACACCGCTGCCATCTCCACCGCCATCTTCATCACCGCCGCTGCTCCCATGAAGAGGGAGTAGTTCTCCATCGAGGCTCGGGGCTGTACCGGTAGCTATGTGGTTCATCTCTCTCCTATGTACTTCAATACAATAATCTCATGAGCTGCCTTACATGATTGAGATTCATATGATGATGCTTGTAATCTAGATGTCATTATGCTAGTCAAGTGGGTTTTACCTATGTGATTTCCGGAGACTCCTTGTCCCACGTGTGTAAAGGTGACAGTGTGTGCACCGTGTGGGTCTCTTAGGCTATATTTCACGAATACTTATTCACTCGTTGAATGGTATAGTGAGGTGCTTATTTATATCTCTTTATGATTGCAATGTGTTTGTATCACAATTTATCTATGTGCTACTCTAGCAATGTTATTAAAGTAGTTCTATTCCTCCCGCACGTGTGTAAAGGTGACGAGTGTGTGCACCGTGTTAGTACTTGGTTTATGCTATGATCATGATCTCTTGTAGATTGCGAAGTTAACTATTGCTATGATAATATTGATGTGATCTATTCCTCCTACATATGCATGAAGGTGACAGTGTGCATGCTATGCTAGTACTTGGTTTAGTCTTTTGATCTATCTTACACTAAAGGTTACTAAAATATGAGCATTATTGTGGAGCTTGTTAACTCCGGCATTGAGGGTTCGTGTAATCCTACGCAATGTGTTCATCATCCAACAAGAGAGTGTAGAGTATGTATTTATCTATTCTCGTTATGTGATCAATGTTGAGAGTGTCCACTAGTGAAAGTATAATCCCTAGGCCTTGTTCCTAAATATCGCTATCGCTGCTTGTTACTCGTTTTATCGCGTTACTACTGCTGCGTTACTACTGCAATTGTGTTCTACTATTTTCTTTGCAAACATCTTCCACTCGATACGTTTAATCCTTTGTTACAGCAAGCCGGTGAGATTGACAACCTCACTGTTTCGTTGGGGCAAAGTACTTTGGTTTTGTTGTGCAGATTCCACGTTGGTGCCGGAATCCCCGTTGTTGCGCCGCATCACATTTCGCCACCATCAACCTTCAACGTGCTTCTTGGCTCCTACTCGGTTCGATTAAACCTTGGTTTCTTTCTGAGGGAAAACTTGCTACTGTGCGCATCATACCTTCCTCTTGGGGTTCCCAACGAACGTGTGAGTTACACGCCATCACCGACGCCCCAAAGGAGGTAAGCGACGTCAGATGACGCACGTCTCCCGATCCAACTGGGTCAAAGATTTCACATGAAGAGCCTAGTCCGAGCTTGGAGGTCGAGAAAACTCCACGGCAGTGCCTCCAACGAGGGGAACAACTCCCAGAGGTGCAGCCACTGCCGGCCATAGCCAGGCAGACTTTCGCCAGTAGCTCCAAGGCCACCATGCCAAGCAACCGGCCCGCACACAACTGTAATCACGACCGCGCCATCGCAAAGCAGGGCCACCGTATACCTCTCCGCCGGTGAAGTTGGCATGCCATATCCTGCAAGATTTGGCGCCCATCTCCAGGGTGCCATTGACGAATCTTCGGCTCACACGCAGAGACGAGGAGGGAGATGGAGGGAGCTGCGACGCGCATCGATGAAAATAAAAAAGGGGACAGGAAGGCTTCCGTCACCTCCCGTTTATGCCTACGCACGCTTCTATTCTTGTAGACAGTGTTGGGCCTCCAAGTGCAGAGGTTTGTAGAACAACAACAAGTTTCCCTTAAGTGAATCACCCAAGGTTTATCGAACTCAGGGAGGTAGAGGTCAAAGATATCCCTCTCAAGCAACCCTGCAATTAAGATACAAGAAATCTCTTGTGTCCCCAACACACCCAATACACTTGTCAGGTGTATAGGTGCACTAGTTCGGCGAAGAGATAGTGAAATACAAGTAATATGGATGATTATGAGTAGCAATTGCAATCTGAAATAAAAATGGTAGCAAGCAAACATGTAGCAGAACTGGTTGTAAACAGTGTTTCAATGCTTACAAAACAAGGCCTAGGGATCATACTTTCACTAGTGGACACTCTCAGCAATGATATCATAATTTAATACATAAATATCATCTCTTCAATATGCTACTCTGAACTACTCTCCAGTTAGATAACAAGCACCAATTCACTGCGTAGGGCTACAAAATCACTCCTTAAAGTCCGCGTTGCAAATCTAGGGACGCTCCGCGCTGTCACTTTGAGCATCCAAAGATAGTACTAACAAAACACCACAATTTATAAGTATTTCTGTAAAGTTTAGCCTAAGAGACACACACGGTGTGCACACTGTCACCTTCACACCGTGGGATAAGGTGTCTCCGGAGATCACGTAATAAAACCACTTGAGTAGCATAATAGTTGAAGAATAACATCTACTTATTCAACTAGATTACAAAGCTCATGATCACATAAAGATCATACCACAGGGGAGAGAGATAGACCACGTAGCTACCGGTAAAGCTCTCAACCTCGGGGGATAACTACTCCCTCCTCATCATGGGAGTCAGCACCAGCGATGAAGATGGCAGTGGAGTCGATGGAGATGGCTCCGGGGGAAATTCCCCGTCCCGGCAGGGTGCCGAAACAGAGACTTCTGTCCCCCAAAACTTGTCTTCGATGGCGGCGGAGCTACAGAACATTTCATGGACGGAGGCTGGATGATTTAGCGTTTTCGCGTCGGGATGCAACTTATAGGCGGAAGGGCGAGGTCGGTGGGCGCCCGAGGGGCCCACACCACCCCTAGGCGCGGCCAGGGAGGGGGCCGCGCCTAGGTATGTGATGTCTACGTTCCCCCTCCTTTCCTGTAGACAGTGTTGGGCCTCCAAGTGCAGAGGTTTGTAGAACAGCAGCAAGTTTTCCCTTAAGTGGATCACCCAAGGTTTATCGAACTCAGGGAGGAAGAGGTCAAAGATATCCCTCTCATGCAACCCCGCAACCACAAAGCAAGAAGTCTCTTGTGTCCCCAACACACCTAATAGGTGCACTAGTTCGGCGAAGAGATAGTGAAATACAGGTGGTATGAATATATATGAGCAGTAGCAATGGTGCCAGAGAATAGCTTGCCGGCGTGTAGTTGATGGTGGTAGTATTGCAGCAGTAGTAACACATAGAAACAAGAAACAAGCAGTAGTAACTCAGCAGTATTTGGGAACAAGGCCTAGGGATTACACTTTCACTAGTGGACACTCTCAACATTGATCACATAACAGAATAGATAAATGCATACTCTACACTTTTGTTGGATGATGAACACATTGCGTAGGATTACACGAACCCTCAATGCCGGAGTTAACAAGCTCCACAATAATGCTCATGTTTAAGTAACCTTAAGTGTAAGATAGATCAAAACGACTAAACCAAGTACTAGCATAGCATGCACACTCGTCACCTTCATGCATATGTAGGAGGAATAGATCACATCAATATTATCATAGCAATAGTTAACTTCGCAATCTACAAGAGATCATGATCATAGCATAAACCAAGTACTAACACGGTGCACGCACCGTCACCTTTGCACACATGCAGGAGGAATAAAACTACTTTAATAACACATCACTAGAGTAGCACATAGATAAATTGTGATACGATGCACATTGCAATCATAAAGAGATATAAATAAGCACTTCACTACGCTCTTCAACAGTGAATAAGTACTTCGTGAAATATAGCCTAAGAGACCCACACGGTGCACACACTCGTCACCTTTACACACGTGGGACAAGGAGTCTCCGGAGATCACATAAGTAAAACCCACTTGACTAGCATAATGACATCTAGATTACAAGCATCATCATATGAATCTCAATCATGTAAGGCAGCTCATGAGATTATTGTATTGAACTACATAGGAGAGAGATGAACCACATAGCTACCGGTACAGCCCCGAGCCTCGATGGAGAACTACTCCCTCCTCATGGGAGCAAGCAGCGGTGATGAAGATGGCGGTGGAGATGGCAGCGGTGTCGATGGAGAAGCCTTCCGGGGCACTTCCCCGCTCCGGCAGGGTGCCGGAACGAGACTCCTGTCCCCCGGATCTTGGCTTCGCGATGGCGGCGGCTCTGGAAGGTTTCGCGTACCGTGGCTTCCTCCGTAAGGGTTTTCGATGCAGGGGCTTTATATAGGCGAAAGGGCAGCCTCGGAGGGTCGAAGGGGCGCCGACACTATAGGGGGGCGCGGCCAGGGCCCAGGCCGCGCCACCCTATCATCTGGGGCCCACAGGGCCCCCCTCTGGCGACTCTCGGGTGTTCTGGATGCTTCCGGTCAAAATAGGAACCTGGGCGTTGATTTCGTCCAATTCCGAGAATATTTCGTTACTAGGATTTCTGAAACCAAAAACAGCGAAAAACGAGAACCGGCACTTCGGCATCTTGTTAATAGGTTAGTTCCGGAAAATGCACGAATATGACATAAAGTGTGCATAAAACATGTAGGTATCATCAATAAAGTAGCATGGAACATAAGAAATTATCGATACGTTGGAGACGTATCGGCATCCCCAAGCTTAGTTCTGCTCGTCCCGAGCAGGTAAAACGATAACAAAGATAATTTCTTAAGTGACATGCCATCATAACCTTGATCATACTATTGTAAGCATATGAGATGAATGCAGCGATCAAAACAATGGTAAATGACATGAGTAAACAAATGAATCATATGACAAAGACTTTTCATGAATAGTACTTTCAAGACAAGCATCAATAAGTCTTGCATAAGAGTTAACTCATAAAGCAATAAATCAAAGTAAAGGTGTTGAAGCAACACATAGGAAGATTAAGTTTCAGCGGTTGCTTTCAACTTATAACATGTATATCTCATGGATATTGTCAACATAAAGTAATATAACAAGTGCAATATGCAAGTATGTAGGAATCAATGCACAGTTCACACAAGTGTTTGCTTCTTAGGTGGAGGAAGATAGGTAAACTGACTCAACAATAAAAGTAAAAGAATGGTCCTTCAAAGAGGAAAGCATCGATTGCTGTATTTGTGCTAGAGCTTTGGTTTTGAAAACATAAAGAGAGCATAAAAGTAAAATTTTGAGAGGTGTTTGTTGTTGTCAACGAATGGTAGCGGGTACTCTAACTACCTCATCAACCAGACTTTCAAGAGCGGCTCCCATGAAGGACGTTATCTCTACCAGCAAGGTAGATCATCCCTCTTCTCTTTTCTTTACACATGTACTTTAGTTTAGTTTTTCTTTATTTATGGATGACACTCCTCCCAACCTTTTGCTTACACAAGCCATGGCTAACCGAATCCTCGGGTGCCTTCCAACATTCACATACCATGGAGGAGTGTCTATTTGCAAATTTAAGTTGCTTACTGATAAATCGGAGCAAAACATGTGAAGAGAATTATTAATGCAAGTTAATTAATTGAGGCTGGGAACCTCATTGCCAGCTCTTTTTGCAAAATTATTGGATAAGCGGATGAAGCCACTAGTCCATTGTGAAAGTCTGTCAAAAGTAAATGACAAGATCGAAAGATAAAACACCACATACTTCCTCATGAGCTATAAAACATTGACACAAATAAGAGGTGATAAATTTTGAATTGTTTAAAGGTAGCACTCAAGCAATTTACTTTGGAATGGCGGAGAAATACCATGTAGTAGGTAGGTATGGTGGACACAAATGGCATGAATATTGGCTCAAGGATTTTGGATGCATGAGAAGTATTCCCTCTCGATACAAGGTTTAGGCTAGCAAGGTTTATTTGAAACAAACACAAGGATGAACCGGTGCAGCAAAACTCACATAAAAGACATATTGTAAACATTATAAGACTTTACACTGTCTTCCTTGTTGTTCAAACTCTTTACTAGATATTATCTAGACCTTAGAGAGACCAAATATGCAAATCAAATTTTAGCAAGCTCTATGTATTTCTTCATTAATGGGTGCAAAGTATATGATGCAAGAGCTTAAACATGAGCACAACAATTGCCAAGTATCACATTATCCAAGATATTTTACCAATTACTACATGTAGCATTTTCCAATTCCAACCATATAACAATTTAACGAAGAGGAAACTTCGCCATGAATATTATGAGCTAAGAACACATGTGTTCATACGAACCAGCGGAGCGTGTCTCTCTCCCACACAAGGATGAACTTATTCAGAGAACTAAGATAACAAAACAAAAACAAAAATAAAAGCACACAGACGCTCCAAGTAAAATACATAGGATGTGACCGAATAAAAATATAGTTTCACTAGAAGAAACCTGATAAGTTGTCGATGAAGAAGGGGATGCCTTGGGCATCCCCAAGCTTAGATGCTTGAGTCTTCTTAAAATATGCAGGGATGAACCACCGGGGCATCCCCAAGCTTAGACCTTTCACTCTTCTCGATCACATTATATCACCCTCTTCTATTGACCCTTGAAAACTTCCTTCACACCAAACTTCAAGCAAACTCATTAGAGGGTTAGTGCATAATCAAAATTCACATGTTCAGAGGTGACACAAACATTCTTTTCACTTCTGGACATTGCATAAAGCTACTGTACATTAATGGATCAAAGAAATGAATCCATCATAGCAAAAGAGGCAATGCGAAATAAAAGGCAGAATCTGTCAAAAACAGAACAGTCCGTAAAGACGAATTTTAGGATGGCACCAGACTTGCTCAAATGGAATAACTCAAAACTAATGAAAGTTGCGTACATATCTGAGGATCACTCTCGTAAATTGGCAGATTTTTTCGAATTTTCTACAGAGGACTGTGCCCAGATTCGTGACAGACAGCAATGCTGTTTCTGCGCAGCGATCCCAAATATAACATCAACTTTGACATAGAAACTTTACTTGGCACAAAAACATGATAAGGAGAGGTTGCTACAGTAGTAAACAACTTCCAAGACTCAACAAAACAAAAATTGCTGTAGTAAAATAAACACATGGGTTATCTCCCAAGAAGTTCTTTCTTTATAGCCATTAAGATGGGCTCAGCAGTTTTAATGATGCACTCGCAAGAAATAGTATTTGAGGCAAAAGAGAGCATCAAGAGGCAAATTCAAAACACATTTAAGTCTAACATGCTTCCTATGAAAAGGAATCTTGTAAATAAACAAGTTCATGAATAGCAAAGTAACAAGCATAGGAAGATAAAACAAGTGTAGCTTCAAAAATTTCAGCACATAGAGAGGTGTTTTAGTAACATGAAAATTTTTACAATCATATTTTCCTCTCTCATAATAACTTTCAGTAGCATCATGAG
Source organism: Lolium rigidum (assembly GCF_022539505.1). Taxonomy (NCBI): domain Eukaryota; kingdom Viridiplantae; phylum Streptophyta; class Magnoliopsida; order Poales; family Poaceae; genus Lolium; species Lolium rigidum. Next base: position 197,877,806 of record NC_061511.1, on the reverse strand, counting down.
CAAACTCAACAATATAACTATCACATAAAGCATTCTTATCATGAGTCTCATGCATAAAATAATTACTACTCCCAACATAAGCATAGTCATTTTTATTAGTTGTAGTGGGAGCAAATTCAACAAAGTAGCTATCATATATAGGAGGTATATTGTAATCATAATCAAATTTATCCTCCATAACAGGTGGTAACAAAAGACTACTATCATCATAATCATCATAAATAGGAGGCAAAGTATCATCAAAGTAAATTTTCTCCTCAATGCTTGGGGGACTAAAAATATCATGCTCATCAAAGCCAGCTTCCCCAAGCTTAGAATTTTCCATAGCATTATCAACAATGGTGTTCAAAGCATTCATAGTAATAACATTCCCATTAGCATGCATATAAAGTTCCATGGGTTTCTTAATTCTTTCTTCAAACACATCATGTCCTAATTCAAGATAAAGTTCATAAAGATCTCTCATATTTTTGTTGTTTTCCATTATGCCTAACTAGTGTAAACAAGAAACCAAATGTCGCAATTGCAGAGTCTAAAGGAAATAGCTTCGAGTACTTACAACGGCGCCGGAAAATAGCTTAGTAGCCGAGGTCCGGAGTGTGAGTACCTTTTACCTTTCCTCCCCGGCAACGGCGCCGGAAAAGTGCTTGATGTCTACGTTCCCCTCCTTTCCCTGTAGACGGTGTTGGGCCTCCAAGTGCAGAGGTTTGTAGAACAGCAGCAAGTTTTCCCTTAAGTGGATCACCCAAGGTTTATCGAACTCGGGGAGGAAGAGGTCAAAGATATCCCTCTCATGCAACCCTGCAACCACAAAGCAAGAAGTCTCTTGTGTCCCCAACACACCTAATAGGTGCACTAGTTCGGCGAAGAGATAGTGAAATACAGGTGGTATGAATATATATGAGCAGTAGCAATGGTGCCGTAAAATAGCTTGCTGGCGTGTAGTTGATGGTGGTAGTATTGCAGCAGTAGTAACACAGTAAAACAGTAAACAAGCAGTAGTAACTCAGCAGTATTTGGGAACAAGGCCTAGGGATTACACTTTCACTAGTGGACACTCTCAACATTGATCACATAACAGAATAGATAAATGCATACTCTACACTTTTGTTGGATGATGAACACATTGCGTAGGATTACACGAACCCTCAATGCCGGAGTTAACAAGCTCCACAATAATGCTCATGTTTAAGTAACCTTAAGTGTAAGATAGATCAAAACGACTAAACCAAGTACTAGCATAGCATGCACACTCGTCACCTTCATGCATATGTAGGAGGAATAGATCACATCAATATTATCATAGCAATAGTTAACTTCGCAATCTACAAGAGATCATGATCATAGCATAAACCAAGTACTAACACGGTGCACGCACCGTCACCTTTGCACACATGCAGGAGGAATAAAACTACTTTAATAACACATCACTAGAGTAGCACATAGATAAATTGTGATACGATGCACATTGCAATCATAAAGAGATATAAATAAGCACTTCACTACGCTCTTCAACGAGTGAATAAGTACTTCGTGAAATATAGCCTAAGAGACCCACACGGTGCACACACTCGTCACCTTTACACACGTGGGACAAGGAGTCTCCGGAGATCACATAAGTAAAACCCACTTGACTAGCATAATGACATCTAGATTACAAGCATCATCATATGAATCTCAATCATGTAAGGCAGCTCATGAGATTATTGTATTGAACTACATAGGAGAGAGATGAACCACATAGCTACCGGTACAGCCCCGAGCCTCGATGGAGAACTACTCCCTCCTCATGGGAGCAGCAGCGGTGATGAAGATGGCGGTGGAGATGGCAGCGGTGTCGATGGAGAAGCCTTCCGGGGCACTTCCCCGCTCCGGCAGGGTGCCGGAACGAGACTCCTGTCCCCCGGATCTTGGCTTCGCGATGGCGGCGGTTCCGGAAGGTTTCGCGTACCGTGGCTTCCTCCGTAAGGGTTTTCGATGCGGGGGCTTTATATAGGCGAAAGGGCAGCCTCGGAGGGTCGAAGGGGCGCCGACACTATAGGGGGCGCGGCCGGGGCCCGGGCCGCGCCACCCTATCATCCAGGGCCCACAGGGCCCCCTCCGGCGACTCTCGGGTGTTCCGGATGCTTCCGGTCAAAATAGGAACCCGGGCGTTGATTTCGTCCAATTCCGAGAATATTTCGTTACTAGGATTTCGAAACCAAAAACAGCAGAAAACAGGAACCGGCACTTCGGCATCTTGTTAATAGGTTAGTTCCGGAAAATGCACGAATATGACATAAAGTGTGCATAAAACATGTAGGTATCATCAATAAAGTAGCATGGAACATAAGAAATTATCGATACGTTGGAGACGTATCGGCATCCCCAAGCTTAGTTCTGCTCGTCCCGAGCAGGTAAAACGATAACAAAGATAATTTCTTAAGTGACATGCCATCATAACCTTGATCATACTATTGTAAGCATATGAGATGAATGCAGCGATCAAAACAATGGTAAATGACATGAGTAAACAAATGAATCATATGACAAAGACTTTTCATGAATAGTACTTTCAAGACAAGCATCAATAAGTCTTGCATAAGAGTTAACTCATAAAGCAATAAATCAAAGTAAAGGTGTTGAAGCAACACATAGGAAGATTAAGTTTCAGCGGTTGCTTTCAACTTATAACATGTATATCTCATGGATATTGTCAACATAAAGTAATATAACAAGTGCAATATGCAAGTATGTAGGAATCAATGCACAGTTCACACAAGTGTTTGCTTCTTAGGTGGAGGAAGATAGGTAAACTGACTCAACAATAAAAGTAAAAGAATGGTCCTTCAAAGAGGAAAGCATCGATTGCTGTATTTGTGCTAGAGCTTTGGTTTTGAAAACATAAAGAGAGCATAAAAGTAAAATTTTGAGAGGTGTTTGTTGTTGTCAACGAATGGTAGCGGTGTACTCTAACTACCTCATCAACCGGCACTTTCAAGAGCGGCTCCCATGAAGGACGTTATCTCTACCAGCAAGGTAGATCATCCCTCTTCTCTTTTCTTTACACATGTACTTTAGTTTAGTTTTTCTTTATTTATGGATGACACTCCTCCCAACCTTTTGCTTACACAAGCCATGGCTAACCGAATCCTCGGGTGCCTTCCAACATTCACATACCAAGGTGCTGTCACACGCATGGGTTGCTCCCTTAA
>NC_061511.1:197520186-197525186 GCF_022539505.1 Lolium rigidum | reverse complement strand
ATGCAGGACATCATCAATATCAAGATCACTCATATGTAACAAAGAGATTTTTCTTGATAACTCTTCACACCACAAAAATAAAGTAAGTTCATCATGCTCGATTAGGAGTAATTTCATCATCACAATACAAATTTGCAGAACTCATGGGGTTCGAATTATCATTGGAGGAGCATTGAAAATTAAAATGTCCCGTTCTATGGCAAAGTTCACAAATAAAAGGATAGAGGGCACAAACTTTTTTACCAAGATCATCTAGAGCCCTAGACCACTTTCTAGTTTTTTCATTTATGTGATGGATACAATATTCATCTTCGATTTGATTAATTCCACAAGGTCTATGCATTCCACAAAAATTAACATGCTTATAGGAAATAGTATTTTCAGAAGTTTGGGCATGCTTATTGCAATCATTAACAATAATTTCATTTTCCATGCAAGTGTCTTTGAAAGGTTCATGATACTTATCAAAATTCCTCCTAGGCAATTCAAAATGAGAGGCAAAAGCTTTATAAAGATTTGCAACAACTTGAGAGTCAAGACCATAAGTAGCACTCATATTTCAAATTGTATTAGTATCCATAAAAGTTTCAATGCATTCATAATCATAATTTATACCTGACTCTTTACCTTTGTCGTTCTCCCAATCTTCAGCGTTCTCCTGAATCCGATTAAGAAGGTCCCATTTAAACTCTTCTTTATTGCGCGTGAATGATCCGGAACAAGCGTATCCAAGCAAGGTTTTATCTTGAAAAGAAAGTCTTGCATAGAAATTATCAATGATGATATTACCGGGAAGCTCATGATTGGGGCATTTGAGCATTAAAGACTTCAATCTCTCCCATGCTTGAGCAATACTCTCTCCATCATGAGGCCAGAAATTATATATGCGGTTTCGGTCTTCGTGAATTTCACTTGGAGGATAGAATTTAGAGTAAAATAGAGGCACAATATCCTTCCAATCAAGAGAATGCCCATCCTTCAGCAGTTTGTACCAATGCGCCGCTTTACAAGACAACGATATAGAGAATAATTTCTTCTTCACTTCATCCATAGAGATACCTGCTGATGTCTACGGGTGCTTCTATTCTTGTAGACAGTGTTGGGCCTCCAAGAGCAGAGGTTTGTAGAACAGCAGCAAGTTTCCCTTAAGTGGATCACCCAAGGTTTATCGAACTCGGGAGGAAGAGGTCAAAGATATCCCTCTCATGCAACCCCGCAACCACAAAGCAAGAAGTCTCTTGTGTCCCCAACACACCTAATAGGTGCACTAGTTCGGCGAAGAGATAGTGAAATACAAGTGGTATGAATAAGTATGAGCAGTAGTAACGGCGCCGTAAAAGTGCTTGCTAGCGTGCGAATTGATGGTAGTAATATTGCGAGGAAGTAAAGATGCGGTAAAACAATAAACAAGCAGCGATAGCGATATTTAGGAACAAGGCCTAGGGATCATACTTTCACTAGTGGACACTCTCAACATTGATCACATAACAGAATAAATAGATAGATGCTAGACTCTACACTCTCTTGTTGGATGATGAACACCACTAACTGTGTAGGATTACACGAACCCTCAATGCCGGAGTTAACAAGCTCCACAATATTCGATGTTCATATTTAAATAACCTTAGAGTGCACGACAGATCAACATAACCAAACCAAGTACTAACATAGCATGCACACCGTCACCTTCACGCTACGAAAGGAGGCATAGATCACATCAATACCATCATAGCAATAGTTAACTTCATAATCTACAAGAGATCACAATCATAGCCTACGCCAAGTACTACACGATGCACACACCGTCACCATTACACCGTGCAGGAGGAATAAACTACTTTAATAACATCACTAGAGTAGCACACAGATAAATTGTGATACAAAACACATTGCAATCATAAAGGGATATAAATAAGCACTTCACTATGCCATTCATAACAGTGAATAAGTATTCTGTGAAATATAGCCTAAGAGACCCACACGGTGCACACACTGTCACCTTTACACACGTGGGACAAGGAGTCTCCGGAGATCACATAAGTAAAATCCACTTGACTAGCACAATGACATCTAGATTACAAGCATCATCATATGAATCTCAATCATGTAAGGCAGCTCATGAGATTATTGTATTGAAGCACATAGGAGAGAGATTAACCACATAGCTACCGGTACAGCCCCGAGCCTCGATGGAGAACTACTCCCTCCTCATGGGAGACAGCAGCGTTGATGGAGATGGCGGTGGTGTTGATGGAGGAGCCTTCCGGGGGCACTTCCCCGTCCCGGCGGCGTGCCGGAACAGAGACTCCTGTCCCCCAGATCTTGGCTTCGCGATGGCGGCGGCTCTGGAAGGTTTCTCGTACCGTGGCTTTTTTCGTATCGAGGTTTTAGGTCAGGGACCTTTATATAGGCGAAGAGGCGGAGTCGGAGAGGCGACGAGGCGGTGACACACTAGGGGGGCGCCCCCCCTAGGCCGCGCCGGCCTACCATGCTGTGGGCCTGTGGCCCCCTCCGGCGACTCTCGGGTGTTCTGGATGCTTCGGAGATTCTAAGATGCCTGGGCGTTGATTTCGTCCAATTCCGAGAATATTTCGTTACTAGGATTTCTGAAACCAAAAACAGCAGAAAACAAGAACTGGCCCTTCGGCATCTCGTCAATAGGTTAGTTCCGGAAAACGCATAATAATGACATATAATGTGCATAAAACATGTAGATATCATCAATAATGTGGCATGGAACATAAGAAATTATCGATACGTCGGAGACGTATCAGCATCCCCAAGCTTAGTTCTGCTCGTCCCGAGCAGGTAAACGATAACAAATATAATTTCTGGAGTGACATGCCATCATAACCTTGATCATACTATTGTAAACATATGTAATGAATGCAGCGATCAAAACAATGGTAATGACATGAGTAAACAAGTGAATCATAAAGCAAAGACTTTTCATGAATAATACTTCAAGACAAGCATCAATAAGTCTTGCATAAGAGTTAACTCATAAAGCAATAAATTCATAGTAAAGGTATTGAAGCAACACAAAGGAAGATTAAGTTTCAGCGGTTGCTTTCAACTTGTAACATGTATATCTCATGGATATTGTCAACATAGAGTAATATAACAAATGCAATATGAAAGTATGTAAGAATCAATGCACAGTTCACACAAGTGTTTGCTTCTTGAGGTGGAGAGAAATAGGTGAACTGACTCAACATAAAAGGTAAAAGAATGGTCCTTCAAAGAGGAAAGCATCGATTGCTATATTTGTGCTAGAGCTTTGGTTTTGAAAACATAAAGAGAGCATAAAAGTAAAATTTTGAGAGGTGTTTGTTGTTGTCAACGAATGGTAGTGGGCACTCTAACTACCTCATCAACCGGACTTTCAAGAGCGGCTCCCATGAAGGACGTTATCTCTACCGAGCAAGGTAGATCATCCCTCTTCTCTTTTGTTTACACATGTACTTTAGTTTAGTTTTTCTTTATTTATGGATGACACTCCTCCCAACCTTTTGCTTACACAAGTCATGGCTAACCGAATCCTCGGGTGCCTTCCAACATTCACATACCATGGAGGAGTGTCTATTTGCAAAATTAAGTTGCTTACTCGATGAATCGAGCAAAATATGTGAAGAGAATTATTAATGAAAGTTAATTAATTGGGGCTGGGAACCCCATTGCCAGCTCTTTTGCAAAATTATTGGATAAGCGGATGTGCCACTAGTCCATTGTGAAAGTCTGTCAAAAGTAAATGACAAGATCGAAAGATAAAACACCACATACTTCCTCATGAGCTATAAAACATTGACACAAATCAGAGGTGATAAATTTTGAATTATTTAAAGGTAGCACTCAAGCAATTTACTTTGGAATGGCGGAGAAATACCATGTAGTAGGTAGGTATGGTGGACACAAATGGCATAGTGGTTGGCTCAAGGATTTTGGATGCATGAGAAGTATTCCCTCTCGATACAAGGCTTAGGCTAGCAAGGTTATTTGAAACAAACACAAGGATGAACCAGTGCAACAAAACTCACATAAAAGACATATTGTAAACATTATAAGACTCTACACCGTCTTCCTTGTTGTTCAAAACTCAATACTAGAAATTATCTAGACTTTAGAGAGACCAAATATGCAAACCAAATTTTAGCAAGCTCTATGTATGTAACAACCCAAAAATTTCAAAACAAACAAAATGAATTTCCCTAGTTCCAAATTTTGGAACCAACAAAAACTTTTATTAAAATAAGATTGATACATATAGATCTGGTTTAAATCTTGTGTTTTGCCATGATGAGTGTTATTATGCTTATGTGCTAAACCCTAAAACCCTAATGTGATCAAGTGAAGGTCACCAACCCAATAAAATAAAAGAGAAAGAAATCAAATAATAAAAACCTTAAACCCTAATCTTCTCCAGAAATCATTTGGATCTATTTTGAGAAACCCAAAATAAAATAAAAGACATATGGGGGCATATAGCCCTAATAGGTAAATCTTGAACCCTACCTTTATTAATTATGCTAAATGGTGGTGAACCATTGTGAACCCCACTAAACCCTAAACCTCACCCCTCTTTTCACCACCCTAGTTAAATTAAAATAAAAGGAAATTAAATAAGAAAGAGGCATATGTGCCTAGGGCTATATTTATAAAACTTTACCCAAAACCTTTCCACTTTATTTAGAGAATTGGAAAAGCTTCATACACCTTACCTAGTACCTATCAAACCAATTCCAAGTGGTTTCCAAAGAAATTAAAAAGAAACTAAAAATGCCATAGAGGCATATGAGAGAAAAGTGCAAATTTGTGAATTTGAGAAGATTGACCCCAGGACTTGTTGGGAATAGTTGGATCACTTCCATATACCATTTCAACACTCAACAACACCAATTGGGTCAAGCCTAGACAAATTAAAAATCAAATGCCACCTATGCATAGAGGCATATGTGCCACATAGCCATTTCACCAAACTTTGACCTATGACTCTAAACCTT
>NC_061511.1:197476561-197520086 GCF_022539505.1 Lolium rigidum | reverse complement strand
GAGAACTACTCCCTCCTCATGGGAGCAAAGAGCGGTGATGAAGATGGCGGTGGAGATGGCAGCGGTGTCGATGGAGAAGCCTTCCGGGGGCACTTCCCCGCTCCGGCGGGGTGCCGGAACAGAGATCCTGTCCCCGGATCTTGGCTTCGCGATGGCGGCGGCTCCGGCAGTGTTTCGTGGGTTTCGTCAATTGGTATCGGGTTTTCCGGTCCGGGGGCTTTATATAGGCGAAGAGGCGGCGCGAGAGGGCTGACAGGGGGGCCACACCATAGGGCGGCGCGGCCCCCCTCTCGGCCGCGCCGGCCTAGGGTTTGGTGGCCCCGTGGCCCCCCTCCGGGTCCTTCCCGGGTGTTCTGGATGCTTCCGATGAAAATAGGAACTTTGGCGTTGATTTCGTCCGATTCCGAGAATATTTCGTTACTAGGATTTCTGAAACCAAAAACAGCAGTAAAACGAGGAACCGGCACTTCGGCATCTTGTTAATAGGTTAGTTCCAGAAAATGCACGAATATGACATAAAGTGTGCATAAAACATGTAGATAACATCAATAATGTGGCATGGAACACAAGAAATTATCGATACGTTGGAGACGTATCACTCATCATGATATATGTATGTGCATTGTTATGCCTTCTTTATTTGTCAATTGCCCAACTGTAATTTGTTCACCCAACATGCTATTTATCTTATCGGAGAGACACCACTAGTGAACTGTGGACCCCGGTCCATTCTTTACATCTGAAATACAATCTACTGCAATACTTGTTCTTTACTGTTTTTCGCAAACAAACATCATCTTCCACACTATACATCTAATCCTTTGTTTTCAGCAAGCCGGTGAGATTGACAACCTCACTGTTACGTTGGGGCAAAGTACTTTGATTGCGTTGTGCAGGTTCCACGTTGGCGCCGGAATCCCTGGTGTTGCGCCGCACTACACTCCGCCACCAACAACCTTCACGTGTTCCTTGACTCCTACTGGTTCGATAACCTTGGTTTCTTACTGAGGGAAAACTTGTCGTTGTACACATCACACCTTCCTCTTGGGGTTCCCAACGGACGTGTGTCTTACACGCCATCAAGCGCGTCCTTCTTCTTCATCAGCCCAAGTTACTTCATCAGGTTGATGTCCTGATTGGAAATCTTGGATCTTTCCCACTCCGCCGTTCCCAGATCTTGTGCCGCCATCTTTGATTCAGGTGTGCTGTGCCTGGTAAGTCTTGCGCGTGGTGGCATCAACAATGGCGTAGGCATGAGTGAGAGTGTGGTTGAGCTCAGGAGGTGTTGGGCGCAATGGGGGATTTTTGGAGAGAGAACAGAGGTGCGGCGCGGCGAAGCGGTGAATAGAGGAGGAAGACGACCCTTTATAGGAAGCGTGCGGGTCGACGCACCGTTGGATGGAACAGTAATGAAGTTGATGGATTACACGTGGCTTCAGGTGTAAAATTGTATTTTCGCGAGGATGGAACTGGACAGGCGCTACAGAGCGCGTGCCAGAAAAAGTGGAGGACGTGTGCCCCCACTTGCGCAACGTGTCAAACTGCCGCAGATTTTGGGTCTACCAGTCAGTGACAGAACATAGTTCGTGATTTTCAGATATAGAGGTCGTGGCTAACGTCAGCATTGATGTCACTTTGACAAAGGAAATTCTCGACAGTGATGATACGAAGACCGGTCAAAGAACACAAGTGATGATAATTTCGAGAGCCTTTGGTCAAATACAAGTTTTTGATCAAATGCTCGGGGGCTACTTTTGAAAAAGGAAATTTCGGGTATGACAAAATAGAAATAGCGAGAGCCTATGATCAAATGCAAGCATTTGTCCATAGCCTCGGGGGCTACTCCCATCGGGAGCGCTGGTCGCGCACCCGAGAAAAGCAAAAAGAACTCAAGAAAGATGACAATATAGTGACAAGAGGCGTGAAAATGTAGAGCCTACAACCAAGTACAAGTTCTTGGATGTAGCCTCGGGGGCTACTCCCATCGGGAACGCTGTTCGCGTGCCCAATGAAATTATAAAGAGTATAATGAGTATATTTCGAGTTATACAAATAACTCTTCACATACTCCCATCGGGAAGACAAGATAATTCATCCGTTGACTCAATAAAATGTGCTATTCCAACAGCCGAAAAAGCACTTGACAATATATTCTCAGAGCGCCTCAGTCGCGAATAATCTCTGAATGCCGCAAAATTCTGCGAAGGTAAGACCCCGGATCCGTTCTGAGCGGCGTGGCACCGTTGATGGCGTGTAACTCACACGTTCGTTGGGAACCCCAAGAGGAAGGTATGATGCGCACAACAGCAAGTTTTCCCTCAGAAAGAAACCAAGGTTTATCGAACCAGGAGGAGCCAAGAAGCACGTTGAAGGTTGATGGCGGCGGGATGTAGTGCGGCGCAACACCGGGGATTCCGGCGCCAACGTGGAACCTCGCACAACACAACCAAAGTACTTTGCCCCAACGAAACAAGGTGAGGTTGTCAATCTCACCGGCTTGCTGTAACAAAGGATTAGATGTATAGTGTGGATGATGATTGTTTGCAAGAACAAGTAAAGAACAATAGCAAGCAGATTTGTATTTCAGATGTAAAGAATGGACCAGGGTCCACAGTTCACTAGAGGTGTCTCTCCCATAAGATAAATAGCATGTTGGGTGAACAAATTACAATCGGGCAATTGACAAATAGAGAGGGCATAACAATGCACATACATGACATGATGAATATTGTGAGATTTAATTGGGCATTACGACAAAGTACATAGACCGCTATCCAACATGCATCTATGCCTAAAAGTCCACCTTCAGGTTATCATCCGAACCCCTTCCAGTATTAAGTTGTAAAACAACAGTACAATTGCATTAAGTATGGTGCGTAATGTAATCAATAACTACATCCTCGGACATAGCATCAATGTTTTATCCCTAGTGGCAACAAGTACATCCATAACCTTAGAGGTTTCTCGTCACTCCCCAGATTCACGGAGACATGAACCCACTATCGAGCATAAATACTCCCTCTTGGAGTTAAGAGTAAAAACTTGGCCGTAGCCTCTACTAATAACGGAGATCATGCAAGATCATAAACAACACATAGGTAATAGATTGATAATCAACATAACATAGTATTCTCTATCCATCGGATCCCGACAAACACAACATATAGAATTACGGATAGATGATCTTGATCATGTTAGGCAGCTCACAAGATCCGACAATGAAGCACATGAGGAGAAGACAACCATCTAGCTACCGCTATGGACCCATAGTCCAAGGGTGAACTACTCACTCATCACTCCGGAGGCGACCATGGCGGTGAAGAGTCCTCCGGAGATGAATCCCCTCTCCGGTAGGGTGCCGGAGGTGATCTCCAGAATCCCCCGAGATGGGATTGGCGGCGGCGGCGTCTCGCAAGGTTTTCCGTATCGTGGCTCTCGGTGCGGGGGTTTCGCGACGAAGACCTTAAGTAGGCGGAAGGGCGGAGTCGGAGGGGTCACGGGGCCCCACACAGCAGGGCCGCGCGGGACCCTCCCGGGCCGCGCCGCCCTAGTGTGGCGGCGCCCCGTGGCCCCACTTCGTCTTCTCTTCGGTCTTCCGGAAGCTTCGTGGCAAAATAGGCCCCCGGGCGTTGATTTCGTCCAATTCCGAGAATATTTCCTTTGTAGGATTTCTGAAACTAAAAACAGCGAGAAAACAAAGAATCGGCTCTTCGGCATCTTGTTAATAGGTTAGTGCCGGAAAATGCATAAATACGACATATAATGTGTATAAAACATGTAGATATCATCAATAATGTGGCATGGAACATAAGAAATTATCGTTACGTCGGAGATGTATCAGCATCCCCAAGCTTAGTTCTCGCTCGTCCCGAGCAGGTAAACGATAACAAAGATAATTTCCGGAGTGACATGCCATCATAACCTTGATCATACTATTGTAAACATATGTAATGAATGCAGCGATCAAAACAATGGTAATGACATGAGTAAACAAATGAATCATAAAGCAAAGACTTTTCATGAATAGCACTTCAAGACAAGCATCAATAAGTCTTGCATAAGAGTTAACTCATAAAGCAATAAATCAAAGTAAAGGTATTGAAACAACACAAAGGAAGATTAAGTTTCAGCGGTTGCTTTCAACTTGTAACATGTATATCTCATGGATATTGTCAACATAGAGTAATATAACAAGTGCAATATGCAAGTATGTAGGAATCAATGCACAGCTTCACACAAGTGTTTGCTTCTTGAGGTGGAGAGAAATAGGTGAACTGACTCAACATTAAAAGTAAAAGAAAGGTCCTTCGCAGAGGAAAGCATCGATTGCTATATTTGTGCTAGAGCTTTTATTTTGAAAACATGAAACAATTTTGTCAACGGTAGTAATAAAGCACATGTATTATGTAAATTATATCTTACAAGTTGCAAGCCTCATGCATAGTATACTAATAGTGCCCGCACCTTGTCCTAATTAGCTTGGACTACCGGGATCATCGCAATACACATGTTTTAACCAAGTGTCACAAAGGGGTACCTCCATGCCGCCCGTACAAAGGTCTAAGGAGAAAGCTCGCATTTTGGATTTCTCGCTTTTGATTATTCTCAACTTAGACATCCATACCGGGACAACATGGACAACGGATAATGGAATCCTCTTTAATGCATAAGCATGTAGCAACAATTAGTGTTCTCATATGAGATTGAGGATATATGTCCAAAACTGAAACTTCCACCATGATTCATGGCTTTAGTTAGCGGCCCAATGTTCTTCTCTAACAATATGCATGCTCTAACCATTAAAGTGGTAGATCTCCCTTACTTCAGACAAGACGGACATGCATAGCAACTCACATGATATTCAACAAAGAATAGTTGATGGCGTCCCCAGAAACATGGTTATCGCACAACACGCAACTTAATAAGAGATAAAGTGCATAAGTACATATTCAATACCACAATAGTTTTTAAGCTATTTGTCCCATGAGCTATATATTGTAAAGGTGAAGAATAGCAATTTTAAAGGTAGCACTCAAGCAATTTACTTTGGAATGGCGGAGAAATACCATGTAGTAGGTAGGTATGGTGGACACAAATGGCATAGTGGTTGGCTCAAGGATTTTGGATGCATGAGAAGTATTCCCTCTTGATACAAGGTTTAGGCTAGCAAGGTTATTTGAAACAAACACAAGGATGAACCGGTGCAGCAGAAACTCACATAAAAGACATATTGTAAACATTATAAGACTCTACACCGTCTTCCTTGTTGTTCAAAACTCAATACTAGAAATTATCTAGACTTTAGAGAGACCAAATATGCAAACCAAATTTAGCAAGCTCTATGTATTTCTTCATTAATGGGTGCAAAGTATATGATGCAAGAGCTTAAACATGAGCACAACAATTGCCAAGTATCAAATTATTCAAGACATTTTAGAATTACTACATGTAGCATTTCCCGATTCCAACCATATAACAATTTAACGAAGAAGATTCAACCTTCGCCATGAATATTATGAGTAAAGCCTAAGGACATATTTGTCCATATGCAACAGCGGAGCGTGCCTCTCTCCCACACAATGAATGCTAGGATCCATTTTATTCAAACAAAACAAAAACAAAAACAAACCGACGCTCCAAGCAAAGCACATAAGATGTGATGGAATAAAAATATAGTTTCAGGGGAGGAACCTGATAATGTTGTCGATGAAGAAGGGGATGCCTTGGGCATCCCCAAGCTTAGATGCTTGAGTCTTCTTAGAATATGCAGGGGTAAACCACCGGGGCATCCCCAAGCTTAGAGCTTTCACTCTCCTTGATCATATTGCATCATTCTCCTCTCTTGATCCTTGAAAACTTCCTCCACACCAAACTCGAAACAACTCATTAGAGGGTTAGTGTACAATAAAAATTAACATGTTCAGAGGTGACACAATCATTCTTAACACTTCCGGACATTGCATAAAGCTACTGGACATTAATGGATCAAAGAAATTCATCCAACATAGCAAAAGAGGCAATGCGAAATAAAAGGCAGAATCTGTCAAAACGAACAGTCCGTAAAGATGGATTTTATTGAGGCACCAGACTTGCTCAAATGAAAATTCCCAAATTGAATGAGAGTTGCGTACATATCCGAGGATCACGCACGTAAATTGGCATAATTTTCCGAGCTACCTACGGAGAGGCAGGTCGAAATTCGTGACAAGCAAAGAAATCTGTTTCTCGCAGTAATCCAAATCTAGTATGAACCTTACTATCAAAGACTTTACTTGGCACAACAATACACAAAACTAAGATAAGGAGAGGTTGCTACGTAGTGAACAACTTCCAAGACTCAAATATAAAATAAAATTACTCGTAGTAAAAACATGGGTTGTCTCCCATAAGCGCTTTTCTTAACGCCTTTCAGCCTAGGCGCGTAAAGTGTTTATCAAGTGTTATCGAGAGATGGAGCATCGGCATTACCTTGGGCTTTACCCTTACCTTTCTTGTTCTTTTTCTTACTTTTTGGCTTAGGGAATATATGTCTACCCCCGGGTGTAGAGGTGAATTTTAGGGTGCCTTCCCCCATATCTATGACTGCTCCCAATAGTTTCAGCAGGGATCTTCCGAGTGTGATTTGACCTGTTCCTGCACATTCAATAACAAGATAATCAATGGATATTGTTCTCCCAAGAATGGTTGTATGCACACCCGCAACTATTCCTTTAGGAATTATAACAGAGTTATCAATAAGAGTTATTCCTTCTCCCCCTTCAACGAATCCCCAAAGTTTCAAAGTTTTATGAATACTCTTAGGCATTAGGCAAAATTCAGTCATAATATTAATTAGCATGAAGAGTTTGGTCACCGATAACAATTTTAATAGTAGGATCCCATAATGAAGGTTCAGAGTTCACTAAAACTTGATCAAGACGGTTACGAACATATCTATAATTTTCATTCAAGCGAGATGCACTTGTCTCAAGAGTGTTTAATCTATTATAAATGCTAATAAGGGCTGAATCAAAGTTATTAGCTGAATCATGTGATGCAACCAACTTCTTTATGGCATTAAAAGCTTGATCCCCATTGCAATGAAGGAAATCTCCTCCCACTATAGCATCCAAGGCATATCTATAGCGAACCATAAGACCAAAATAAAAATTACTAAGGAGCAAGCTTAGAGTCATTTGAGGTTCAGTTTTACGATAAGAAGTAAAAATTCTGGACCAAGCATCTTTAAAACTCTCCTCATCCCCTTGTTTAAAAGTGAAGACTAATTCCTCAGGTGAAGAAGTAACAAGTGCAGAACTAGACATGGTAACAAAAGTAAAATACAAGTAACTAATTTTTTTTGTGTTTTTGATATAGAGTGCAAGACAGTAAATAAAGTAAAGCTAGCAACTAATTTTTTTGTGTTTTGATATAATGCAGCAAACAAGAAAGTAAATAAAATAAAGCAAGACAAAAACAAAGTAAAGAGATTGGATTGTGGAGACTCCCCTTGCAGCGTGTCTTGATCTCCCCGACAACGGCGCCGTAAAAGAGCTTGATGGCGTGTAACTCACACGTTCGTTGGGAACCCCAAGAGGAAGGTATGATGCGCACAGCAGCAAGTTTTCCCTCGTAAAGAAACCAAGGTTTATCGAACCAGGAGGAGCCAAGAAGCACGTTGAAGGTTGATGGCGGCGGGATGTAGTGCGGCGCAACACCAGGGATTCCGGCGCCAACGTGGAACCTGCACAACACAACCAAAGTACTTTGCCCCAACGAAACAGTGAGGTTGTCAATCTCACCGGCTTGCTGTAACAAAGGATTAGATGTATAGTGTGGATGATGATTGTTTGCAAGAACAGTAAAGAACAATAGCAGAAGATTTGTATTTCAGATGTAAAGAATGGACCAGGGTCCACAGTTCACTAGAGGTGTCTCTCCCATAAGATAAATAGCATGTTGGGTGAACAAATTACGATCGGGCAATTGACAAATAGAGAGGGCATAACAATGCACATACATGACATGATGAATATTGTGAGATTTAATTGGGCATTACGACAAAGTACATAGACCGCTATCCAACATGCATCTATGCCTAAAAGTCCACCTTCAGAGTTATCATCCGAACCCCTTCCAGTATTAAGTTGTAAAACAACGAGACAATTGCATTAAGTATGGTGCGTAATGTAATCAATAACTACATCCTCGGACATAGCATCAATGTTTTATCCCTAGTGGCAACAAGTACATCCATAACCTTAGAGGTTTCACGTCACTCCCCAGTTCACGGAGACATGAACCCACTATCGAGCATAAATACTCCCTCTTGGAGTTAAGAGTAAAAACTTGGCCAGAGCCTCTACTAATAACGGAGAGCATGCAAGATCATAAACAACACATAGGTAATAGATTGATCCATCGGATCCCGACAAACACAACATATAGAATTACAGATAGATGATCTTGATCATGTTAGGCAGCTCACAAGATCCGACAATGAAGCACATGAGGAGAAGACAACCATCTAGCTACTGCTATGGACCCATAGTCCAAGGGTGAACTACTCACTCATCACTCCGGAGGCGACCATGGCGGTGAAGAGTCCTCCGGGAGATGAATCCCCTCTCCGGCAGGGTGCCGGAGGTGATCTCCGTAATCCCCCGAGATGGGATTGGCGGCGGCGGCGTCTCGCAAGGTTTTCCGTATCGTGGCTCTCGCATCGGGGGTTTCGCGACGAAGACCTTAAGTAGGCGGAAGGGCGGAGTCGGAGGGGTCACGGGGGCCCCACACGGCAGGGCCGCGCGGGCCCCTCCTGGGCCGCGCCGCCCTAGTGTGGCGGCGCCCCGTGGCCCCACTTCGTCTTCTCTTCGGTCTTCTGGAAGCTTCGTGGCAAAATAGGCCCCTGGGCGTTGATTTCGTCCAATTCCGAGAATATTTCCTTTGTAGGATTTCTGAAACCAAAAACAGCAGTAAAACAGCAACTGGCTCTTCGGCATCTTGTTAATAGGTTAGTGCCGGAAAATGCATAAATACGACATATAATGTGTATAAAACATGTAGATATCATCAATAATGTGGCATGGAACATAAGAAATTATCGATACGTCGGAGACGTATCAACCGTCTCTAACGTCGGTTTGCTACTTTTTTCTGTATCAACAGATACGAAGAAAAATCCTAACGAACGCGTTAGGTACCCGATAAAACATGACTGGGACTCGACAGATGGTAAGACCTTAAGCGGCACATGTCGAGTTAACACCAAGTATCCCGAGATCATGTCCAAGGACGTGATCTTGAAGTAGGTTTTTGCGGATTGCCACTAGAGCAGTTAACTAGTACCTGATCCGTCAGATGAACTAGCCCCAATTACCATTATCCCTGTACAATATATAACTGTTTATCTAAAGATATGTGATGGCTTGAAAATTTTATTTGATGATTATAAAGTTAGAGATTTTCCCTGATTCTTCGATTCAAGCAAAATCTCGGGGGCTACTGACATAGGCATCCCCAATGGGCCTGCCAAAGATGGTACCCGGGGTTTACTGAAGGCCCACAATTCGAAGAATATGAAGTTCGGAAGCCAAATTAGTATTAAGGAAAGATAGAGTTGTATTAGGAAATATAGAGACTTGTAACTTTACGGGTTGAACTCAGAGAGTCTCCCGGAATCTGTAGTCTTGTGTAACACGGTACCCTCGGCTCCGCCTCCTATATAAGGGGGAGTCGAGGGACAAAAAGAGGATCGAATCCATTGTCAACATAACCCTAGTTTCTTAATCGTCGAGTACTTCTCGGCTGAAACCTTCGAGATCTACTTGCCCTCTACTTCCAACTAAACCCTAGTCTACAATACGTA
Source organism: Lolium rigidum (assembly GCF_022539505.1). NCBI lineage: Eukaryota > Viridiplantae > Streptophyta > Magnoliopsida > Poales > Poaceae > Lolium > Lolium rigidum. Next base: position 197,510,242 of record NC_061511.1, on the reverse strand, counting down.
GGCATTGATAAGTTAATCCCTTGTCAGCCACCACCACCCGCGATTACCAGCTCAAGCCAACATCAGTTGCAGTTGGCGGCAGCTCCAGCCAACAATGATCCGAATAGGACACAAAAGGTAATTTCGCGACAGGTATACATGGCAGAGAAGATGCCTCCACCAACCATCGAGTACCTTAATTGGGCGGCACAGGACATAGGATTCACTCAGGCGGACCATCCGCCTCAAGTTCCATCCGCCTCAAGTTTCACGACCAGCACAATCAGCTATGATTTTACCAGCGGTGATCGCAGGATTCGAGGTCTCGCATATATTCATAGATTGAGGAAGCTGTCTGAACTTCATGTACGCATACACCTTGAGGAAGATGAACATTTCTTTAGCAAATCTGACAACAACAGACACGCGCTTCCATGGTATTACACCTGAGAAGCCGAACTATCCCCTAGGAAAAATCTTACTCGATGTACAGTTTGGAACCCGAGAGAATTTCAGGAAGGAGAAGTTGGAGTTCGAGGTTATCAATTTTCCATCACAGTATCATGCTCTATTGGGACGAACCGCTTATGCCAGAGGCTGTGCCACACTATACATACCTGTTATGGAGGATTCCTGGTCCCAATGGCCCAATCATAGTGAAGGGAAGAATTGCTTTAGCAGATAAATGCGACAAGGATTTTCATAAGATTTCTGAAACCTTCGGGATGCAGGCTGAGTATGAAGCGTCTAAGCTCACCACCAACTACGACGTACTACCCGATGGAGGAAGGCCACTAAAGGAGCAAACCTTCGACACATCCAAGAATTCCAAGTAAGTGCAGATTCACCCGACATATCCCAAGAAGACGATAGCTATCACAACAAACATGGATAGCGCATAGGAAAGCATGCTCATCGAGTTCCTCCGTGAGCGCTGGGAAATCTTTGCATGGTGTCCAGCTGACATGCCAGGAGTACCCAGCGAACTTGCCGAGCACCCTCTTAATCTAGATCCAAGATCTAGACCAATCTGATAACCTTTGCGGCGTTTCTACGAGCTAAACCGCAAAGCTATGCTATCCCAGATTCGTCGACTCAGAGAAGCAAATTTCATCAAGGAACTACACACCAAGGCCACATGGGTTGCTAACCCAGTGCCGGTCCCGAAGAAAAACAGTGATGTCCTTTGCATGTGCGTCGACTTCACGTGTCTCAATAAACATTGTCCAAATGATAACTTTCCCCTCCCGAGGATCGATCAAATTATCGACTCCACAGCGGGATGCGAACGACTTTCCTTCCTGGACGCGTATTCTGGTTACAACCAAATCCACTTAAAAGAAGAAGATGAAGTCAAAACAGCTTTCATAACACCCGATAATAGTGGTCAATTAGGCACCTCTATCGAACATCCTAAACAATTCAGAAGCCACGGGACGTGTCTCCCTTTGGGGAATCGAGCTTTCCCCTTGAGACATCACATATGAAAAAAGAAAGGCGATCAAGTCGCAAATTTTGTCAGACTTTGTCGCAGAGTGGATGGAACTGCAAAATACGGGACCCCCAGATTTATTGAGTACATGGCGTGATACTCGTGTCACCCCAAGGCGATAAAATGAAATACATACTACGGATGACGTTCCCCAATGCGTCCAATAATGAGGCAGAATATGAAGCCCTCATACACGGGGTGAAGATGGCAAAGGTGTGTGGCGCCACTCGGTTAAAAATCTTCGGCGACTCCCAGTTGGTGGCTCAGCAGGTGATGAACAAGTGTGATGCAGTCAATGACAGCATGATAGCGTACAAGGAGGTTTACAATGAACTCAAAAAACTCTTTGATGGTTGTGAAGTCAATCACATCAGTAGGCTAAGCAATGACGAAGCCGACGTTTTGGCAAACATCGTCTCGCAATGCCTGCCGATACCACCTGGCATTTTTTGGGAAGAAATAAGCGAGAGATCAACCAAGGCAAAGAAAGCACCGAAGCAGCCGAAGAAAAAAAAAAGAAAAGGCCAAGAAAGACTCGAGGGTCCAGCAGCCCCAGTAACAAATACATCAGAAGATGAGGAGGAACCAGCGGAAGCTATGATAATACAAGTTCCATGGATGCAGGTTTACGTGGCATACATCACCAGGAAAGAGATACCCGAAGATCCGGTAGAAGCACGGCGAGTTATCCGACGATCCAAGTCTTTCACCATGGTCAAGGGAGAACTATACAAACGGAGCATCTCAGGAGTATTGGAGAGGTGCGTCACTGTTATCACCGGAATTTGACCAAGTCAGAGGTGGGCCGCGATTGGAGATGGGCTTGAAGATTTATATATAGAAGAAATACATGAATCGGCCTGGTGTACCAAGTTTGGGCTAATTTCCCGTGTATCTGTACCATAGTAGGATACGTGTCGGTTAGGAGGCAGAGTTTTACCCGTGCACGGTTAGGTGCACACCTAAATTAGAAAGTCTCTTGGACTATAAATATGTATCTAGGGTTTATGGAATAAACAACAACCAACGTTCAACACAAACAAATCTCGGCGCATCGCCAACTCCTTCGTCTCGAGGGTTTTTCCCGGTAGCACCATGCTGCCTAGATCGCATCTTGCGATCTAGGCAGCATAAGCTTATTACGTTGTTCATGCGTTGCTCGTGGCCGAAGCCTTTTTGATGGCGAGCAACGTAGTTATCTTAGATGTGTTTAGGGTTAGCATTGTTCTTCGTATCATATGTCGTCGTAGTGCAACCCTTATACATCTAGCCGCCCTTACACCTATCTTAGGTGTAGGGGCGGCACCCCGCTTGATCATCGTTTAGTAGATCCGATCCGTTACGTTGCTCCTTGTTCTTCAAGGATTAGTTTAATATCCGCAATAGTTAGGCCTTACAAAGGGTTGGAGGATCCAGATGCGTGTAGGGTGTAGTTTGCTAGCCCTAGACAGGATGTTCCGGGATCAACCTCGTGTTGGTTTTTAGGCCCCGTCTAGGATCGGCTTACGATCACCGTACGCGAGCGCGAGGCCCAATCGTGAGTAGGATGATCCGATTATGCGGTGAAAACCCTAAATCGTCGTAGATCGCTTTAGCTTTATCTTGATCAAGCGAGACCACCATATATTCGTGCACCCCGTACGAATCATGGGTGGATCGGCTCTTTGAGCCGATTCACGAGACAACCTCGAGAGCCGATCGAGGCTCGTATTTAACGTTTACGTGTATGCCATGCAGAAACTAAGCGAGGCATCATCCAACACCTTCCCGACCGGTATAGGTCAGGTGGCACGCCCTGCGACAAGCATCGGACGTGTGACCAGAAGGCTTTGCGGGCCGTCGCTCTGAGGGACTGGGGCCAGCCGTAGCCCTAGTTGTTCCCGGCTCTACGGTGTTGCCAGTCGCTGCCCGCCGGTGGGTTTCTGACCGCAACACATTCTGGCACGCCCGGTGGGACACTTGTTCAACATCAACATGGTAGAACTTGGGTACCGCCCTGGTAAGGGTAGTGACGAGGGCAGCTGCTCTCATAGCAAGGATAAAGAGGGAGCTGATCCACGCGATCGGCCCCGACACTGCCACAAGATCCTGGTGATGATCAAGATGGAGGCCGATTCCAGCGATCGGACCGAATTATCCGCACCACCGGCTCTCCCAAGATTTGGCGTCGACCTCACGAGTGACGGAAAGCTAGGTATGGGTTCACCTCGGCCGACGAGCTAGAGGAAGTCGACATCGGCCTCGGGGATAAGCCGCGACCAACTTTTATCAGCAAGAAGTTAGATCCACAGACTCAGGAGTCGATGATTGCTCTATTGAAAGAATACCCGGATTGCTTTGCATGGGACTACACGGAGATGCCCGGGTTAGACAGAGCATCATTGAACATCGGCTCCCCTTAAGAAAGGATTTCGGCCGTTTCAACAACGAGCACGTCGGATGAGGGCCGAAATTCTGGAAGAAGTCAAGAAAGAAATCAAGAAAATGTTGGCCGCCGGGTTCATCGAGCCATGCGGGTATGCTGAGTGGATCTCCGGTATCGTTCTCGTAGAGAAGAAGGACGGCCGATGGCGTGTGGCCATCGATTTCCGAGATCTCAACGAGCCACTCCAAAGGACGAGTATCCGATGCCCGTGGCGAGAAACACCGATCAATGCGACCGCCGGCCACAAGGTGTTGAGCTTCATGGATGGCAACGCCGGCTATAACCAAATCTTCATGGCTCCGGAAGATATACACAAGACCGCATTCAGAGTACCAGGAGCGGTAGGCTTGTTTGAATATGTAGTCATGACCTTTGGGTTGAAGAATGCCGGTGCAACATACCAACGAGCTATGAATTATATATTTCATGATCTGATCGGTAAGTTGGTGGAAATCTATATCGACGACGTGGTAGTCAAATCTGTCTCCATGGAGGGACACTTGGATGATTTACGGCGCGTCCTAGACCGAACTCGGAAGTTCGGACCGAGAATGAACCCGAAGAAGTGTGCCTTCGGTGTGACGGCTGGTCAGTTCCTAGGTTTTCTGGTTCATGAACGGGGAATTGAAATCGGCCTGAAGAGTCAAGAGGCGGTGCGCACCATGCAACCGCCCACCACGAAGAAGGAGCTCCAACGTCTCATCGGCAAAATCAATTTTGTCCGACGATTCATCTCTAATCTGTCAGGACGAATCGAGCCGTTCATGGCACTGGTGAAGACTAAATCTGATGACGAATTTCACTGGGGGGCAGAACAGCAGCAGACGTTTGATGAAATTAAACGGTATCTGACGACGCCGCCTGTGCTAGTTCCGCCCCAGCAAGACAGGTCGTTCTACATATACTTGTCAGTAGCTGACACGTCCATCGCCTCGGTAGTGGTGCAACTCTACGAGGGCGTTGAAAAGGTCGTTTTCTACCTCGGCAGAAGGATGTTGGACGCGGAAACAAGGTATCCCGAGGTCGAGAACCGTGCCTCTGCCTATTCTTTACCCGCACAAAGCTGCATCACATCCTTTTGACGGCAGAGATCTTCGTCATATGCAAGTCGGACGTTGTCAAGCACATGCCTGTCGGCCCTCGTGTTGAAAGGCCGACCGGGTAAGTGGATGTTTGCGTTGTCGAGTTCGATCTCCGGTATCGGCTCGCGAAAGCGGTCAAAGGGCAAGCGTTGGCCGATCTCATAGCCGAGCGAATCGGTACCAATATAGCAGCACTATCTATACGTGCATGGGCTATGTTCTTCGATGGATCGGCTTGCGACGATGGTTGTGGCATCGGCATTCTGCTCGTGTCGCCTCGGGGGGCAGAATACTCCTTCTCCATCAGATTATCTACCCCTTGCACCAACAACGTAGCAGAGTACGAGGCGGTACGTAAGGGGATGGAGTTGCTACTGGAAGCCGGGGCGGAGGCAGTAGAGCTTTTTGGAGACTCCAAGTTGGTGATTAACCAACTCACGGATGAATATAAGTGCGAGAGTGAATCGCTTTTCCCATATTGGATGGAATGCCATGAGTTGATGACACAGTTTCGGTACATCAACTTTAATTGGGTCCCAAGGTCCCAAAACACCGAGGCCAACAATCTCGCACAAATGGCGTCAGGCTACATAGATATACTCGACGGGTCGAAGTTCGAGTACAATTTACGGAACGGGATGATTGGAGAGCCGAAATCTTCAATTACTTAAAAGATTCGGCTCGGGGGCACCTAAACGGATAAGATACAAAGCCATGAAGTATGTCCTCATAGGAGACGACATGTTCTACAGGACGTTGGAAGGGTTGCTACTCAAGTGCTCGGGACCAACCGAGTCTAATCGGCTCTTACATGAGGTGCATGAAGGCGCCCGTGGAACTCATCGGTCGGCTCACAAGATGAAGTGGCTAATCAGGCGCTCGGGGTTTTATTGGCCCACCATGCTTGAAGATTGCTTCAATTACTACAAGGGGTGCCAAGCGTGCCGGATGTTCGGGAAGATTCGGATGGTACCAGCGTCGGCGATGAACCCTATCATCAAGCCTTGGCTCGTTCCGGGGTGGGGCATGGATATGATCGGCAAAATCCATCCGGCGTCGAGTAAAAAACATGAATGGATTTTGGCCATCACGGATTACTTCACCAAGTGGGTGGAAGCCGTCCCTATGAAGAAGGTGAAATCGAAGATGTGATCAAGTTTGTGAAAGAACACGTGATTCATAGGTTCGGGATTCCCCAAACTATCACGACCGATGGAGGTTCGGTCTTTGTTTCTAAAGAATTCAGGAAGTTCTCGCGATGACATGGGGATTAAACCGATCCGATCATCTCCGTACTATGCTCAAGCTAATGGGCAAGCTGAAGCGTCCAATCGGAGCTTAATCAAGCTGATCAAGAGAAAGATTGACGAGAACCCTAGGGATTGGCATGAGAAGTTATCAGAAGCGTTATGGGCCTACCGCATGTCGTGCCATGGAGCTATAAAGACTTCGCCGTACAAGCTTGTCTATGGACAGGAAGCCGTATTACCTTGGGAAATTACGGCTGGATCAAGACGTGTCACGTTTCAGAATGATCTGACAGCGGAAGAATATGCAGCTTTGATGAGTGACACTATCGAGGACGCGACAGAACTTAGGCTTTGGTCGTTGGAGAAGATTAAGGAGAACAAAGCCAGGGTAGCTCGTGCCTACAATAAGAAGGTTAGACCAAAGGAGTTTCAGGTTGGTGACCTAGTATGGGAAGCTGTGTTGTCGTTAGGAACCAGGGACAAGGCATATGGCAAATGGTCTCCTAATTGGCACGGTCCGTACAAAGTCGTTCAGGCCTTGAAGGGTAATGCATACATGTTGGAAGAGTTGTACGGCGAGAAATTCCCAGTAGCCGTCAATGGTCAACACCTCAAGAAGTACTTCCCAAGCATGTGGGATGATGGGCAGTAAGGTATGGAGGCCGATTTTAAAAATCGGCCAGTAAAAAAAAAATCACAGCCGATGCGCAGACATCGACTTGAGAAAGCCTACGGAGATAACAGTATGCAAATACAGCCGATGCACAGACATCGACTTCAGAATAACAAAGCCGATACGCTGATATCGACTCTAGAGGAATAAACTCAAATTAGCAAGTTAACGGGGTCGGTTCATACCAGAAGTCATGATGTGTGAGACGAATCTCCTAATGAGTTGCTGAGGAGTCCAATCTGATGGTGTGGACGAGAATTAGGCCTAGTAAGGCCTGTTGGACCGCGTGGTTAGGCAACAGCTTGGCCTCAGATCGCAATGCAAGCCGATGTCCTGCTATCGGCTCTTTGTACGGCGACTCCATTCGAGATCGGCAAAGTCGACAAGGAAGCGAAATTAATTGAGGAATATTTTCTTCATTAATAGAGGGATTTCTTACAAAGAAAGAGCCGATTGCTCAGGAAAGAAGAGGGCAAAAGCTAACTACTACTACTGATCCCTAATCTAGGGGCCATTGCTGCCCTCGTCGTCGCTGCCTCCGGCGCAGCTCGGCGATAGGCTCCTCATCGGAGCTTCCATAGCCTTCTACGGGAGCATCATCTTCCTCATCATCGTCATCGCTGTCGTCGTCCCACCAGGTGCGGAGGCGCTTCGCTGGTGGGTAACCTTCAAGGGAGTCGTCGTCGTCCTCCTCCACTTCTTCCTCGGAGGAGGTGAAATCGTCCCAGGAGAAGCGGTCGTCCTCGCTCTCCGCCTCCTCTTCCCCTTCGACGAGGAATTGAAGGTCGCCCTCTCCATCGGTCAGGGATTTGTCATCCTCAGACCTGATGGAGGAATCATGATCCTCTTTGTCCCACGTCGTCGGAGCGAGAATGTCGTGCGCCGCCAACGAGCCCCACTCCGGCGTCGGCTCGCGAGATGAGGAAGAGTCAGAGAAGACCGACGAGGCGGAGGAGGAAGAAGAGGAAGACATGGCTATGGGAGATTGGGGGTTTTTGGGTGCCGATGGCCGAACGCGAGCAAAGGGATGAAGTGGCAAACTGCCTAGGGCGGTTAAATAAAGGGGCTATAGTAGAAATTCAATGCCACAGCAGTTTCCGAAGAGGCGGTGCCCAACGACAGCGGTCAAATCACGCGGAATAGTTGAGGAGGCAGGGCATTATGATGAGAAATGCTGCGACGGTTCTGCTCTGCCATGACATGACCCGACGAAGAAAAACAGAGTGATTTTGGAATTATCAATTCCCAAACCAGGGGGGCATGTGTTATCACCGGAATTTGACCAAGTCAGAGGTGGGCCGCGATTGGAGATGGGCTTGAAGATTTATATATAGAAGAAATACATGAATCGGCCTGGTGTACCAAGTTTGGGCTAATTGCCCGTGTATCTGTACCATAGTAGGATACGTGTCGGTTAGGAGGCAGAGTTTTACCCGTGCACGGTTAGGTGCACACCTGAATTAGAAAGTCCCTTGGACTATAAATATGTATCTAGGGTTTATGGAATAAACAACAACCAACGTTCAACACAAACAAATCTCGGCGCATCGCCAACTCCTTCGTCTCGAGGTTTTTCCTGGTAAGCACCATGCTGCCTAGATCGCATCTTGCGATCTAGGCGGACAAGCTTATTACGTTGTTCATGAGTTGCTCGTGCTGAAGCCTTTTTGATGGCGAGCAACGTAGTTATCTTAGATGTGTTTAGGGTTAGCATTGTTCTTCGTATCATATGCTGTCGTAGTGCAACCCTTATACATCTAGCCGCCCTTACACCTATCTTAGGTGTAGGGGCGGCACCCCGCTTGATCATCGTTTAGTAGATCCGATCCGTTACGGTTGCTCCTTGTTCTTCAAGGATTAGTTTAATATCCGCAATAGTTAGGCCTTACAAAGGGTTGGAGGATCCAGCGGCGTGTAGGGTGTAGTTTGCTAGCCCTAGAAAGGATGTTCCGGGGATCAACCTCGTGTTGGTTTTTAGGCCCTGTCTAGGATCGGCTTACGATCACCGTACGCGAGCGCGAGGCCCAATCGTGAGTAGGATGATCCGATTATGCGGTGAAAACCCTAAATCGTCGTAGATCGCTTTAGCTTTATCTTGATCAAGCAGGACCACCATATATTCGTGCACCCCGTACGAATCATGGGTGGATCGGCTCTTTGAGCCAATTCACAGGACAACCTGAGAGCCGATCGAGGCTCGTATTTAACGTTTACGTGTATGCCATGCAGGAAACTAAGCGAGGCATCATCCAACACCTTCCTGACCAGGTATAGGTCAGGTGGCATGCCCTTGCAACAGCATCGGACGTGTGACCAGAAGGCTTTGCGAGCCGTCGCTCTGAGGGACTGGGGCCAGCCGCAGCCCTAGTTGTTCCCGGCTCTACGGTGTTGCCAGTCGCTGCCCGCCGGTGGGTTTCTGACCGCAACAGTCACACCCGAGGAAGGGCGAGTTATACTGAAAGACATACACGAGGGAGTATGTGGCCACCACGCAAGCAGTAGATCAATAGTAGCCAAAGCTTTTCGGGCAGGATTTTATTGGCTGGCAGCGGTAGAAGATGCAAAAGACATAGTACACACGTGCAACGCGTGCTAGAGATTCGTGGCTAAACCCCACTCTCCGGCAGCAGAGCTAATGCCGATACCATTGGCGTGGCCTTTCGCACAATGGGGGCTCGATATGGTGGGGAAATTACACAAGTCCTGGCCAGGAGGACACGTGTATTTGCTAGTAGCTATCGACAAATTTACCAACTGGATTGAGGCAGTACCAGTAACTTCGGTAGATGCAACATCGGCGGTAAACTTCATCAAGGGGATAGTATTTCGATTTGGCGTCTCCAACAACATAGTTACGGACAATGGCAGCAACTTTACTTCTCGAGAATTCAAGGAGTACTGCGCAGAAGTAGGCATTAAACTACATTTTGCATCGGTGGCGAACCCGCAAAGCAATGGCCAAGTCGAGAAAGCAAACGACATTATCTGCAATGGCATCAAGAAGCGACTGCTAACACCACTAGAGAAGGCACAACACACTTGGATTGATGAGCTACCCAGTGTGTTATGGAGCATACGAACAACACCCAATTCGGCAACTCAGGAAACTCCGTTTTTTTTGGTTCACGGAGCTGAGGCGGTAATTGATACGTCTCAAACGTATCTATAATTTCTTATGTTCCATGCTACTTTTATGACAATACTCACATGTTTTATACACACTTTATATCATTTATATGCATTTTCCGGCACTAACCTATTGACGAGATGCCGAAGAGCCGATTCTTTGTTTTCTGCTGTTTTTGGTTTCAGAAATCCTACAAAGGAAGTATTCTCGGAATTGGACGAAATCAACGCCCAGGGTCTTATTTTTCCACAGAGCTTCCAGAAGACCGAAGAGCATACAAAGTGGGGCCACGAGGTGGCCAGACCACAAGGCGGCGCGGCCAAGGGGGGCCAGCGCCGCCCTATGGTGTGGGCCCCTCGTGCCTCCTCCGACTCTGCCCTTCCGCCTACTTATACTCTCCGTCGCGAAAAACCTATTACTGAGAGCCACGATACGGAAAAAGTTCCAGAGACGCCGCCACCGCCAATCCCATCTCGGGGGATTCAGGAGATCGCCTCCGGCACCCTGCCGGAGAGGGGAATCATCTCCCGGAGGACTCTACATCACCATGATCGCCTCCGGACTGATGTGTGAGTAGTTCACCCTTGGACTATGGGTCCATAGCAGTAGCTAGATGGTTGTCTTCTCCTCATTGTGCTATCATGTTAGATCTTGTGAGCTGCCTATCATGATCAAGATCATCTATTTGTAATGCTACATGTTGTGTTTGTTGGGATCCGATGAATATGGAATACTATGTCAAGTTGATTATCAATCTATCATATATGTGTTGTTTATGTTCTTGCATGCTCTCTGTTGCTAGTAGAGGCTCTGGCCAAGTTGATACTTGTAACTCCAAGAGGGAGTATTTATGCTCGATAGTGGGTTCATGCCTCCATTTAATCTGGGACAGTGACAGAAAGTTCTAAGGTTCTGGATGTGCTCTTGCCACTAGGGATAAAACATCAATGCTTTGTCTAAGGATATTTGTGTTGATTACATTACGAACCATACTTAATGCAATTGTCTGTTGTTTGCAACTTAATACTGGAAGGGGTGCGGATGCTAACCCGAAGGTGGACTTTTTAGGCATAGATGCATGCTTGGATAGCGGTCTATGTACTTTGTCGTAATGCCCTGATTAAATCTCATAGTAGTCATCGTGATATGTATGTGCATTGTTATGCCCTCTCTATTTGTCAATTTCCCAACTGTAATTTGTTCACCCAACATGCTATTTATCTTATTGGAGAGACACCACTAGTGAACTGTGGACCCCGGTCCATTCTTTTACATCCGAAATACAATCTACGCAAACTCTGTTCTCTTCTGTTCTTCGCAAACAAACATCATTTTCCACACCATACGTTTAATCCTTTGTTTACAGCAAGCCGGTGAGATTGACAACCTCACTCGTTAAGTTGGGGCAAAGTATTGTGATTGTGTTGTGCGGGTTCCACGTTGGCGCCGGAATCCCGGTGTTGCGCCGCACTACACTCCGTCACCAACAACCTTCACGTGGCCCTTGACTCCTACCTGGTTCGATAACCTTGGTTTCTTGCCGAGGGAAAACTTGCTGTTGTACGCATCACACCTTCCTCTTGGGGTTCCCAACGGACGTGTGTCAACTACACGCCAGCAAGATATTTTTTGGCGCCGTTGCCGGGGAGATCAAGACACGCTGCAAGGGGAGTCTCCCACATCCAATCTCTTTACTTTGTTTTTGTCTTGCTTTACTTTATTTTATTTACTGCTTTGTTTGCTTTCTTTATATAAAAAATACAAAAAAATTAGTTACTAGTTTTACTTTATTTACTGTCTTGTTTGCATTCTCTATATTAAAAACACAAAAAAATTAGTTACTTGCATTTACTTTATTTAGTTTGCTTTATTTACTACTGTTAAAATGAATACTCCTGAGAACTCTAAGTTGTGTGATTTCACTAGGACAAATAATAATGATTTTATATGCACACCTATTGCTCCACCTGCTACTGCAGCAGAATTTTATGAAATTAAACCTGCTTTACTAAATCTTGTTATGAGAGAGCAATTTTCTGGTGTTAGTTCTGATGCTGCTGCCCATCTTAATAATTTTGTTGAACTTTGTGAAATGCAAAAGTATAAGGATGTAGATGGTGACATTATAAAATTTAAATTGTTTCCTTTCTCCTTAAGAGGAAGAGCTAAAGATTGGTTGCTATCTTTTCCTAAGAATAGTATTGATTCATGGACTAAATGTAAAGATGCTTTCATTGGTAGATATTATCCTCCCGCTAAAATTATATCTTTAAGAAGTAATATAATGAATTTTAAGCAATTGGATAATGAGCATGTTGCCCAAGCATGGGAAAGAATGAAATCTTTAGTAAAGAATTGCCCTACCCATGGACTAACTACTTGGATGATCATCTAAACCTTTTATGCATGACTGAATTTTTCTTCGTGGAACCTATTAGATTCAGCTGCTGGGGGTACTTTTATGTTCATCACCTTAGGCGCCGCAACAAAGCTTCTTGATGATATGATGATCAACTACTCTGAATGGCACACTGAAAGGACTCCACAAGGTAAGAAGGTAAATTCTGTTGAAGAAACCTCCTCCTTGAGTGATAAGATCGATGTTATTATGTCTATGCTTGTGAATGGTAGATCTAATGTTGATCCTAATAATGTTCCTTTAGCTTCATTGGTTGCTCAAGAAGAGCATGTTGATGTGAACTTCATTAAAAATAATAATTTCAACAACAATGCTTATAGGAATAATTCTGGTAACAACTATAGGCCATATCCTTCTAATAATGGTAATGCTTATGGTAATTCTTATGGTAATTCTTACAACAATAATAGGAGTGTACCCCCTGGTCTTGAAGCCATGCTTAAAGAATTTATTAGTACACAAACTGCTTTTAACAAATCTGTTGAGGAAAAGCTTGGTAAAATTGATGTTCTTGCTTCTAAGGTTGATAGTCTTGCCGCTGATGTTGATATTTTAAAATTGAAAGTTATGCCTAATGAAGATAAAGATATTAAGTCATTTGCTACAGCAAACGCCATCCAAGTTTGAATTAATGAAAATATTAGATTGATGGCTGAATTGCATGCTAGGTGGGAAAGAGAAGAAAAACTAGCTAAAGAGAATAATGTAGCTAAAGTTTGGACTATTACCACCACTAGTAATGTTGATGCTTCACATGTTGCTAAACCTCCTACTATCAATGGTAAAGTAATTGGTGTTGGCAATGTTTCTACTCCTAGTGCAAAACGTGCAAAATTGCCTGAAACTGCTAAAACTGCTGAAACTGCTAAAACTGCTGAAACTGTTTGTGATAAAACTGCTGAAAATTTTCAAAATATTGGGGACAATGATCCCATTGCTGTAGATCATAATGGTTTAGATTTTTATGATTGTCATATCTCTGAAGTTATTAAGTTCTTACAAAAACTTGCTAGAAGTCCTAATGCTAGTGCTATAAATTTGGCCTTTACAAAACATATTACAAATGCTCTCATTAAAGCTAGAGAAGAGAAATTAAAACTTGAAACTTCTATTCCTAGGAAGTTGGAAGATGGTTGGGAGCCCATCATTAAGATGAAGGTCAATGATTTTGATTGTAATGCTTTATGTGATCTTGGTGCAAGTATTTCTGTTATGCCTAAGAAAATCTATGATATGCTTGACTTGCCACCATTAAAAAATTGTTATTTGGATGTTAATCTTGCTGATAATTCTATAAAAAAAAACCTTTGGGGAGGATTGATAATGTTCGCATTACGGTTAATAATAACCTTGTCCCCGTTGATTTTGTTGTCTTGGATATTGAAAGCAATGCATCTTGTCTCATTATTTTGGGAAGACCTTTTCTTCGAACTGTTGGTGCTATCATTGATATGAAGGAAGGGAATATTAAGTATCAATTTCCTCTCAAGAAAGGTATGGAACACTTCCCTAGAAAGAGAATGAAGTTACCTTATGATTCTATTATTAGAACAAATTATGATGTTGATGCTTCATCTTTTGATAATACTTGATTCACACTTTTTGCGCCTAGCTGAAAGGCGTTAAAAAAAAGCGCTTATGGGAGACAACCCATTATTTTACTTCTGCACTTTTGTTTTATATGCGAGTCTTGGAAGTTGTTACTACTGTAGCAACCTCTCCTTATATTTAATTTATTGCATTGTTGTGCCAAGTAAAGTCTTTGATAGTAAGGTTGATACTAGAATTGGATTACTGCGCAGAAACCGATTTCTTGCTGTCACGAAATTGAGTAGCCCCGTCTGTAGGTAACTCAGAAAAATCTGCCAATTTACATGCGTGATCCTGAGATATGTACGCAACTTTCATTCAATTTGAGCTTTTTCATCTGAGCAAGCTAAGTGCCCCTGAAAAATTCGTCTTTACGGACTGTTCTGTTTTGACAGATTCTGCCTTTTATTTCGCATTGCCTGTTTTGCTATGTTGGATGGATTTCTTTGTTCCATTAACTTTCAGTAGCTTTGTGCAATGTCCAGAAGTGTTAAGAATGATTATGTCACCTCTGAATATGTGAATTTTCGATTATGCACTAACCATCTAATGAGTTTGTTTTGAGTTTGGTGTGGAGGAAGTTTTCAAGGATCAAGAGAGGAGGATGATACAATATGATCAAGAAGAGTGAAAAGTATAAGCTTGGGGATGCCCCCGTGGTTCATCCCTGCATATTTCAAGGAGACTCAAGCATCTAAGCTTGGGGATGCCCAAGGCATCCCTTCTTCATCGACAACTTATCAGGTCACCTCTAGTGAAACTATATTTTTATTCCATCACATCTTATGTGCTTTACTTGGAGCGTCTGTATGTTTTTGTTTTTGTTTTTGTTTATGTTTGAATAAAATCGGATCCTAGCATTCTTTGTTTGGGAGAGAGACACGCTCCGCTGTTTCATATGAACACTGGTGTTCTTAGCTTTACTTTTAATGTTCATGGCGAAGGTTGAAACTACTTCGTTCATTGTTATATGGTTGGAAACAGAAAATGCTTCATGTGGTAATTGGTATATTGTCTTGAATAATTTGATACTTGGCAATTTTTGTGCTCAAATAGATCATGTTTAAGCTCTTGCATCATGTACTTTGTACCAATTAATGAAGAACTACCATAGAGCTTGTTGAAATTTGGTTTGCATGATTGGTCTCTCTAAAGTCTAGATATTTTCTGGTGAAGTGTTTGAACAACAAGGAAGACAGTGTAGAGTCTTATAATGCTTGCAATATGTTTTTATGTAAGTTTTGCTGTACCGGTTCATACTTGAGTTTGCTTCAAACAACCTTGCTAGCCAAAGTCTTGTATTGAGAGGGAATACTTCTCGTGCATCCAAATCCTTGAGCCAAAAACTATGCCATTTGTGTCCACCATACCTACCTACTACATGGTATTTCTCTGCCATTCCAAAGTAAATTACTTGAGTGCTACCTTTAAAATTCCATTCTTTGTCTTTGCAATATATAGGTCATGGGAAAATAGCTTAAAAACTATTGTGGTATTGAATATGTTACTTATGTATCTTATTTCTTATAAGTTGCTTGTTGAGCGGTAACCATGTTTCTGGGGACGCCATCAACTATTACACCTTTGTTGAATATCATGTGAGTTGACATGCATGTTCGTCTTGTCTGAAGTAAGGGTGATTTATCATGATCAAATGGTTTGAGTATGCATATTGTTAGAGAAGAACATTGGGCCGCTAACTAAAGCCATGAATCATGGTGGAAGTTTCAGTTTGGACACCAATCCTCAATCTCTTATGAGAATATTATCTGTTGTTGAATGCTTATGCATTAAAGAGGAGTCCATTATCTGTTGTCTATGTTGTCCCGGTATGGATGTCCTAAGTTGAGATCTATCAAAAACGAGAAATCAAATGCGATCTATCTCCTTGGACCTTTGTACAGGCGACATAGAGGTACCCCTTTGTGACACTTGGTTGAAACATATGTTATGCAATGATAATCCATGTAAATCCAAGCTAATTAGGACAAGGTGCGAGCACTATTGGTACTCTATGCATGAGGCTTGCAACTTATAGGATGTCTTATGCATAACACATATGAATTATTACTACCGTTGACAAAATTGTTTCTATGTTTTCAAAATTAAAAGCTCTAGCACAAAAATAGTAATCCATGCTTCCCTCTGCGAAGGGCCCATTCTTCTACTTTATGTTGAGTCAGTTTACCTACTTCCTTCTATGTTAGAAGCAAACACTTGTGTCAACTGTGTGCATTGATTCCTACATACTTGCTTATTTGCATTCATCATATTACTTTGTGTTGACAATTATCCATGAGATATATCCATGAGATGAACATGTTGAAGTTGAAAGCAACTGCTGAAACTTATATCTTCCTTTGTGTTGCTTCAAAGCTTTCTACTAAGAATTTATTGCTTTATGAGTTAACTCATGTGCAAGTCTTACCGATGCTTGTCTTGAAAGTACTATTCATGAAAAGTCTTTGCTATATGATTCATTTGTTTAAGTCATTGTCCTTACCATTGCTTCGAATCACTTCATTCATCTCATATGCTTTACAATAGTATTGATCAAGATTATGATAGCATGTCACTTCAGAAATTATCCTTGTTATCATTTACCTACTCGAGGGTGAGTAGGAACTAAACTTGGGGATGCTTGATACGTCTCAAACGTATCTATAATTTCTTATGTTCCATGCTATTTTTATGACAATACTCACATGTTTTATACACACTTTATATCATTTATATGCATTTTCCGGCACTAACCTATTGACGAGATGCCGAAGAGCCAGTTGTTGTTTTCTGCTGTTTTTGGTTTCAGAAATTCTACAAAGTAAATATTCTCGGAATTGGACGAAATCAACGCCCAGGGTCTTATTTTTCCACGGAGCTTCCAGAAGACCGAAGAGCATACGAAGTGGGGCCACGAGGTGGCCAGACCACAAGGCGGCGCGGCCAAGGGGGGCCCGCGCCTCCCTATGGTGTGGGCCCCTCGTGCCTCCTCCGACTCTGCCCTTCCGCCTACTTATACTCTCCGTCGCGAAAACCCTATTACCGAGAGCCACGATACGGAAAAAGTTCCACAGACGCCGCCGCCGCCAATCCCATCTCGGGGGATTCAGGAGATCGCCTCCGGCACCCTGCCGGAGAGAGGAATCATCTCCCGGAGGACTCTACATCACCATGATCGCCTCCGGACTGATGTGTGAGTAGTTCACCCTTGGACTATGGGTCCATAGCAGTAGCTAGATGGTTGTCTTCTCCTCATTGTGCTATCATGTTAGATCTTGTGAGCTGCCTATCATGATCAAGATCATCTATTTGTAATGCTACATGTTGTGTTTGTTGGGATCCGATGAATATGGAATACTATGTCAAGTTGATTATCAATCTATCATATATGTGTTGTTTATGTTCTTGCATGCTCTCCGTTGCTAGTAGTGGCTCCGGCCAAGTTGATACTTGTAACTCCAAGAGGAGTATTTATGCTCGATAGTGGGTTCATGCCTCCATTTAATGCTGGGACGATGACGAGAAAGTTCTAAGGTTGTGGATGTCTTTGTTGCCACTAGGGATAAAACATAAATGCTTTGTCTACGGATATTTGTGTTGATTACATTACGCACCATACTTAATGCAATTGTCACGTTGTTTGCAACTTAATACTTGGAAGGGGTGCGGATGCTAACCTCGAAGGTGGACTTTTTAGGCATAGATGCATGCTTGGATAGCGGTCTATGTACTTTGTCGTAATGCCACGATTAAATCTCATAGTAGTCATCGTGATATGTATGTGCATTGTTATGCCCTCTCTATTTGTCAATTGCCCAACTGTAATTTGTTCACCCAACATGCTATTTATCTTATTGGAGAGACACCACTAGTGAACCGTGGAACATGGCGCAGCTCCGACGTTTCTACGCTTAGGAAGAAGTCCATGTAAACATACATTGTATCGAAAAGCTCGCAAGATTTCAGACGCACTCTTTTCCTTTCAGGGCACCGAGTGGGGCTGAAAGGTTTTTAATGAGGCGGGCTTGCGATGCTGCAATATAGCATGGATGAAATAAAAAATAGTGATGAAAAATACTTCTCATGTTTCTTAAAGCAACGCTCGGGGGCTTGAACCCGGAAAAAGTACAATATATTCGACCCCAGCGCACTTGTCAATATACACGCTTTGGTTAACATATAAAACCTCGCGAACAAAACTATGTCAACCGAGATACTCGAGGGCTCAAGAAAAACAGACAACATACAAATTTGCGACTGTACACAAGTCTCGCAATAACTACAATATATGCGATTTACAAATATACTCGACTCAGAACAAGTATATCGGGAAAAGAGAAAATTAGTTTTTACACAAAGCTATCTTTGGTTTATGTTCTCCTTGGTAGCACGAATAATCTGTGTCGAGTCATCATACCGAAGATCCGTAAAGAAAGCAGCGTCGTACCGAAGAAGTTCATCGATCATCTTCTCGGCTACAGGTGATACAACTTCATTGTGTTTGTCAACGTTTACCCTCCTTTTCGACGTCTTGAGGGCAAAAATGTTGAAGAGGTTGTTGAAGTCCAACTTCGAGTGACAGATCTTCAACCAAATTGGAGCAAACTTTGCACTGGCAACCATCTGAGCCTTTACAAAGTCGTGAATACTCTCCACGTCCTTGAATTTATCCATCAGCTCAGTAAGAGTTTGCAGGCTGAGGGTTCCGCGGAAAAAGAGCGTTATACACCATGGCCAGAGTGCGACCGAAAAAATCATGGAATTCTTGGACTTGAGCAGCTCGATCCTGGAACCGAACGGTTCATCGAGTGTAGTCCTCGCTCGCCCAGAAGTCAATACCGTTCTATTTGGCAAGTTGTAGAAGGATCTCGACTCGCGCATTAACGCGCTGATCTTCAGTGACAACATCCAGAAAGGAACCTGGATTCAACCAAGAGAAACAAGATGTGAGAAAACACACGAATAATGTCGAAGAAAAGGAAGGATACAGCGCAACACACCCATCATATCTTGACTTGCTTCAGTCATCAGGTCAAGCATGTAATTCTCACGCTTGGTAGCCCGCAAAGCATCGGCTACCGCATATTCCTTTAATTCCAGAGCCTCTCGTGCTTGTCGAAGAGCAGCTTTTTCACGCTCAGAAGATTTGCGGGATTGGTCCATAACGGTGACAGCTTGCTTTTTCATAGCTTGGACCTGTTGCGAAGTTCGGCTAGCTCTTGATGGACTGAATCAGCACACGAAGAATCATCTAAGAAAACGTCGGCAGGTATTCTCGTAGAGTGAGACGCGACTGGTGAAGCATCGGAAGGTCCAGCAGCCTCAGTATAGTTATCAAAAATCAACTGGAAGAAGGAAATATCGATATCAATCATTCGGTAGGGATCGCTTTTTCATTAATAGTCGAGACATTTACATAAACGAGGACCCTTACAAAAGTAGACTCCTAGCGAGCCGATATGAATAGTCGCGAGTCACCAAGAAATCGACAACTACAAAAGGAAAGAAAAACATAGGGACAGGTTGGTCTACTTGACCTCCGTCCTGGCAGTGCTAGTGGATGCAACAAACTTCGGGCTCAGGAAGGCAAGGATTTTCTTCGAGTGGGGCTTGGCGTCCTTCACCAAAGCTTTCCACTTCTCCTTGTTCATCCCTTTGGGACTGCCAGCCTTCGGCCAGTCGACGTCCTGTTCACTGGAGGCAACCAAGGGGATGGTTCCCTCGACTCCAATCTTCAAGTTATCCTGCCGATAAACCAAGGCAGGATCTTCCTTACCCAAGAAATGCTGAACGAGCTCGAAAAAAACTCTGGCTGTGTTTCCTTGGGGAAGAAATGGGGGAAGATGCGTTTGAGCGCAGTCCGGGCGTTGGAAATATTGGTGCGTGCCAAGTCGCCATTTAACTCAAGGATCGACAGCGTGTTGAGAAGACGATCCTCGACCCCTTCGTGCAAGGTAAATTCTTCACCCATCCTTCCCGCTGGAGCAAAATACGGGTCCATCAACATTCAGAGAGACAAATCACGATAAACACAAAGAGGAAGGTGAAGGAAAAAAGCTTACTAGTGAATCTTCGATTCTGGGTGTCGAACCGATCTGCTATGTCGTTATCACGCTCGATTTGCTGAGTAATTTTGTAGCTCAAAGCATTCTCAGCAGCCTGGAGCCTCTGGCGGAGACTCTCAACAGCAGTGGCATCTTCTTCAGCTTTCTCACGAGCTTTCTCGCTGAGTTTTGGCGGAGTGCACGTTCTTCGGCTTGGCGGAGTGCTTCTGAAAAGATAGAGGGCGAATATTCATTATTAGAAGGCGAACAGTTATTTGGCGAAAAATGAGTCATATCAAGAATATCGTGATTTTACCTTTCAAGGTGGCGGCTTCATCACGAAACCCAATAAATTGGGAGCCAATGCTGATGAGATTTTTCATCAGAGGCTGTTAAGAAGTAACGTTAGAAACTATAGTCAGTAGAAGACAAATTCGACAAAGGTCAAAAACATCGGCAGAGAGAGGAAAAATAAACAAGCAAAATAAAATAGCAAAACAAGGGAAAAGAGGACTCACATTGTCCAGTGAAGGGGCCACAGAACTCCCCGCGACAATTTCTTGAGTGTTGCTAGCCCCAGTTCTTGCTTTCTTCGGCGCATGTGCTCGGGGGCTGGCCGGAGGAGTTGATCCATCGCACCGTTGGATGAAGAGGAGAGGCATTTTTAGCCTTACACGTGTCCACAGGGATAGAACGGTCTTTTCAGCCTGAAGTTACTGGATGGGAGTTACTGCGCGCGTGCCGGAAATTACAGAGGACGTGTGTCCCCCACTTGCGCAACGTGTCGATGGCGCATAACTTTGGACCCACGTCTCAGTGAGGTGACATGAGCCGTGGTTTCCGAAGGAGATAATTGTGGCCATCGTCAGCAATGATGTCATTTTAAGAAAACTTTGAGTGGCTTTATCAAAGATAGTGATAGGAAAGTTTTGAGTGTTCCAACAGAGAAACTTCGGGAGCCTATGATCAAATACAAGCATTTGTTCATATGCTCGGGGGCTACTCTTATCAGAAGTATTGAGGACGAGTCGAAAGACCAAAATATAGAGTTGGTCAAAGTAGCAAAAGTTGAGCCAACAGCCAACTGCAAATACTTGCCTGTAGCCTCGGGGGCTACTCCCATCGGGAGCGCTGATCGCGCACCCGATGAAACATGAAGAGAACAAGGAAAAACAGGATGACAAGACAAAAAACAAGGCGAGAAGTTATTGTTGTACATTTTCCAGTTACATATAACTCGTCATGTACTCCCATCGGGAGATCAAGATATTATCATTAACAACTCGAAAAAATTAGCAATTTCAGCAGCCAAAAAGGCACTCGACAATATATTCCCAGAGCGCGTCCGCCGCGATGAAAATTCTGGATGCCGTAATATTTTACGAAGGTAAGTCCCCAGGATCCGTCCTGTGAGGCGTGGTATCGCACCCGAACCGACCGCACCGCGCGCCACCCCCCTTCCCGCCCCCGCCCCGCTCGGTCGCCCGGGTGGGTGATACGTCTCCGACGTATCGATAATTTCTTATGTTCCATGCCATATTATTGATGATACCTACATGTTTTATGCACACTTTATGTCATATTCGTGCATTTTCTGGAACTAACCTATTAACAAGATGCCGAAGTGCCGATTCTTGTTTTCCGCTGTTTTTGGTTTCGAAATCCTAGTAACGAAATATTCTCGGAATCGGACGAAATCAACGCCCGGGTTCCTATTTTTCCCGGAACCATCCAGAACACCCGAGAGCCGCGGAGGGAAGCCACGGGGGCCCCACACCACACCCGGCGCGGCCGGAGGGGGCCGCGCCGCCCTATGGTGTGGTGGCCCCGAGCCCCCTCCGAGGCTGCCCTTCCGCCTATTTAAAGCCTCCGTCGCGAAAACCCTATTACGGAGGACGAAACCCACGAAACCTTCCGGAGCCGCCGCCATCGCGAAGCCAAGATCCGGGGGACAGGAGTCTCTGTTCCGGCACCCTGCCGGAGCGGGGAAGATGCCCCGGAAGGCTTCTCCATCGACACCGCTGCCATCTCCACCGCCATCTTCATCACCGCTGCTGCTCCCATGAGGAGGGAGTAGTTCTCCATCGAGGCTCGGGGCTGTACCGGTAGCTATGTGGTTCATCTCTCTCCTATGTACTTCAATACAATAATCTCATGAGCTGCCTTACATGATTGAGATTCATATGATGATGCTTGTAATCTAGATGTCACTATGCTAGTCAAGTGAGTTTTACTTATGTGATCTCCGGAGACTCCTTGTCCCACGTGTGTAAAGGTGACAGTGTGTGCACCGTGTGGGTCTCTTAGGCTATATTTCACAGAATACTTACTCACTGTTATGAATGTCGTAGTGAAGTGCTTATTTATATCTCTTTATGATTGCAATCTGTTTTGTATCACAATTTATCCATGTGCTACTCTAGTGATGTTATTAAAGTAGTTTATTCCTCCTGCACGGTGTAATGGTGACAGTGTGTGCATCCGTGTTAGTACTTGGCGTATGCTATGATCATGATCTCTTGTAGATTGTGAAGTTAACTATTGCTATGATAGTATTGATGTGATCTATTCCTCCTACATAGTGTGAAGGTGACGAGTGTGCATGTTGTGTTAGTACTTGGTTTAGTCGTGTTGATCTTTCTTGCACTCTAAGGTTATTTAAATATGAACATTCAATTGTGGAGCTTGTTAACTCCGGCATTGAGGGTTCGTGTAATCCTACGCAATGTGTTCATCATCCAACAAGAGTGTAGAGTATGCATTTATCTATTACTGTTATGTGATCAAAGTTGAGAGTGTCCACTAGTGAAAGTCTATTCCCTAGGCCTTGTTCCTAAATATCGCTATCGCTGCTTGTTTCTTCGTTTCTATCGCATTACTACTGCTACCATATTACCACCATCAACTACACGCCAGCAAGCTATTTTCTGGCACCATTACTACTGCTCATATTCATTCATACCACCTGTATTTCACTATGTCTTCGCCGAACTAGTGCACCTATTAGGTGTGTTGGGGACACAAGAGACTTCTTGCTTTGTGGTTGCAGGGTTGCATGAGAGGGATATCTTTGACCTCTTCCTCCCTGAGTTCGATAAACCTTGGGTGATCCACTTAAGGGAAACTTGTTGCTGTTCTACAAACCTCTCGCTCTTGGAGGCCCAACACTGTCTACAAGAATAGAAGCTCCCGTAGACATCAAGCACTTTTACGGCGCCGTTGCCGGGGAGGAAAGGTAAAAAGGCACTCATATTCCGGTTCCGAGTAACAGATACTTTTCGGCGCCATTGTGTTTGTGCTCGAAGCTATTTCCTTTAGATCCTGCAATTGCATCTTTTTGTTTCTTGTTTACACTAGTTTGGCATAATGGACAACAATGAGCTTCTTATTCTATTTCCTGATTTAAAACATGGATTGTTTGATGCGAAAGTTAAAAAACCTATGGAATCTTATTTGCATGCTGGTAGTAATATTAGTATGAACGCTTTGAACACCATTGTTGATAATAATGTAGAAAGTTCTAAGCTTGGGGAAGCTGGTTTTCATGATCTTTTTAGTCCCCCAAGCATTGAGGAGAAAATTTTCTTTGATGATACTTTGCCTCCTATTTATGATGATTATAATAGTGGTCTTTTGGTACAACCTACTATGGAGAGTAAATTTTATTGTGATTATACTATGCCTCCTACACTTGATGAGAATAATAATGATAGCTACTTTGTTGCATTTGCTGCCGCTATTACTAATAAAATTGACTATGCCTATGTGGAGAGTAATAATTTTATGCATGAGACTCATGATAAGAATGCTTTATGTGATAGTTATATTGTTGAGTTTGCTCATTATGCTACTGAAAGTTATTATGAGAGAGGAAAATATGGTTGTAAAAAATTTCATGTTACTAAAATACCTCTCTATGTGCTGAAATTTTTGAAGCTACACTTGTTTTATCTTCCTATGCTTGTTACTTTGCTCTTCATGAACTTGTTTACTTACAAGATTCCTATGCATAGGAAACATGTTAGACTTAAATGTGTTTGAATTTGCCTCTTGATGCTCTCTTTTGCTTCAACTACTATTTCTTGCGAGTGCATCATTAAAACTGCTAAGCCCATCTTAATGGCTATAAAGAAAGAACTTCTTGGGAGATAACCCATGTGTTTATTTTGCTACAGTATTTTTTGTTTTATATTTGAGTCTTGGAAGTTGTTTACTACTGTAGCAACCTCTCCTTATCTTAGTTTTGAGTTTTGTTGTGCCAAGTAAAGTCTTTGATAGTAAAGTAAGTACTAGATTTGGATTACTGCGCAGTTCCAGATTTCTTTGCTGTCACGAATCTGGGTCTACCTCCCTGTAGGTAGCTCAGAAAATTAAGCCAATTTACGTGCATGATCCTCAGATATGTACGCAACTTTCATTCAATTTGGGCATTTTCATTTGAGCAAGTCTGGTGGCCTAATAAAATCCATCTTTACGGACTGTTCTGTTTTGACAGATTCTGCCTTTTTATTTCGCATTGCCTCTTTTGCTATGTTGGATGAATTTCTTTGATCCATTAATGTCCAGTAGCTTTATGCAATGTCTAGAAGTGTTAAGAATGATTGTGTCACCTCTGAACATGTGAATTTTTATTGTGCACTAACCCTCTAATGAGTTGTTTCGAGTTTGGTGTGGAGGAAGTTTTCAAGGATCAAGAGAGGAGTATGATGCAATATGATCAAGGAGAGTGAAAGCTCTAAGCTTGGGGATGCCCCGGTGGTTCACCCCTGCATATTCTAAGAAGACTCAAGCATCTAAGCTTGGGGATGCCCAAGGCATCCCCTTCTTCATCGACAACATTATCAGGTTCCTCCCCTGAAACTATATTTTTATTCCGTCACACCTTATGCACTTTGCTTGGAGCGTCGGTTTGTTTTTGTTTTTTTGTTTTGTTTGAATAAAATGGATCCTAGCATTCACTTTGTGGGAGAGAGACACGCTCCGCTGTAGCATATGGACAAGTATGTCCTTAGGCTCTACTCATAGTATTCATGGCGAAGTTTCTTCTTCGTTAAATTGTTATATGGTTGGAATTGGAAAATACTACATGTAGTAACTCTAAAATGTCTTGGATAATTTGATACTTGGCAATTGTTGTGCTCATGTTTAAGCTCTTGCATCATATACTTTGCACCCATTAATGAAGAAATACTTAGAGCTTGCTAATTTGGTTTGCATATTTGGTTTCTCTAGAGTCTAGATAATATCTAGTATTGAGTTTTGAACAACAAGGAAGACGGTGTAGAGTCTTATAATATTTACAATATGTCTTTTATGTGAGTTTTGCTGCACCGTTCATCCTTGTGTTTGTTTCAAATAACCTTGCTAGCCTAAACCTTGTATCGAGAGGGAATACTTCTCATGCATCCAAAATACTTGAGCCAACCACTATGCCATTTGTGTCCACCATACCTACCTACTACATGGTATTTATCCGCCATTCCAAAGTAAATTGCTTGAGTGCTACCTTTAAAATTCCATCATTCACCTTTGCAATATATAGCTCATGGGACAAATAGCTTAAAAACTATTGTGGTATTGAATATGTACTTATGCACTTTATCTCTTATTAAGTTGCTTGTTGTGCGATAACCATGCTTCCGGGGACGCCATCAACTATTCTTTGTTGAATATCATGTGAGTTGCTATGCATGTCCGTCTTGTCCGAAGTAAGAGAGATCTACCACCTTAATGGTTGGAGCATGCATATTGTTAGAGAAGAACATTGGGCCGCTAACTAAAGCCATGAATCATGGTGGAAGTTTCGAGTTTTGGACATATATCCTCAATCTCATATGAGAATAATAATTGTTGCCACATGCTTATGCATTAAAGAGGAGTCCATTATCTGTTGTCCATGTTGTCCCGGTATGGATGTCTAAGTTGAGAATAATCAAAAGTGAGAAATCCAAAATGCGAGCTTTCTCCTTAGACCTTTGTACGAGCAGCATGGAGGTACCCCATTGTGACACTTGGTTAAAACATGTGCATTGCAAAGATCCGGTAGTCCAAGCTAATTAGGACAAGGTGCGGGCACTATTAGTATACTATGCATGAGACTTGCAACTTGTAAGATATAATTTACATAACTCATATGCTTTATTACTACCGTTGACAAAATTGTTTCATGTTTTCAAAATAAAAGCTCTAGCACAAATATAGCAATCGATGCTTTCCTCTTTGAAGGACCATTCTTTTTACCTTTATGTTGAGTCAGTTCACCTATCTCTCTCCACCTCAAGAAGCAAACACTTGTGTGAACTATGCATTGATTCCTACATACTTGCATATTGCACTTGTTATATTACTCTATGTTGACAATTATCCATGAGATATACATGTTATAAGTTGAAAGCAACCGCTGAAACTTAATCTTCCTTTGTGTTGCTTCAATACCTTTACTTTGATTTACTTGCTTTATGAGTTAACTCTTATGCAAGACTTATTGATGCTTGTCTTGAAGTACTATTCATGAAAAGTCTTTGCTTTATGATTCACTTGTTTACTCATGTCATTACCATTGTTTTGATCGCTGCATTCACTACATATGTTTACAAATAGTATGATCAAGGTTATGATGGCATGTCACTTCAGAAATTATCTTTGTTATCGTTTTACCCGCTCGGGACGAGACGGAACTAAGCTTGGGGATGCTGATACGTCTCCGACGTATCGATAATTTCTTATGTTCCATGCCATATTATTGATGATACCTACATGTTTTATACACACTTTATGTCATATTCGTGCATTTTTCGGAACTAACCTATTAACAAGATGCCGAAGTGCGATTCTTTGTTTTTCGCTGTTTTTGGTTTCGAAATCCTAGTAACGAAATATTCTCGGAATCGGACGAAATCAACGCCCGGGTTTCTATTTTTCCCGGAACCATCCAGAACACCCGAGAGCCGCCGGAGGAAGCCACGGGGGCCCCACACCACACCACGGCGCGGCCGAGAGGGGGCCGCGCCGCCCTATGGTGTGGTGGCCCCGAGCCCCCTCCGAGGCTGCCCTTCCGCCTATTTAAAGCCTCCGTCGCGAAAACCCTATTACGGAGGACGAAACCCACGAGAAACCTTCCGGAGCCGCCGCCATCGCGAAGCCAAGATCCGGGGGACAGGAGTCTCTGTTCCGGCACCCTGCCGGAGCGGGGAAGTGCCCCCGGAAGGCTTCTCCATCGACACCGCTGCCATCTCCACCGCCATCTTCATCACCGCTGCTTGCTCCCATGAGGAGGGAGTAGTTCTCCATCGAGGCTCGGGGCTGTACCGGTAGCTATGTGGTTCATCTCTCTCCTATGTACTTCAATACAATAATCGCATGAGCTGCCTTACATGATTGAGATTCATATGATGATGCTTGTAATCTAGATGTCACTATGCTAGTCAAGTGAGTTTTACTTATGTGATCTCCGGAGACTCCTTGTCCCACGTGTGTAAAGGTGACAGTGTGTGCACCGTGTGGGTCTCTTAGGCTATATTTCACAGAATACTTACTCACTTGTTATGAATGGCGTAGTGAAGTGCTTATTTATATCTCTTTATGATTGCAATGTGTTTTGTATCACAATTTATCCATGTGCTACTCTAGTGATGTTATTAAAGTAGTTTATTCCTCCTGCACGGTGTAATGGTGACAGTGTGTGCATCCGTGTTAGTACTTGGCGTATGCTATGATCATGATCTCTTGTAGATTGTGAAGTTAACTATTGCTATGATAGTATTGATGTGATCTATTCCTCCTACATAGTGTGAAGGTGACAGGTGTGCATGTTGTGTTAGTACTTGGTTTAGTCGTGTTGATCTTTCTTGCACTCTAAGGTTATTTAAATATGAACATTGAATTGTGGAGCTTGTTAACTCCGGCATTGAGGGTTCGTGTAATCCTACGCAATGTGTTCATCATCCAACAAGAGTGTAGAGTATGCATTTATCTATTCTCGTTATGTGATCAAAGTTGAGAGTGTCCACTAGTGAAAGTCTATTCCCTAGGCCTTGTTCATAAATATCGCTATCGCTGCTTGTTTACTTGTTTTATCTGCATTACTACTGCTACCATATTACCACCATCAACTACACGCCAGACAAGCTATTTTACGGCGCCATTACTACTGCTCATATTCATTCATACCACCTGTATTTCACTATCTCTTCGCCGAACTAGTGCACCTATTAGGTGTGTTGGGGACACAAGAGACTTCTTGCTTTGTGGTTGCAGGGTTGCATGAGAGGGATATCTTTGACCTCTTCCTCCCTGAGTTCGATAAACCTTGGGTGATCCACTTAAGGGAAACTTGCTGCTGTTCTACAAACCTCTGCTCTTGGAGGCCCAACACTGTCTACAAGAATAGAAGCTCCCGTAGACATCAGTGGGCCGGCACCCCTTCCTTTTTTTCTTCTTTTCTTTTTCCTTTTTTATTTTTGGCCCCTTCCATATGGGGCCCAATAAGTTAGGGATGCCCTATTTAATTAAATAAAAATCATATTTTTACTAAATTTAATATATTTTAATATATTAATTCATTTAATAAACATTTTAAACATATCATTTAATTTCCATTTGTTCGAGGCACGTCCCGAAAGTTTCCGAAGAACTTTCGGATTTCTCTGGAACCCTATTTCGGATATATCTCTCAGTTCCGAGGAATCCAAAACTATCTCGAGTTTAGTTGAACCCTTATCTGTTTTACCCTACGGTTCAACAATATCATAGCTATGAATCGGGACTAGGTCACCGACCATATGATCACTAGGTATTCCACGAAGATATGATCGTTGTTTGAACCTATGCAATTAGTCTTATTCCTTTTGTTCATTCGATACCGGCACTTGTCCGATACATGATAATCTGTATCTCGGTACCTAGTTCGTTCTCGTTACTGACAAGGTTAATTCAGCTCGTTCACATGTGATTACATTCCCATGACCTAGTCATACGCTGCACGGCTTTCATGGATGTAATCTCACAGAGTGGGCCCTTATAGAAGTATCTTGCCATCACATGGACGGAAAAAATCCCGCTCTTCATACATAGGCCTCAACCATTCGATCGGTATACCTAACTACACTTTTATGATCACCCTACTACGATGTGACGGTTGATGCAGCTAAGGCAACCTCCGGATGGTGATTAATACGATCTCGCAGTCTAAGGATTAAGTTGCTATGCACTTGTTATAAAACATTGTAACATCGAACTCGATACAGCATGATCGTGTTACAATACTTATGTTACGGGTATGTCCACCATATCAATGATATGATCTCATTGTCAATGACGTTTGTGTCCATGATCGGGAAAAACCTCGACCAACAATTGAACTCAATGAACTAGTCATGCACTTGTGTGCTTACTAGGAACTCCATGTTGTTTACAATACCGCATGTGTATTAATATTTTCCTCTTACACTGTGTTTGGATGTTGGAAAACCGGGCTGGAATTGAATTGGAAAAAGAATTCCAAATCCAGGATGGAAAGGAAATGGCTTCCAATTTCAATTCTGTTGTTTGGATGAGTTTGGAATTTCCTGTTGGAATCAGAGGTGGTGACCGATTCCAATTCCTGTTTGGATGTACAAACCATGGAATTAGATGATTTGTTGAGTTTAGATAATAAAAATCGCATGTACGGCCAACAATGTGTATATACTATTTTTCAGACATTATAACATTAGATAATATAAATAAGACACAATATATAACAACACGCATGTCACGAAATATATAAAGTACCAACAAAATATAGTTATAGCATGGCATGAAACTAATTGTGAACATGTATTGTCTCTAGAGCACTATCTCCAATAGTCTCCACCCGCTCCCGGTTGTCCCGCTTACTTTTACCTCGCTCTACTTACTTGTTGTTTTCTTATATTGTTTGCATTGCATCATATATGTTCATTGTTAGTTTCAAGTTCTTACCTTTACATTCTCGCACCGCGACAAAAATTGAAAAGGGTATAAAAATTGTATAGCGCCTATTCACCCCTTCCCCCTCTAGGTGCTCACTTGCCCATTCACCAATGATCTGGATGCAACATACACTATGGCACTACTACATGAAGAGCTTGGTGATGGTTATAGTCTATGTCATTTCAGAAACAAGTACTTCTAGGAAGCAGATTTGGTTCACATGAGTACCAGTGCTTCCAGTTTATAAAATATTTTAAAATTCTAAATGTATGTTTCGAAAAAATTATCACGTTTATTCCATGAATACATACACATGTGCTGAATACTCGTATGAAGTTTTTGTAAAAACTGCATTGTATTTTGAGCTACAGGAAAAAAACAAATTTGTGGCTCCGTATAGGGGTAGATATTTGTAAAGAAATTTGTCTTTTTTATATAGCTTAAAATACAACATATTTTTCTCCAAAATTTGTACCGTACCTTAGAAATGTTTATATATATGTGGGTATTTAATTTCATATTTTATGGAATCCAAAGAATATAATTTTTAAAAATCAGGAGCACTGGTGCTCATGTGCCAAAGGCACTTTTTGGTACTTCTGCCCTATCAGCACATGCTTTCTCAAATGCGTATAATTATCTTAGTTGTCCTATTCTGAGAAAACTAAGCCTTGCAATGCTATCATAGTCTCATGTATGTATAATTAACTCAGTTGTGTCATCTTGTATTATAGGTCTTTGTACGCTTGTATCTACCTTTTCCACTGTCAAAACGCGCTGGCGCCGGTTGGCCTCTATTATGTAATCCAATGTACGTAGGTATGCTAACACTGTAGCCCTTCTTTTACTAATCATGTTGTTATTTACTAGAACTGATTTCTTGCAAATGTACAAGACGACAACAAATCTAGAAAAGCAAGTTAATTAGTGCTAACTACCTATACCAAATAAAATCAGTATCATGTAAGAGCATCTGTTCATAAAGTGTCATCAGTTTTTTTTAATCTGAATTTTTTCGAAAACAAGTTGTTTTAAGATGACCCATGCACTCTTGATGCTCCAGTCCCATGGCACACTATCTAGAGCAATTTGAAGTTCCTTGTATGCATCACTACAAATGACTAGACATTCTCGGTGTCTTACAACTTGATGTAGCGTTATTTCACACCTAATTAGAAACAAATATTTGCACAGACAGACATGTACTACAAGTTTTTACATGTTTGCCATAATATTTAGAGGTTAGAATCATTTATTATCGTCGATTTGTACTGAAGTTTCTTACTTGCCATATACATTGTTGCTAAATAGCATGTGTCATCACGAATATATATACTTTCAACTGAAAATGTGGTTCTAGAGGGTGTTTCGTTACTTGTTGATTTTTCCTTTAAACGTTGTTAATATGTTACACTTACAAAATTATTTGTTCAATTAAAAAAACCTTTTTAGATCAAAGTTAATTGAAAACTTAAATGTAATGAGATTTGGCGTTGTTCTGTGTGTGACTTAGAAAGGTGTATGTGTATCTTGCGAAAATATAAATGTATAGGCATTTGTATATATGTGTTCACCTCCCTTTACGGTGCATAAATATCTCAGGAAGGGCGCTCGATATCAGACACGTTAGCAAATAAATTAAACGAGGTTCATAGAGGATATAGCCATCTAAATTCGTCGTGAATAGATAGAAAGCTATTGTGCGAGGAGTGAGGTGTCTAGAGATAATTTGCCGTCCATGAATGAGTGTTGCTCGTTATATTCGTTCATGGCCAAATATCTTGTGCTCCTTCCTTTTGTAAAAGTATATATTGAATTTGTTTGAATTTGGATGTAAAAGTCTGACAAAGTAGAGTATATCTGATGTTCTTGGGTTTCAATGTTTCTATTGTTGCTTTCGGCAGTTCTTTGCTGTTGTGCATATTTATCTCGCAGCACCGGCAATGTGGCTACACAGGCGCGGATGGCCCGATCAGGCAGCTGAGTTCAGGGCATCTCCAGCGGCGCGACGCATTTTAGTGTCCGCGCGCGTCCGTTTGCGTCGCGCAGCGGACGCTGAAATGACCGTTTTCGTCCGCGTGTCCGTTTGCGTCTGGGGTTGGCTCCAGCGGCCCGACGCATTTTTTTTTCTCTTTTTCATTTCAACATACTTCCATATATTACAAATTGGAAGATTATTTTACACAAACTAACACATAGTTTGGAACATGGTTTACACAAACTAATACATAGTTTGCACCATGGTGGACACAAATATAAATATTTTAAAAATAGAAACCAGTTGTGTTGATTTCCGTATGTTCGCTGGCAAGAAAGAACATTCGAGGGCACACCTAGTCACCCAAACTGGAAAATCCAGCGGGAGGATTGACGGTGGCCTTGTTGGTTCTACCGATGGCGAACAGACAGAAACCTTCCACTACTGGCTTCGTCTGGCCCGTAGCCAGATTCGCTGCGAAGAAAGAACACTCTATGTTCTAACTATCGGAGTCCGACTCGGATTCTCCGGTGTGGTAGTGCCTGCGGCAGGCCGTGTCGTCGAAGACCTTGACGACCATCTTACTGTCTCCCTCGTAGAGGAAGGTGAGCTGGCAGCCGGAATCGAGCGCCAGGTCACGGGCGAACTTGCCCCACCCGGTGTGCAAGTACATCTTGCCCTGCCCGTCGAACAGGACCTCCACGGGCCAGCGGCAGAAGTTGCAGCTGGCCTCCCGTAGCTGCAAATGCGCCGGCTCGACGCCGTCGACGAACTCGGCGAACTTGTCCGGGAGACGCTTGATGCCGAGCGGGTCGTCGTCGATGCGGAGGAGGAACTCGAAGCAGCGTCCCTCCACGTCGGAGGAAGACGAAGAGGGCGCAGGCGACGGCGAGCGTGGGGCCGTAGCTGCTCCACCGCGGCGGCCCCTGCCCCGTCCCCGGGGCCGTCCAGGGCCGCGGCCTCGACCGCCTCGCCGGCCACCAGGACCCGCCATGGTCTTCCTCGCGGGGCTGGCTGCGTCGCAGGAACACCAAGGCGGCGGAACGCTGGAGCTTTTGTGGCGGCTAGGGTTTCTATGGAGGAGTGGATGAGGTAGAAGAAGGCGCGGCCCCTTTATATAGGCCGGAGGCATGCGGTGGCCGCGGGACGCGTGGCGACGCCATTAACGTGGTTGGCGGAGGTGGGCTGCGGCCGCTCGGCAGCCGAGGCATCGCCATTAACGTGGCGCGAGCGCCGGCGAGCGAGCGGCGGCGCCGGGCCGCAGCGCGTTTGAGAAGACGCATCGACGCGGGTCGGCTGCCGGGCGGGCCCGACGAAACGTCCGCCGGATACGAGCGGACACTTTCGGCGTCCGTGCAGTGTCCACGGAGACGCATCCGAAGCGCATATTTGGGCCAGGTTTGCGTCTCCGCGGACGGCCCGATCACTTTGCGTCGCCCCGCTGGAGAGGATGTCAGACGCATTTCCGGTCACGGCGGACGAAAACGACCATTTACGTCGCGCCGCTGGAGATGCCTCAGTGCTCCTCCGGCCGCTCGCAGGCCGACGTCGACGGCCGCCGGCAGCAGACCACGCCAAATGGCATCCATCCGTCGCAAGCTCCAAAAGGGAAGGCAGGCACACACACTCGCTCTCCCACTCGCACTACGGGAGAGACGGCATGTGCCGACG
>NC_061511.1:197427186-197476461 GCF_022539505.1 Lolium rigidum | reverse complement strand
AGCAACCGCTGAAACTTAATCTTCTTTTGTGTTGCTTCAATACCTTTACTTTGAATTATTGCTTTATGAGTTAACTCTTATGCAAGACTTATTGATGCTTGTCTTGAAGTGCTATTCATGAAAAGTCTTTGCTTTATGATTCACTTGTTTACTCATGTCATACACATTGTTTTGATCGCTGCATTCACTACATATGCTTTACAAATAGTATGATCAAGTTTATGATGGCATGTCACTCCAGAAATTATCTTTGTTATCGTTTTACCTGCTCGGGACGAGCAGAACTAAGCTTGGGGATGCTGATACGTCTCCAACGTATCGATAATTTCTTGTGTTCCATGCCACATTATTGATGTTATCTACATGTTTTATGCACACTTTATGTCATATTCGTGCATTTTCTGGAACTAACCTATTAACAAGATGCCGAAGTGCCAGTTCCTGTTTTCTGCTGTTTTTGGTTTCAGAAATCCTAGTAACGAAATATTCTCGGAATCGGACGAAATCAACGCCAAAGATCTTAGAATCCCCGGAAGCATCCAGAACACACGAGAGGGATCAGAGGGGGGCCACAGGGCCACCAAACCCTACCCCGGCGCGGCCTAGGGGGGGCCCGCGCCCCCCTAGGGTTTGGCCAGCCCTTCGACCTTCCTGCGCCGCCTCTCCGCCTATAAAGAGCCCCTGGATCAGAAAACCCGATACCAATTGACGAAACCCACAGAAACCTGCCAGAGCCGCCGCCATCGCGAAGCCAAGATCTGGGGGATAGGATCTCGTTCGGCACCCTGCCGGAGCGGGGAAGTGCCCCGGAAGGCTTCTCCATCGACACCGCTGCCATCTCCACCGCCATCTTCATCACCGCTGCTCGCTCCCATGAGGAGGGAGTAGTTCTCCATCGAGGCTCGGGGCTGTACCGGTAGCTATGTGGATCATCTCTCTCCTATGTGTTTCAATACAATAATCTCATGAGCTGCCCTACATGATTGAGATTCATATGATGATGCTTGTAATCTAGATGTCATTATGCTAGTCAAGTGAGTTTTACTTATGTGATCTCCGGAGACTCCTCGTCCCACGTGTGTAAAGGTGACGGTGTGTGCACCGTGTGGGTCTCTTAGGCTAGATTTCACAGAATACTTATTCACCTGTTGAATGGCATAGTGAGGTGCTTATTTATATCTCTTTATGATTGCAGCATGTTGTATCACAATTTATCTATGTGCTACTCTAGTGATGTGTTATTAAAGTAGTTTTATTCCTCCTGCATGTGTGCAAAGGTGACGAGTGCGTGCACCGTGTTAGTACTTGGTTTATGCTATGATTATGATCTCTTGTAGATTATGAAGTTAACTATTGCTATGATATATTGATGTGATCTATTCCTCCTACATATGCATGAAGGTGACGGTGTGCATGCTATGCTAGTACTTGGTTTAGTCTCGTTGATCTATCTTACACTAAAGGTTACTAAAACATGAGCATTATTGTGGAGCTTGTTAACTCCGGCATTGAGGGTTCGTGTAATCCTACGCAATGTGTTCATCATCCAACAAAAGTGTAGAGTATGCATTTATCTATTCTGTTATGTGATCAATGTTGAGAGTGTCCACTAGTGAAAGTGTAATCCCTAGGCCTTGTTCCTAAATACTGCGTTACTACTGCTGCGTTACTACTTGCTGTGTTACTACTGCTACATTACTACTGCTTGTTTACTTGTTTTATCTGCGTTACTACTGCTGCAATACCACCACCATCAACTACACGCCAAGCACTTTTCCGGCATCGTTGCTACTTGCTCATACTTATTTATACCACCTGTATTTCACTATCTCTTCGCCGAACTAGTGCACCTATTTGGTGTGTTGGGGACACAAGAGACTTCTTGCTTTGTGGTTGCAGGGTTGCATGAGAGGGATATCTTTGACCTCTTCCTCCACTGAGTTCGATAAACCTTGGGTATCCACTTAAGGGAAACTTGCTCGCTGTTCTACAAACCTCTCGCTCTTGGAGGCCCAACACCGTCTACGAGGAAAGGAGGGGAACGTAGACATCAAGCACCGTCGAGGATGCAATATTTCGGAAGATCAACTTGTGGAAGCAAGTTTTACCAAAAATCCTATTTTTCCAGATGACGGAGGAAGCCAGAAGGGGAGCCAGCTGGACCCAAGGTGGGCCCACACCATAGGGTGGCGCGGCCCATGGCCTGGCCGCGCCACCATGTGGTGTGGAGCCCCCTCGGCCTCTTTCGCCTCCTTTTCTTCGCGAAACCCTTCGTCCCGAAGACCTAAGCCACGGAGGAATCCTCACGAAGGGTTACGGCCGCCTGCGCGGGCGGAGAACACCGGAGAGAAAAGAGCTCTCCGGCGGGCGGGAATCCGCCGGGAAATTCCCTCCCGGAGGGGGAAATCGACGCCATCGTCACCGTCATCGAGCTGGACATCATCTCCATCACCATCATCATCATCTCCACCATCATCACCGCCATCTCCACCGCTGGACATCGTCACCACTGTAGCAATTTGGGTTTGATCTTGATTGTTTGATAGGGGAAACTCTCCCGATATCGATTTCTACTTGTTGTTGATGCTATTGAGTGAAACCATTGAACCAAGGTCTATGTTCAGATTGTTATTCATCATATCACCTCTGATCATGTTCCATATGATGTCTCGTGAGTAGTTCGTTTAGTTCTTGAGGACATGGGTGAAGTCTAAATGTTAGTAGTGAACTATGGTTGAGTAATATTCAATGTTATGATATTTAAGTTGTGGTGTTATTCTTCTAGTGGTGTCGTGTGAACGTCGACTACACGACACTTCACCATTTATGGGCCTAGGGGAATGCATCTTGTACTCGTTTGCCAATTGCGGGGTTGCCGGAGTGACGAAACCTAAACCCCCGTTGGTATATCGATGCGGGAGGGATCGCGGGATCTCGCAGTTTAAGGTCGTGGTTAGATTTATCTTAATTACTTTCTTGTAGTTGCGGATGCTTGCAAGGGGTATAATCACAAGTGTGTATTAGTCCTAGGAAGGGCGGTACATTAGCATAGGTTCACCCACACAACACTTATCAAAACAATGAAGATTAATCAAGCTGTATGTAGCGAAAGCACTAGACTAAAATCCCGTGTGTCCTCGAGAACGTTTGGTCATTATAAGTAAACAAACCGGCTTGTCCTTTGTTCTAAAAAGGATTGGGCCACTCGCTGCAATTATTTCTCTCGCATTTTACTTACTCGTACTTTATTCATCTGTTACATCAAAACCCCACGAATACTTGTCTGTGAGCATTTACAGTGAATCCTTCATCGAAACTGCTTGTCAACACCTTCTGCTCCTCGTTGGGATCGACATTCTTACTTATCGAAGATACTACGATACACCCCCTATACTTGTGGGTCATCACGGCCCTATGGGGTCGGCGCCCCGTCGCCCCACTTAGTTTCCCTTTCGGTCTTCTGGAATCTTCGTGGAGAAATAAGACCCTGGGCGTTGATTTCGTCCAATTCCGAGAATATTTCCTTTGTAGGATTTCTGAAACCAAAAACAACAGAAAACAGCAACTGGCTCTTCGGCATCTCGTCAATAGGTTAGTGCCGGAAAATGCATAATAATGACATAAAATGTGTATGGAACATAAGAAATTATAGATACGTTTGAGACGTATCAAGCATCGCCAAGCTTAGTTCCTACTCGCCCTCGAGTAGGTAAACGATAACAAGGATAATTTCTGAAGTGACATGCTGTCATAATCTTGATCAATACTATTGTAAAGCATATGAGATGAATGCAGCGATTCGAAGCAATGGTGAATACAATGAATAAACAAATGAATCATATAGCAAAGACTTTTCATGAATAGTACTTTCAAGACAAGCATCAATAAGACTTGCATAAGAGTTAACTCATAAAGCAATAGATTCTTAGTAGAAAGCTTTGAAGCAACACAAAGGAAGATATAAGTTTCAGCGGTTGCTTTCAACTTCAACATGTTTATCTCATGGATAATTGTCAACACAAAGTAATATAGCAAGTGCAATAGGTAAACATGTAAGAATCAATGCACACAGTTCACACAAGTGTTTGCTTCTAAGATAGAAAGAATAGGTGAACTGACTCAACAATAAAGTAGAAGATAGGCCCTTCGCAGAGGGAAGCATGGATTACTATTTTTGTGCTAGAGCTTTTCATTTTGAAAACATAGAAACTATTTTGTCAACGGTAGTAATAAATCATATGTGTTATGTATAAGATATCCTATAAGTTGCAAGCCTCATGCATAATATACCAATAGTGCTCGCACCTTGTCCTAATTAGCTTGGATTAACATGGATTATCATTGCATAACATATGTTTTAACCAAGTGTCACAAAGGGGTACCTCTATGCCGCTCTGTACAAAGGTCTAAGGAGAAAGTTCGCATTGGATTTCTCGCTTTTGATTATTCTCAACTTAGACATCCATACCGGGACAACATAGACAACGAGATAATGGACTCCTCTTTAATGCATAAGCATTCAACAACCAGATAATATTCTCATAAGAGATTGAGGATTGATGTCCAAACTGAAACTTCCACCATGGATCATGGCTTTAGTTAGCGGCCCAATGTTCTTCTCTAACAATATGCATACTCAAACCATTTTATCATGATAAATCACCCTTACTTCAGACAAGACGAACATGCATAGCAACTCACATGATATTCAACAAAGGTGTAATAGTTGGCGGCGTCCCCAGAAACATGGTTACCGCTCAACAAGCAACTTATTAAGAAATAAGATACATAAGTACATATTCTTCACCACAATAGTTTTTAAGGCTATTTTCCCATGAGCTATATATTGCAAAGACAAACGATAGAATTTTTAAAGGTAGCACTCAAGTAATTTACATTGGAATGGCAGAGAAATACCATGTAGTAGGTAGGTATGGTGGACACATATGGCATAGTTTTTGGCTCAAGGATTTGGATGCACGAGAAGTAATCCCTCTCAATACAAGGCTTAGGCTAGCAAGGTTGTTTGAAGCAAACTCGAGTATAAAATGGTACAGCAAAACTTACATAAGAACATATTGCAAGCATTATAAGACTCTATATCGTCTTCCTTGTTGTTCAAACACCTTAACCAGAAAATATCTAGACTCTAGAGACCAATCATGCAAACCAAATTTTAACAAGCTCTATGTAATTCTTCATTAATAGGTGCAAAGTACATGATGCAAGAGCTTAAACATGATCTATATGAGCACAACAATTGCCAAGTATCAAATTATTCAAGATATTATACCAATTACCACATGAAGCATTTTTCTGTTTCCAACCATATAACAATGAACGAAGCAGTTTCAACCTTCGCCATGAACATTAAAAGTAAAGCTAAGAACACATGTGTTCATACGAAACAGCGGAGCGTGTCTCTCTCCCAAACAAAGAATGCTAGGATCCGATTTTATTCAAACAAAAACAAAAACAAAAACAAACAGACGCTCCAAGTAAAGCACATAAGATGTGACAGAATAAAAATATAGTTTCACTAGAGGTGACCTGATAAGTTGTCGATGAAGAAGGGATGCCTTGGGCATCCCCAAGCTTAGATGCTTGAGTCTTCTTAAAATATGCAGGGATGAACCACGGGGACATCCCCAAGCTTAGACTTTTCACTCTTCTTGATCATATTGTATCATCCTCCTCTCTTGACCCTTGAAAACTTCTTCCACACCAAACTCAAAACAAACTCATTAGAGGGTTAGTGCATAATTGAAAATTCATATATTCAGAGGTGACATAATCATTCTTAACACTTCTGGACATTGCACAAAGCTACTGAAAGTTAATGGAACAAAGAAATCCATCAAACATAGCAAAACAGGCAATGCAAAATAAAAGGCAGAATCTGTCAAAACAGAACAGTCCGTAAAGACGAATTTTTCAGGGGCACTTAACTTGCTCAGATGAAAATTCTCAAATTGAATGAAAGTTTTGTACACATCTGAGGATCGCGCATGTAAATTGGCAGATTTTTCTAAATTTTCTACAGAAGGGGCTGCTCAATTTCGTGACAGCAAGAAATCTGTTTCTGCGCAGTAATCCAAATCTAGTATTGACATTAATATCAAAGACTTTACTTTGCACAACAATGCAATAAAATAAAGATAAGGAGAGGTTGCTATAGTAGTAACAACTTCCAAGACTCAAATATAAAACAAAAGTGCAGAAGTAAAATAATGGGTTGTCTCCCATAAGCGCTTTTCTTTAACGCCTTTCAGCTAGGCGCAGAAAGTGTGAATCAAGTATTATCAAGAGATGAAGCATCAACATCAATAGGTATTTTAGATGCTCCCTCATCCGTATATGTGCTAAGGGCTTTGTCAATTTTAGGCCTATAATAGTTTTTTGGCTTAGGCACTTTAGAGACATACATGAACTTTTGCTCCTTACCCACATAGGCTTTCTCCTTAAACTTAAGAGAAGAAAAATTTGAACCCAAGGTTCCCATAGCTTCTTCAAGTTCACTAATTCTATGGGTTCTATTATCATGAGTAGCACAAGTTTCTAAAACGGCAATTCTCTCATTGATTCCACTTAGAGTTTTATCAAGTTTATCAGTGTTATTAAGTAATATTCCCAATTTAGTCTCAACACTTGGAAGATTTTTCTCTATGGCTTCCAACCTTTTCATGACATTTTCAAGAGAGATTTCAATTTTAGCTTCATTAACAGGTGGTATTCCAACTAGACTCTGAATAATGCAACTAGCTTCTAAAGCGGGAGTGCCTAGGAAATTACCTCCCGCAAGAGTATCAAGAACATACCTATTCCAGCTAGAGATACCAACATAAAAGTTCCTAAGTAGTATAATAGTGGAGTGTTTCTTAATCCACCTATGATGAGCATCACTGATTGTTATATCTTAGTGTTCATGATAAATGTTTATACTCCATGCTATAATTCTATTAACCGGAAACATTGATACATGTGTGTTATGTAAACAACAAGGAGTCCCTAGTAAGCCTCTTGTATAACTAGCTTGTTGATTAATAGATGATTATGGTTTCGTGATCATGAACATTGGATGTTATTAATAACAAGGTTATGTCATTGGATGAATGATATAATGGACACACACCCAATTAAACGTGGCATAAGATCACGTCATTAAGTTCAATTTGCTATTAGCTTCCGATACATAGTTACCTAGTCCTTCGACCATGAGATCATGTAAATCACTTATATCGGAAGGGTACTTTGATTACATCAAACGCCACTGCGTAAATGG
This sequence comes from Lolium rigidum, assembly GCF_022539505.1. Taxonomy (NCBI): domain Eukaryota; kingdom Viridiplantae; phylum Streptophyta; class Magnoliopsida; order Poales; family Poaceae; genus Lolium; species Lolium rigidum. The sequence continues at coordinate 197,469,179 of NC_061511.1, read as the reverse complement.
GTGGTAATAAAGATGGGATTAAGTATTCGGAAAGTATAAGTTGAGGCATATGGATCAAGAGTGGGATTTGTCCATCCCGATGACGGATAGATATACTCTGGGTCCTCTCGGTGGAATGTCGTCTGATTAGCTTGCAAGCATGTGAATAGTTCACAAGAGATGATATACCACGGTACGAGTAAAGAGTACTTGTTGGTGACGAGGTTGAACAAGGTATGGAGATACCGATGATCGAACCTCGGACAAGTAAAATATCGTGTGACAAAGGGAATCGGTATCATATGTAAATGGTTCAATCGATCACTAAGTTATTGTTGAATGTGTGGGAGCCATTATGGATCTCCAGATCCCGCTATTGGTTATTGGTCGGAGAGGAGTCTCGACTATGTCTGCATAGTTCACGAACCGTAGGGTGACACACTTAAGGTTTGATGTCGTTTTAAGTAGATATGGAATATAGAATGGAGCTCGAATGTTGTTCGGAGTCTCGGATGGGGTTCAAGACATCACGAGGAGGATCGGAATGGTCCGGAGAATAAGATTCATATATGGGAAGTCATTTTCCGGGGTTCGGAAAAAGTCCGGTGTTTTGACCGGAGCTTCTAGAAGGTTTTGGAACGACCGGAATAGTCCGGAATATTATGGAAGGTTCCGGAAGTGTCCGGGACGACCCGGGTTGTCTAAAGAAGTCCAGAGGGTTCCATAATAGGTGTATCCATGTTTTGCTTAAGGGTTAAGAAGTTTCCCCTGAGGCAGATTCGGATTTGGCAAAAGAGTCCTAGTTCTGGTAGGTTTCGGCTGACAGAAACCTACCGGAACTCTCCCAAACTTTGGGGGCAGGTCTTGGACGACCCAAGGACATTTTCCACCTATAAAAGGAGGGCAAGGGGAGCCCCAAGAGGTGCACAAGTCGCAGCCCTAGCTCCTCAAGTCGCAGCACCACCCTGCGCCCAAACCCTAGCTACTCCCTCATCTTAATTCTCCTGCAGCGCTTACTGTGAAGCCCTGCCGGAGATCTCCACCACCACCGTCACCACGCCGTCGTGCTGACGGGATTCCGAGGTGGATCTACTACATCCGCTGCCCGCTGGAACGGGGAGAAGGACGTCGTCATCAACACCGTACGTGTGACCGAGTACGGAGGTGCTGCCCGATTGTGGCACCGTCAAGATTTTCTACGCGCTTTCGAAAGCGGCAAGTGATCGACTACAGCAACAACGAGATCTAATCTCGTAGGCTTTGGAAATTATCGAGGGTTAGTCTCATGATCTTCTCGTTGCTACCATCTACTAGATTGGATCTTGGCTTTTTATTCGTTCTTGCGGTAGAATTTTTTTTTGTTTTCTATGCTACGAATCCCAACAGTGGTATCAGAGCCGTGTCTTTGCATAGATTGGTTGCACGAGTAGAACACAATTTTTTTGTGGGCGTTGATTCTTTTGTTGTCTTTAGTTGGTGTACTTTGCATCTTGCGGGATGGTGGGATGAAGCGGCCCGGGCTAACTTTACATGACCGCGTTCATGGGACTTGCTCCACGCTCGACATGCAACTAGTATTGCATAAGTGGCTTTGCGGGTGTCTGTCTCTCTCACCATAGTTAAGATTCAATCTACTCTTTCTATTGACAACACTAGTTGTCGTGGTATCGCCACGGCATATGCCATAGGGTAGCTAATCGAAGTGGTTCCTAATGGACTCACGGCGGTATCCGGATGCGGGTATGGGCACGAGCGACACGGCGACGTACCCAGGTTCAAGGCCCTCCTGTGGAGATAAAACCTCTACTCCTGCTATGAGTGTATAAGATGATATCACAGTACAATGGTGCTCCTAGAGCTGTATCCGGCTGCTCGGGGAGGCTAAGGTAGACGAAGGTCTCTCTCCTCGAGTAGCGCTAAGACTGAATCAGTAAGAAGTGATCGATCGTCCCCCGAATGAGAGGGGTAGTGCAGCTTATATAGACGCTGGCACTTTACAGAGAAGTCCCTATGACCTAGTGGCCGACTGGCCGGCTTCGGCTTTCGCTCCTTCCCGGGGCGTTGACGTTAGGAGCCGTTGAGGCCTCATGGCCTGTCCCATCCGCCTGCCGGAGTCAGCGGTATGGAGAGGAAGTGTCCCTGTCGCCATCATGTCCTGTAGCCGTACGGCGCCATGATGCCGTGTCCGGCGGAGGCACTGTTGCTCTACAGTGCCCCGCCCTTTACGGAGAGTGAAATCATCGTGGACTTTAGGAGCCGGACTACCTTTCCAGTTCCTTCTCCTACAAGCCTTACCAACCCGGACCATGTCAGGGAGAAATAAACCAAGCCGGATACGACAAGTTGAAGCCGGCCCAGCCACAACGTAGTTGGCTGCGGCCAGGCCAGCGTGGACTTTGAACCAGCCGGCTCCCAAGGCAGCCAGCCACGGCTCCAGCCGGCTGCTCCTCAGCCGGCATTTGCCGCGGGCCGACATGCCTTGAGCCGGTTGTTCTTAGCCCTTTGCCCTACCTGGGGTCTTCCCCCCGACACTAGTATCACCATTGTGGTTCATGTTCGTAGGTAGATTGGATCTTACTCGAAAACCCTAAACCACGTAAAATATGCAAACCAAATTAGAGGCGTCTAACTTGTTTTTGCAGGGTTTGGTGATGTGATATGGCCATGATGTGATGAGGAATATGTATGAGATGATCACTATTGTATTGTGGCAACCGGTAGGAGCCTTGTGGTTGTTTTTATATTTCATGTAGTAGTATTATTTCAAAGTAGTTGTAATAGTTGCTACATGTGGTGAACAACCATGAAGACGACGCCATGGACCTTGACTCTACGCCGACGCTGATGGAGATCATGCCCGTTGATGATGGAGATCATGTCCGTGCTTTGGAGATGAAGATCAAAGGCGCAAAGACTAAAGGGCCATATCATATCACATATGAATTGCATGTGATGTTAATCCTCTATGCATCTTATCTTGCTTAGATCGCGACGGTAGCATTATAAGATGATCCCTCACATTAATATCAAGATAATAAAGTGTTCTCCCCTCGTATGCACCGTTGCTACAGTTCGTCGTTTTGAAGCATCTCCTGATGATCGGATGTGATAGATTCTACGTTCACATACAACGGGTGTAAGCCATGTTGCACACGCGGAAATACTTGGGTTTGCTTGACGAGCCTAGCATGTACATACATGGCCTCGAAACACAGAAAACCGAAAGGTTGAACACGAGTCATATTGATGATATGATCAACATGTTAATGTTCACCATTGAAGCTACATCATCTCATGTGATGATCGGTTTTGGTGTAGTGGATATGGATCGTGTGCCACTAAACAACTATGAGGGATGTTGTATTAAGTGGGAGTTCATTAGTAATTAGATTAAAACATGAACTAATTATCATGAATATAGTCTGAATAGTATTTTGAATTAAATTTGTAGAATTGACATCCGTTATCTACCATGCGCTAGTCTTGTAATTGAGATAGAAATACTATTAAGTCTGACAAGTAACTTTACGGACTGGTACCGTATTATTAAAGAATCAAGAAATGATTAAGTCCTATTGCAAACTTTTAGTAAACCTCACATTGTAGATTCAAAGATCAATGGTTTCAATTAGTACCTAAAATCATCTTGTCTCCGTGAAACTTGAAGTTCAAATCTGTTTGAAAAGTAAGGAGCTGGAAATTTTGTTTTCAGAAATAAGCAAGGTATGAGATATATGTGATATCTAAGACCTTATTGCAAGCTGATAGAATATAATCTAGTGAGACTACATAAACTCATAAGTTTTATGGGAATGTACGAAGGTTGAAGACACCAGGCATCCCAATCCTCCAACTAGTTGGGCACTAACGATATTCTCATATCCATGAAGTGATCATCCTTAGTATGCACCGTTGCTAAGACTCGTCGTTTCGAAGCATCACGTGATGATCGGGTGTTATAGATTGTACGTGTGCATACAACGGGTGCAAGCCAGATTTGCACATGCGAATACTGAGGTTAAACTTTACGAGCCTAGCATGTACAGAGATGGTCTCGGAAAGTCTTCATGATATGATGGATAAAATTATGAGTGAAATTGTTCATCATATTACAAAGTTACTAATAATGAAATCTGGAACACTTGTCATATGATGATCAACTTCAAAGAAAGAACCTCAAGGTTATTGGTATTTTACCAATGGACCTAGAAGTTATTGAAGGTGAAGTGTTTTCTGAGAATGAGGAAAGCTAAAAGAGAAACTACAAAAGATTTTTGGCAGAAAGAAAGTAAATACTAGAAAGTCTAGCTTAGGTGTATATAGATGATATACATGTTATGAATGTATTCTTTGATTGGTCACACAATGAAGTTCTTGGGTATTTGTACCAGATTGGTTGGTATGAGATGTCATACAATACAACGCAATACAAGAATACGATGGCCTAAGTGACTAATAAGGAATATGGTAATAATGCACGTCTGGAACATAATAAAGTGTTATTATGTTTGTCGTTGGCATTCTACCTAGCCCTTAGGATTTATAATAAAGAACTTAATAATTGTTATTTTGCTCTGGTCAAATGAAAACAATGAGTTGTTCAAATTATGACCTTACTCCATGTACGATGGGTAAGTTATTATAAATCTTAATGGTGAAACGCACATACATAACACTGACGCTAATATGCCGTAAGGCAAATGATTTGAATTCCATGTATTAGTGGAACCGCCATTTAGGTCATGTTAGAAAGGAACGCATGAAGGGATCCTTTTCCTCGTTCGAGAGTCTCCGCCCTTCTTCCACTCCGTCCCGAACCCAGCCATAAAAGCAAAAAATCGTTACGAGCGGTCTTAAACCCTAAATCTCCAAAATGGAATTGTGATCGGTCTATCTATGGTGTATAGGACAGGGCACATGAGTTGTTCGGATCGGTCTACCTTAATTGTATAGGGGAGAACAAGTGCCTGGGTCGGTCTACCCATAGATAAAGGGGAGGACAGACTTACAAAAGGGTGGGTCTGCGGGGTCAGGGAGAAGGCAGTGATTGGCTTGGATCTTACACCTGGCCCCACACCAAGGAAGTGTGGACGAGCATGCATCTCGGATAGGTATCAAGGATAAGTTCTCTTATGGGAAAAGTAACGCACCTCTGCAGAGGGTAACCAAAATTGTGGCAGTCACTCCCTGTTCCGGGAAGGGAACTACGAACGCAGCAGGAAAGGAACTCCATGAAGTTCTGGTCAACCTGTGAAGACTGACGGGCATAGTTTTCAGAATAAAATAAACCTTTTGAAGAAATGTTTACGAAAACTTGCATTTTCCTATGACTTCCTGGTCTATGGCTGTAGCTAGTGCATGATACACCTATTTCCTAATATGAACTTGCTGAGTACGCTCGTACTCATTCCCTCCCATTTGAACCCCCTTCTTAGATCAAGGCACCAAAGGAGAAACTACCGTGGAACTCGAAGACAAAGGAGTCAACTGCAACAAGAAGAAGAATCCAATCAAAGAAGTCAATGGAGTTAAATTCTGCATCAGCTAGAGTGGAAACTTAGACTAGTAATAGAAGGGAACTTTTCCCTAATCCTAGCATCTAAGTAGCTAGATTTCTATAGCAAGCCAAGTAGCTCTTAAACTTGGGTTAGCAATAAGTTAGACTACGAGTCGTTCTTCTAGAGTTTTATTTGAAGTTTTACCTCACTGTAAAGTAGGAGGTTGTGTTGATCTTATGTAAATAGTTAATGTGTACTTCTATAGACATACCTTGGACGCATATGTTTCTGTTGTACCACTCTGAGGGATGTAATATGAGTGGAACGGTGTTTCACTTGTGTTATGTCAACGACTTGTGTACTACACCATGCAGTGGTACGCTGGGTCACCACACATCCCAAGAGTGTAGAGAGAGGGTCTTCTAAAACTTATATGGATAAAATACAATTCCTTGTTGAAAAGACTTATGACATTGATCTTGATGCTTCTTCACTTGAAAATACTTGATTCAAGCTTTCTGCGCCTAGCTAAGAGGCGTTAAAGAAAAGCACTCTTGGGAGATAACCCATGTTTTATTCTTTAATTTTTATTTTGTTGAGTCTTGGAAGTTGTTACCTCTGTAGTAACCTCTCCTTATTATTTTACTTCTTTTTTGTGCCAAAGATAGCCTCTAATAGGACGAAGGTAAGATTTGGGGAAGTTGCTTTCCCGAAACAGATTCTGTGATGTCACCAAAAACATTAGTATTCTCAGCCAGGATGCTGGATTGATCTGATAATTTTTGAGCATATGACCCGGTTTATTATCTAACTTTCATTAGTTTTGCATATTTCGATTTGAGCGACAAAGGATTTTCGAAAAAATCGATCTTTACCTGCTGTTCTGTTTTGACAAATTTCTGCCACTATTTGCATTTGCCTCTTAATCTTTTTCTTTTTGAGTTCTTTTGAGAAAAAGTTCTTTTAAAAGAAGTTGCTACAGTAGCTAATGTTTTAATAGATGTCTGACTTATGTTATAACTGAACCAAATCAAAGTGGATTTGTTATTTTGATTGCACTAATGCTACAAATGAAAATTGTGTGAAGTTTTGTATGAAAGAAGTTTTCAAGTGTAGGGAGAAAGAATGATGTGATCGGATGAAGGATTGACAAAAGCTCATGCTTAGGGATTCCCAAAAGAAGGATGTGCCCTTTGTTTGGGGCGATGCACAACAAGAAGGCTTAATGATACTAAAAGATAAGTTAACACATGCTCCATTACTCCAACTTCCCGATTTCAATAAGACTTTTCAGTTTGAATGTGATGCTAGTGAAATTGGTTTGGGAGGTGTGATGTTACAAGAGGGCAAACCTGTTGCATATTTTAGTGATAAATTGGATGGGCTTAGTCTGAACTATTCTACTTATGAAAAAGACTTATATGCGCTGGTTTGGACATTAGAAACTTGGCAATATTATTTATGGCTTAAAGAATTTGTTATACATTCTGATCATGAATATTTGAAGCATATTCATAGTCAAGCTAAGTTAAATCGCTGCCATGCAAAGTGGGTTGAATTTATTGAGTCTTTTCCTTATGTTATTAAACACAAAAAGGTAAAGATAATGTTATTGCTGATACTTTGTCGCACCGTTATACTATGCTATCTCAACTTGGCTTCAAGATTTTTGGATTATAAACTATAAAGGAACAATACTTGCATGATGCTGATTTTAAAGATGTGTTGCTGAATTGTAAAGATGGTAGAACATGGAACAAATTCGTCTTCAATGATGGATTTGTGTTCCGCGCTAACAAGTTATGCATCCCAGATAGTTCCGTTAATCTTTTGTTGTTGCAGGAGGCGCATGGAGGAGGATTGATGGGTCACTTTGGTGTAAAGAAGACGGAGGATGTACTTGCTGCATACTTCTTTTGGCCACGTATGCATCGAGATGTTGAGAGATTTGTGGCACGCTGCACTACATGTCAAAAAGCTAAGTCTCGACTTAATCCACATGGTTTATATATGCCTCTTCCTGTTCCTAGTGTACCCTGGGAGGATATTTCTATGGATTTCGTTTTGGGATTGCCTCGTACACAGAAGGGGAGGGATAATATTTTTGTTGTTGTGGATCGGTTTTCTAAGATGGTACACTTTGTTCCATGTCACAAGACTGATGATGCTACACATGTTACTAATTTGTTCTTTCATGAAATTGTTCGTTTACATGGTGTGCCAAATACTATTATTTCTGATCGTGATACTAAGTTTCTTAGCCATTTAATTGTGGAGATATTTATGGGCTAAGTTGGGGAGTAAATTGCTGTTTAGTACTACATGTCATCCCCAAACTGATGGACAAACTGAAATAGTAAGTAGAACATTGTCTACTATATTGCGGTCTTTTTTGAAGAAGAACTTAAAATCGTGGAAAGAATATTTACCTCATAATGAATTTTCTTACAATCGTTCGTTGCATTCTACCACTAAGATGTGCCCTTTTGAGATTGTGTATGGTTTTGTTCCACGTGCACCTATTGATTTGTTTCCTTTACCATCTTCGGTTCAAAATAATTTGAATGCTACACAACATGCTGAATTGATATTAAAATTTCATGAGACTACTAAAGAGTACATAGAACGCATGAATGTTAAGTATAAAATTGCTGGGGATAGAGGAAAAAAGAATGTTGTGTTTGATGTTGGTGATCTTGTTTGGTTGCATTTCCGCAAATATCGTTTTCCTGAATTGCGTAAGTCTAAGTTAATGCCACACGCTGCTGGTCCTTTTAAGATGTTAGAGAAAATAAATGATAATGCATATAAACTTTAGCTTCCTGCAAAATTGGGTCCGGTTAGTACTACATTTAACATTGAAGATTTGAAGCCTTACTTTAGTGAAGAAGATGAGCTTGCTTCAAGGACGACTTCAATTCAAGAAGGGGATCATGATGAGGACATTCCATCTGTTGATACATACGATGTATTACAGCCACACAAATACAAGGACCAATCACTCGAGCTCGTGCCAAACAACTTAACTATTATGTATTTCCATTTTTTGGAACTATTCCTCACATACATGAGAATATGATGCTACCTAAATAAGATGTGTTTGTTACTCTTAGGAATGATGGACCTAGCATGGATGAGAAGGACAAGCATTGAAGCATGATCACACGTGTAGGAGATGGCAGCAAACATGTGAGGATTGAAGAGGACGTCCCAAGTGGAGATTTCAGAACTTTGAAGCCACCATAATGATGATTGAAGACTTGGATGAAATACACAAGATTACACTTCATAATTTCGTCCATAGCACCATGTGAATTGTTATTTTGCACCAAAAGCATGATGTCACAAGCCAGTAGATTGTAGGCCGTGAGTGCGTGTAAAAATATGTCATTAACTTCATCTTTGCTTTTCAGCTAAGTGAGACCCAAAGATGAATTTCACGTATAGGCTAGCACAGATTACTGCTCTGGGCTCTGGCTACACTTGTTTGCACAATAAAAAGTTGGTTTCATACAGTTTTATTCAATCATACATGATGCATGATTCAAATTGTGTTGGCAGTTGGAATAAGCTTACATGTCATTGAAGATGAAGTGATTGAACAAGGACTGATTGTATGAATATGGATCTATAACGCTGAAGAAGTAATTGTTTCATTCAATTCATGTCCAAAATAATATTGTCTTCATGTAAACTTAGTATATTTCAAATATTTGTGCAGATAAATATTCATTTGGTTCCTGGTAGGACTTGGTGTTAATTATTTCATATGCATTTTATGTTTATATGAAAAATATATGTGATCACACAAAAAACTTAAGTCGACGCCGTAGCAACGTACATGTATTCAACTAATATCCTTTTAGAACGGAAGGAGTGCACGATATTTAATCATGAGCAAATAAAATGAGCAACGCTCGTTCTGTATACCCCCTCACTCCTCACACAATAGCTTTCTATCTATTCATAGTGAATTTAGATGGCTATTTTTTTTTTTTGAAAAACACATTACAAACGCAGACGCTCACATACACTCACCCCTATGAACGCGCACACACATACCCTACCCCTATAAGCACCTCCGGAAGACTGAGCCGGCAGATTGAATTTTGAAATTGACGAAGTCACCACCGGCGCTTCGCTGTCGACGGGAACATCGCCTCCCACTGAATGAATATTCCGCCTTTATGAGACACACAGATATCAAATCTGGGGTTTGAACTATGGTGAGCTAGGGGTACAACCACCCTCCTACACCCAACCTTAGGTTGGTTCTCCAATTTAGATGGCTATATGCTCCATAAACCTCGGTTAACTTATCCGCCAACATGTATGATATCTAGCTCTCTTTCCGAGATATTTATGCACGGTAAAATGGAGGTGACCACATACAAATACACCATAAATTTCTCTTCTAACAAGTCTACTTCGCATGAAAGTAATGCCAAATTCTCTACTATCAAACGTTTTATTTGATTTTGATCTAACAAAGGTTTTAATTTCAACAACGATTATTATAAGTGTCGCGTCTTAACAACATTGCAAGAGATAACTAACAAAAAAATGCTCGAAATACATATTTTCGGTTGAAAGTATATTTATGATGACACATGCTATTTGGCAACAATGTATGTGGCTAAGTAAAAATGTTTAGTATAAATCAATGAGAATGATTGATTTTAAATTTTGGGTAAACTGACGATCTTGTCCATGAACATATTCACTAGTGCATTAGATCGTGAACCTGTTTTATTTTGTGATGTTAAAGAATCTTTAATAAATGGAAGACAATGTTGAAAATAGACCACTATGATGGTTAATTAGTTTATTTTGACTCCGGATCCTCTTTGTGTAGCCTGGGGTCCTTCCCTTTTGTCTATTTTAACTTTGGATTGTTGTAAGAAAATTTAACATAGTGGATCGGGTTTTGAGTATTCACGTTTGTCATCCTTTATATATTATTTATATATATTATTTTTATTATTATATACTTACATGTGTACATACTCCCACGGTTGATATACCTTTTTTTGTGAAACCCAGTACAGACGCAGAAGCTCAGACATACGCACATACACTCATCTCTTTGAACGCACGCACACACATCCTATTCCTACCCCTATGAGCACCTCCGAGAGACTGAGTCCAAGAAACTGATTCGACGGATATTGAGATTAACGAAGTCACCACGGATGCTTCGCTTTCGACAGGAACGTCACGTGTCATTGAAGAATATTCTATCTTTTAATGAGACACCAAAGTGTCAAATCTGGGATTTAAACCTGGTGGGATGGGGGTGCCACTGCACTCCTAATCATCCAACCACATGTTGGTTCTCCGTTCAATGTACCTTCTAGACTTGTGCATTATACCTCTTTATCATTTTCAGTGTACATCACTAGTTATTCTAATATATCTCAATACAATTACCACTTATTAGTCGAACTCGCGTGGCCCAGATCTAGTGAAAACCTCATCGGTTCGTGCAAGATAAGAATGTTGGGGTCGTGGGGGGTGGGTGCCACCTAGAGGAGGGGGGTAACTATGTGGTTTAGAACTTTTACGAGATGAACTTAACAAATGCGGAATAAAACTAGCGTTTCATTTTTCAAGCATAAAACCTATATAACTAGGGTTCATCCATGTGCATCAATAACTTATGCTAAGCAAGACAAGCAAAATATATAACGTCAAACACACATGCGGTCACAAAGTGAAATGCATAAGTAAAGACCTTGAGTATTGGAATAACCAAGACGCGGCGTGTGGAGATGACGATGTATCCCGAAGTTCACACTCTTGCGAGTGCTACTCTTCCTTGTAGATGTGTGGAGGGAAAAGCACTCCAAAAGTCAAAAGTCACGAAGGCTTCATCGTATTCTCCTCGAGCCTTTCTATTAAAATAGAAATCCTCGATCCACTAAGGGACCCTTGAGAATGGTCACAAACTGGTACAAACTTGCTGCAATCTCCACAACTCAATTGGAGGCTCCTAAAAAATCACCACAAAGACATCATACGCTTGAGGAATCTCAACAACTTAATTAAAGGCTCCAAGAACACCAATAAGTCACAAAGCCATCTAGGGTCCAAATACCCAAGAAGAACAAGCTCCTAGAGAACACAAAGAGGGACTGATGGAGTTGCCTGCCACTCTGGGATGTCCAGATGCTCCCTAAGCTTCTCGATGCAGCTACCATGTCCCAGGTAGTGTTCTCCTCCAAACAAGCATGATAAGTGCTTTTGCTAGCGCCTCTATGCAGAAGCCGGAGATGCGCCGCGGTGGTGGCGTCTGTCATGCGCGTGGAGGCGACATTGATTATGTGCACCTATCGATGTTGTGGAGGAGAAGTTGGGAGGGGGATCTAGTGAGACCTCGTCGGGGAGAAAAGGATGTTGCGTTTGTGGGGGTGGCGGTTACCTGTGGGTGAGGGAGGCGGTGGCGGCGGGCGCGGGGGGCGTGCGGGGATGGGGCAATGTTGGGGGAGAAAGAGGAGTGGGCGGATCATTGGGGTGGAGGGAGTTTGTTTGGTGGTTTCGGTGGGAGAGTGGACTGGCGCACGCCGGTCGATCCGTGCTGCCTGGACACGAACGGCCGGGTGATGGCCTGGCGAGTGGGAGAGCAAGTGTCGGAGTACTGTGTGTGCCTGCCTGCCCTTTTGGCTCTTGCAACGGATGGATGCCATTTGGCATGATCCGTTAGCAGCGGCAGTCGCCATTGACCTGCATAGGGCCGGAGGAACACGAAAGTCAGCTGTCTGATCGGACCATCGAGGGCTGTGCTATGCGATAAATATCGAGAGAGTACACCAAAACTCTTTTCTCTGCACCCTACTGGCAGCATACTTTAAGAAAGGCGAAAAACAACAATAGGAAGATCGAACACGGGGAAACTTATGTAGGATCAGGTTTTAGATAGGATCTGTGAGAACAATTTTTTTGCAAAGACAAAACATGTTCAAAAATTCTGAAAATAAATCACAACACACATCTATGTTATATATGCAACACTAAAAATTTACAACTTCAAATTCGACATACATTTAGAGAGACAAAAACGATAAATCTAAGTGTGAATAGTGTGAAATACTAGTCAATCAGATCTAACACTATTCACAATAGAATTTATAATTTTTGTTTCTCCATCTTCAAAAAAATAATTTTTGTTTCTTCAAGTGTAGATAGATTTTAAGCTGAATTTTTTTGGAGTTGTAGATACAATCTATATGCATGTTGTTTATTATTTTCAGATTTTTTTGCATGTTTAAAGTATGTTTTTTCTAGGTTGATCCTATGATCCTACGTAATGGAGAGATTCTATACAAGTCTCTCCCGATTGAACACACTAGATAAATTATATACACTATATAAAAGTTAAACAAATTCACGCAATATGCTTGATTCTGGTACCGTAGATCGGTAATTTTTGAGTCTCCCGCTTTGTGGGCCCTTACCTTTTGTGTTTGGTTATCTTTTTTTTTTGTATTATCTTTCACATTAGTTGTTTGCGTTACCGGTTGCCTCATGCAATCTTTTCGGTTTCTCTCCCGTTTGAACCGGTTAGAGATTTGTTTGTTAGATTTTCACCGCGTGGCTTCGTTTTACTTGCGTGGCATAGTTAGGGCATGTACAATGGTGATGATTTAGCTATCTGTAAGAAGTAGTTATAGGTGATTTGGTGATGTGAAGGAAAGAGAATGATGAGAGAGCAGGAGATTGTTTGTAAAATTACAGTCTGTAGGCTTCTTAAAGACAGCTTACAGACACCATTTTATTGTTGTATGAAGGGTGTCCATAACTTATACTCACATATAGCTATGACTAAAAATAGATAACTTACAGACAGACTATTGTACGCACTATCTATATCATTATCTATAGATGATATGGAGTAGTATTACAGACACTATCCGTCTAAACTAATGTACATGCCCTTATTTCTGTACTACGTGTCCTAATAAAACAACCCACACCGTTTAAGACTGCGTCGGTTACAACAACAAAGGCAAAAGGGGAGTTGACAGGAACCAGCAAATGACGTCCCCATCGACGTGTCCTCTCTCTCCCTTCTCTTCCCACTCCGCGTGGGTTTCTCCATGGCGTTCTTGCGGGCTCTCCGAGGTGAGCTCGGTCTTCTCTCCGAGGCGAGCCGCAGCCTGCGAGGATTTTAGGGCTGGACGGGATAGTGGAGCCGGCCACCGTGTCGGTGGCTACTCGGCGGAGGAGGACGCCGGTTTGCCATGTCGGCGAGAGGCAGGAGCAGCACGCGGGGAGGAGAGGTATCGCGTCAAGATCCCGGAGCCGGCCATGTCATGGTGGCGGCGCGCGCGGATCTGGCCGCCGCGTGACCTCGGGAGGGAGTCGGGGTAGCAGCGACGCCGTTGACATCGAGACAGGACGGCGAGCAGGTAGAAGCGATGGCGGTTCTTTCTTTCGTCCCTTCCACGGGCGGCCTCGAGGCGGGACGGCAATCAGGGAGCCTGAGAGGTTCTTTCTTTTCCTTCCACTACTATGCTTTTGTTCCGTGCAGTTTTTATGTGGATTCAGGAGCTATAGCCGCTTTAATGGTTTTGTTGTCAGCCATCGGTGGCGACTTCGCTTGGACATCATCATATGCTGTTTGTTCTTCTCTTTGACTTTTGTTGCTTTATGTTGTTTTCTTTCCTTTATTGTCTTACTGAAGATTACCCATCTGAATGTAGGTTGTTGAACTTTCTCCCAGTTCCTACAAGTAATTAGATGTTGATGGCCGCCGGCGAGATCCGGGGTGCACTCTTGAGGAGTACCTGGCCTGCCCGTTGCAGGGGTCGTAGTTCCGGTCTACGGATCTTGGGATCTATTTACTTTTTTGTATTCCTCTGCTCTTCATGCAATTGCTATCGCTCTATCTCAGGTAATACAACACCAACTATGACACTGTGAGTTGATCTCCGAGGCAAAGCTCCCAGTAGGGCAAGGTAGGGCAGCCGCCCTACCTTGATTTTTGGTGAATACACTTAGATTCGCATGTTTTTTCTAAAAAAAATTGAGTGTTCATACGTCAAAAACCGACTTCGTATGAGGAAGTTATGCGTGTTTCAGTGAATACTGCGCAAAATCGATTACAGACCAAAAAACATACTACATACTTGTAGAATTCAAGACTTCAAACATTTTCAGATATTTGAAATGCACGTCATACTTCCTCCGAGCCTCCGACCAAATTATTACCCCATTACGATGACACTGGATTTACCCGTGGTGACATAAAAAATTGAAAGAAATTTTTCAGCAAAAATGATAATCAAAACTGAGTTGCGCGAACGAGGGGTAATCAAACATGTTGATTTATTAAATTACATTATATTTTTAGAAAAGATATAAATCTTTGCCGTTGAGTTAGCTTTATTGATATGTTTTTTAGGTTCTACTTATAATCAAATGTGTTTTTATTTTTATTGTATTAAGATATCATTATTGTTTTTTAGAACTAGTTTGATATTTGCATCATTTATGGTTCGCCCTACCTTAGATTTTTTTCGTCCTTCGCCACTGATCTCTGTGCTCCTGTGTTTTGCCTGACATAATCTCTATACCAAATATATGGATTTGCAGATAGGTCGGAAGAACAATGCAGATCGCATTAATGAAATACGTATCGCGTCAAAGTCATTACTGAGAATCATTTGCTCGTGTCTACGAGTATATAAATCACGAAACATTGAAGAATTTGTCTGAACTGGTTTTGGTTTTCATTGCCGATGACCGTGAGGTATCCTACTTCACACACAACTCACTACTTAACACTTGATTTACTTATCCTTACACCGTTACCTGCAAGTGAATGTGGAGTCACCCCAATTTAATGGATGTTTTATCCACGAGATTTCAAGTTCTGGAAAAAAATGTGGGCTCTATCTTTCCAGGTTCATTATTGTCCAGCTTCTTCGATAGCCTGTCTTCGGTATGCTCATCATAACACACCTTAATTTACAAGTATCTAATTTGTGTTCCCATACCCCAAACGAGCTGAACCATGCTACTCTCATTTGTTTCACTCTTTCAATACCATGAAATAAAGTCCTTCAATATTATTATGATAAAATTCCAATGAGGAATAGATGTGCAAAGGACAATACCGAGAGTGTCCCATATCATCCTCTGTGGGCGACCTGGAAACAACCTTAGCTGGCAGGCAAAACCCGGGCGGAGTCGGCCCCCTTCCTTTTGTGTATGCTGAGGTGTTGCATATTGCCTTTATATTATGCTATTCTAAAGTGAGTATGGTGAATCATCTTCTTTGCTATTTCACGCAGTTCACACGCTGCAATTTCAGTTGGCAGCCTAATCTTATACATGTGGGTACACAAAAGCTTCTTACTGTAAGAAAAATATGTCAAAACCATTTACACCTTTGATATTGTAGTCTTGCCTGCCATGTTAATTGTGCTGCTTAATCTTTTCGCTAGCCGATGATCTTTAGGAGGTGGGGTTAAGCAAGAAGTTATATATAACTAGACTTCAATTGATATATATCTTTTAACATCGAATTGCAGTTTCTTAAATGCCTACCCTCCCCACCACTTTCTCAATGCATAACATGCTCATGGTAAATCAATTGAATGCAAAGTTCATTTACGTAGAACATTTCCCATTCTTGGGCATCCTTCGAGAAGGATCTACTTACTTGAAAAGGCAGGCCATAATGAACATGGAAAACAAAACATGAACAAACCATTAGAGGCCTGTTGCATGTTGGTGGCGTGCCCACTGATTATATATCAATTCTCTGTCCATTTTTGGTGCTCCTTCTTTATATTTATTTATATTTAACCCTTTATAAGTCTCTGCACAACAACCCAGTGATATTTTCTTCCACCCATACATAGCTGGCTTCCACCATGCAAGTAATTTTGTTCATGAACTCGATCGATTGAATATTCGGTACTGCAAACAAAATTAAAAAGCATAAGAAGTCGAGAAAATGAAATGCCAAGTAGATCTTGGCTATACATCACTCCTTAGAAGTATAATGCCTGGTGTGTTGCTATTGAAGCTACACCGCCCATGGCGCGGACAAAGTGTCACTGTTGTATCTTACAGATTTGACACAGATCTCTCAGATGGCAAGTGAAGTGTACATTACTTGATATATCCATACTAATGGTGCGTTTCCTATCTAGGTACTGCTATGGTAAGATTCTATATACTGTTTGATGCAAAAAAAAAAAATCATTGGTATGTACATAAAAGAACTGATCAATCAAAATCAATTGCAGGTGCAGGACCATATAACAGTAATATTAAACGAGGAGTATTTTGCTTAGATACTGATGTGGTGAGCTTTTATACATTATATGGTACCTTGATTCCTATTGGTTTACACAAAATGAGTACTGATTGTTAGAAACTAATTGCAGTACCAAGATGATGCTTAGATAGCTAAATTCAGGAGTCTGGAAAGGATAGTTGCAAACACTCAGGTGTTGAAGCTACCTGCAAGAGCTGATGCATTTCCAAAGAAGACTATCTAGATAATAATGTTACAAATAGTGTATAGATCAGAACTACTACTGAATAATTCATGCCCTGTGTAATGGGAATGTGCAACGACACCATATAATCCAATGTAAATATATGTTAGCACTGTCAACTGAAAGAATCGTAAGATGTGTGCGTCCCGACGTACCTCGTCGGGTAGGGTTCTTTACGTGAGTCCTAGATATTGAGCAACTTTCTTAATGTGGTCAGTTATACCATCCACCTTATCTTCTATATAGCCAAGCCGATTACAAGCTTGCTCTACATTTTTCTTACTGTCACACTTCAAAACGGCTACTTTGCATGCTAAAAAGTAACACCACGGGCGCGGCGTGTCGCCGCGCCTTGGCTTCCTAGTATTTGACCATGAACGAATAAAACGAACAGCTCCAGGACGACAAATCACTTGTGGACACCTTACTCCTCACACACACCAGCGTTCTATTTATTCATATCCTATTTACATGGCTACATGTTCTATGAACCGTGGCTAATGTATTTGCCAACATGTATGCTATCTAGCACGCTTCCTGAGATATTTATGTACGGTGAAATGCATGTGAACACATACCAATACACTATAAATTTCTCTTTTGACATACACATTTCTAAGTCATACAAAATAATGCCAAATTTCATAACATCTAAGGGTTTTAAATTGATCTCGATCTAAAAAATTGTTTTTAATTGAAGGGATACTTTTATAAGTGTAACATCTTAACAATGTTTCATGAAAATAAATTAACAACTAACAAAACTTTCTCCATACACCACATTTTGAATTGAAAGTATACTTACAATGACAGATGCTATTTAGCAACAATGTATATGGTAAGTAAAATTGTTCAATATAAATCAATGGACAGCACATAGCCTCGGCCTGGACGCCGTCCTTGTCGTCCTTGTCAGTGATGGAACACAGCATCGAGCACGTGGTGGGCAAGGTGGTGCTGAGATCGCTGGAATCATCAATGCAGTTGGCCTCAAGGTCCTTCACGCTAGGAACTTCCCAAGGATGAGCCAAGCGCGTGCTCCGCTGCTGGCATCCGAGCGCATCCCATCTGCTTGTCTCGGTCGCTGGATCAACCGAGCGCAGGGACGAAGCCACAACCTCCAGGACACCGACAGCGGGACTGGAGCCAAACTCCACCGCGGAACTAACCACCGGTGTAGCGCGAGCTTGAAGCGTACTCGGGTCGAGCTCGAGGATGGGGTTGAGGGCGACTCGCCCAAGCTGCCGTCGCGGAATGGCGTCGTCGGAGCGCATGTCCTGCAACGCCCCAGCCACATGTGGTTTCCCGGCCCCGAAGCAGGCCGTGGGACTCGTCGACGGTGAGCTTCACCGAACTGACCGAGAAGGCCAGCACCCTGACCGCCGCGACCAATTCGTCCATCGCCTCTGAGATCGCCTCCATCACCCATCGATTGATTTGTCTCTAATACCAAATGTTATGCCCCAACTATACTCACGATTTGGATCTCAGTTCAAAGTGGTGATACAAGAGGAAATCCGAGAGATACAGGGAGAATTTTCAGAGTAGTAGGAGTATTTTGGGAGAGAGGAAAGGTTTAGAGGGGAGAGAGGTTTCATCGAGAGAGAGAAATGAGTTCCACGATTTCATCTTCATCCCCTTCCTATTTTCAGCAGTTGTCACTTTATAGTTGCACGGCCCCATGACGAGCCCAAAGTCCATCACAGCACATGTCGATGTCGAGGTCGTGGCAAAAAGACAGTCAGTATATCCCAAGATTGAACGGGCCTCGTCTCAAGTCGACAGTTCAGTGAGTACATTTATTCGCAAGAAAAATAAATAAAGAAATAAACCTGGCTATGGGTTCCACAGGTGGCACTGCTTAGGTGGCAGAGAGACCGTCGAGGCGCTTGACCCACACTCGCCAGCCCCGGCTGACCGCGCGCGCCGTCCCACACCTGGCGGCCGGGCGCCCGGCCGGCCCAAACCGCCCAAAGTCGAGGCCCGGGCGCCCGGCCACTGGCTGCGTGGCACGTCGTCCGTGCCGGTATCGTCTCCATTCTCCAAACTGGCTTCGTCTGTCTCTTCTAGTTCTGGGTTCGCACTCCGGAGACAGAACACGTTCGTGGTCACGCAACTCCCGTATGAATGTATGATCATGCGAGACCATCATGCGAGTGCATCAACCTGCCTGCGTCACACGCATGGTACGTACAGTGGTACACACAGACATGTTCGGTGTACCGGTTGCTCGCGTGATCATGCCCAGCTACCTATGATTGGCAAGCACAAGCACGTGACGCCTAACTTTGTCGCAAAGAAAACCCATGCCACGCCTGAATTTTCATCGGACGGACGTTCGACGAACAGCAAACCGGAAATTTCGTTGGTCAACAATTACTAGGTTGAGCTACATGGATCCAGTTATTTTTTAAAATCCGGAAACCGTAATTTGAAGTCCAAAAAAAATCCTAAAATGATCTGTTTTCTTTTTGAGAAATCCTAAAATGATCTTAGATGTACATAATGCATGTATTATAAGGTGCTATTTATTTGATGTTATCCCATAAAGTTCTATCTTAGCTGCACGCATGATCCATTTTAGTCTTTTAGTTATGCTTACCATTTTCAGCACTGCAGTTGCAGGTCTTGATAGAAGGGTAGCTTGAGGTTTCCTCTATACATTCAAACATGGCGAGAGCTTCTACACAAACCAACGGGGTATGTGTCAACCAAAGAGAAGTATGACAGATGAAAATTAGGAGCTTCTACAGCACCAGAGCTGCTGAGAGTTTGCTAAACTGAACAATATAAGTAATAGCAATTAGTTCACATTTTAGCTACGATGTCATTGTTAGCTAAAATAAAGGTCAAGGGCCACATTCACGGCAAGTGGCCGAAGGAGTGCGGAACTCAACTGGCTGATCGGCGATCGGCGGCTGCTGGGAATTGATCAAGCTCCCTAGCTTTGTGCAAATCACACACCATTCTACGCAATAAGTATCGAGAACTCCAAAAACGCCAAAAGTAACAATATTAACATTGAACACTAAGAACACTAGATACATATTTGACCATAAACGTCGGACAACAAATCATTTGTGGACACCTCAATCCTCACACAACTTATGTGCATCGAATTTAGATGGCATACACTCTAACCTCCGTTAACACATTTTATAACATTTATATGATATCTTGAGCTCTCCCCAAATATTTATGCACCGGTAAAATGGAGGTGAACACAGAACACATACATATACACTGTAAATTTCTCTTTTGGCAAGATACACATACACATTTCTAAGTCGCACAAAAGTAATACCAAATTCTCTAACATCTATGGTTTTCAATTGATTTTAATCTAACAAAGTTTTTTAATTGAGCAAATGATTCTATGTGACATATTAGCAACGTTTCAAGAAAAAAAACTAACAAAACTCTCTCCAAATAACATGTTTTAGTTGAAAGTATATTTGGGATGACATCTGATATTTAATAACAATGTATGTGGTAAGCAAAAAAGATTAGTATAAATCAATGAGAATGACTGATTTTAACTTTTGAGGTTGATGAAAAATATGTAAAATGCTTGTAATATACATCACTGATGTTTTGTAGTTTGTGTACAAAATCTCGACATGTTTCATTTTGTGATGTAGAAGAGTATTTAATGAATGGAACTTGATCTTGGAAATTAGTTAACAGCAAGATGGAACTACCTAGGAGCCACCACAGCGTTTTAACGTCCTGGACCGTCAGATCTGCCCATGGAGCGATCCAGATCTTCCCGCTGCTCCAATCCAGCTCGTTTCTTCAGTTTTACCGTGTTAGACTCCCGTCCTAGCCTGCCCAACATAAAAGGGCTGCTACTGTCGAAATTGATCTGGACTTCCAGTCGTTAACCGGGCCGGGAAACAATCCAATTCACGTCCGGTGTGAGGCATGGACCTGTGCGCATCTGTTTCTATTTGTTGGGCTTCGTATGTTCATCACCAGCGTGAGAGGTTCCTGTAACTGGCGATTGATTGCCTGGCGGCGGCGTGGTGTTATTGCTTGGCTTTCGCTGATATTCAATTGATTAGCCCCTTCCGCTCCTTCTATTTGCGGTATAAAAACTTCTCCTGCGGGGAGTAGTAGGACTGGCTTTCTTACACTTGCTAGACAAAATTGATTTTGATTGACATCACAAATTTCGTGCAGGAGTGATCATACTGTACAAGGGATTTTGGGAAGTTTCCCAACCCGTGGATACAGCTCCACCTCCACAACGCTGTTGCTATGGTGCTACTCCGATATCTATACTGTCCGCCTGTTGTTCCCAAGTTGACTCACCCTCGGTGGGTCTCTTAAACTCCAATTTCCTCTCACAATTTCGCTCACCCTCTAACCAATTTCTCGTTTATTTGGTATAAACAAGATGCAGTTGTTTGCATCTTCTGATTTGTCGACATATGCTGCCAATTTTGATTCTGAGGTGTTCCAAATTATATCGTTTCATGGTACACAAGTAGACAGGGTGCTGGAAAAAAAAATGAAATTACACTTTATTATGGAAGCGTGATGATTAAATCGTGAGAGGCTAATAGGCTATTGGGCTTTAGTTCCTAATCCTACCGCAAGACTTGGATTATTTTGCACCTTGCAGAGTTGATGCTTGATGGCCAATATTAAGGAACAGAGGAACTATGAGACCACATATTCAGGTCTGTCACAATCTGCTGCTTACTTCTCCTTGCCTAGCACTGTCACTACTCCATTGAGTAGGTACTGAGTAGTGGTTTAGATTATTATTTGTTAATTGTTAGCACGCACTTATTAGGATGCTTCCAACCTTCTATAAGTATATGTGTGTCTTATAGCAATATAGTACTCAATTGAGTAATGACTTTTTTTTTTCTGTGCTGCCTTATAACAGAGGCTATTCAGAGAAGGTTAAAAATCTAATCGTTATGAAATTGGTAAGTGTGTTAAGTACATAGGTGATTCCTGAGCTTTTGCTTCTATTGTTGTTTCTTAATATATTATGCAGGTTCGGATTTGTTGTAGCGAGAGAATATTTTACTGGTCTCACTATGAAATCCATGACCAGGAGGCCTTCACCTCCACAGAGTTGCTGTCGCTCCAACCGTCATGGTGATTGTCAATGGATGAACAATGGGTGATTCGTGGGGAAATAGTGCACAAGTTTTAATGGCGAGGCTTCAACTGACCAGACATAGCTCTCATCACATTCTTCTCTTGCCGCTGCAATCAAAGATGGTATGCCGAGGTGAAGAAGCCGAGCAGGCGTTAGCACACGCAGCGGCTCCAGAAGTTCCCTTGCCATTGTTTCCTTCGGCAAACGTGATTTAAAGATCTGACTACTCCGGCATATAGTTTCTCGGTTGCTCTAAATGATGAAGACATGTAATATCGAGATGGGATTGTTTTTAGCTATAAATTGTGAATCATCTTGTGGAAAACATAAAGCTTGGAGCCTTACTGTTAATGTCATAGTACTATTTGAAACTCCTAACTCTGAAAGCACACTGAACATCCAGATTTATTAGTAAAAAAATATTACTTTGCTAGACTCATATCAATTCTTTATATACTTAGGTCTCACTACAAGTGTGCTTATTTCGAGGTCATATACACACATTATGTCAAGATAACCTTTCCATCAACCACAGTAATTGGGACATGCTACAACAAGTTAATTACGACATACATGTGAATTTCGTCAAGGAGTATGATTATGGGGTTTTAGTTTCAAGTATATTAATAGATAATACCCACGCTTGGTTCGAATATCACGCAAAGGTTGCATCATATGTAAACGACAGTTTATTTTGAACACTGGATACGGATATGCAAGGGTGACACTAAGTTCGTCATTAAAATGTTAAAAGTCAGCTTTGGATATCCAAAACACAATACCTGTAAACTATCTTTAACTTCAGTTTTATTTTTGTTCATGTTTATGCATTAGTGTGTAGTCTGTAACATTAAGCGCGACTCTCAATTGTGAACCAATGTAGTCCATCTAGATTGAGGCATGTGTAATCAAAATTGGGTATCTAAATTAGCCACATTTTCTAACTTACTTTATATTTAGTTCATTAATATGGACGGGCGCCGCAATGCTCGCTATCATATTCTAGTATATCTATACAACTTGCGCTAATGTGATTGATATCTTTGGAAAGAATCACAAGACTATTTACAGAGGTTTGATAGATCATGGCTCTAAGAAGAAGTTAACTGAAGTAAATGTTTGTTGATGAGCACCAACTTGTTTTGTCTACCGTAGACATGAACTATCTTTGTGAACCTAAATGATGCTTGATGATCACAAAATATGTTTTGTCTAATGTGGACTTGAATTATGTTCCTGAACCTTAGGTGAATGATGGCTGATGATCACTAAGCATGTATTGTTGACGGTGCACCTAACTTTTGTTATGTTTGTGATCCTGAAGTGAATGATGGTTGATAATCCCAAAGCTTGTTTTGCGCCTACATTGTACAGTCCAATCTCTCTGCATTATCATCTTTTCGATCGATGTAGTCAATCTCTTTGTTCTCTCTTTATCTCCGTGAAGTGAACGATGCTAGCTCACGCTTGATGACCACTTGTGGTTCTGGCAGGGGCGGAGATAGGGGGCGAGCAGGGGCTAGACCCCCCCAACGATCGGCCCCCCTCAACATATTGTAGCTCATACTGCTGGTAGTATGTATTAGTATATGCGCTGATTGCTGTATAAAATCAGTGTTTAAGCCCAAAGTCAGTGCTAATTTATATTGTATACGCATCAGAGCCCAATCCACAAGACCACAACAAAAGTAGCCCATCTGCTGATGCCTACCATCGGTCCTGGGATCGAAGCCGCGATCCCTATTCTCCGCTTATAGCGGGAGGGATGCGGTGCTCCGCACAGGGGCCAGTTGTTTTTGGGCCAGCCCATGTAGCGAGCACAGTGAATTTGCCTCAGGTTTTCTTCCATTTAGCCGGTTTTCTCCTGTTTTCTCTGTTTTTTCTTCCGGTTTTCTGATTTTCTGTCAGCTTTTTTTTGAAGTTTTCTTCAAACCTTAACTTTTTTGAACTTCGAATTTTTCAATTTTTTGAACTTATTTTAATCCGGACATAATTCTGATTTGAACTTTTTTCAAATCTGAACTATTTGTATATTTGAATTTTTTTAGAAAATTGTTCAGATTTTAAAATTGTTCAATTTTAAAATTTGTTAAAAATTGAAATTTGTTCGGCTTTGATTTTTTTCGAATTGAAATTTTTTCAGTTTTGAAATTTGTTCAAACTCAAAATTTGTTCAGATTTTAAATTTATTCAAAATTGAAATTTAAATTTGTTTAGATTTAAAATTTGTTCATAATTGAAATTCGTCTCTTTGGAGAAATTCAGATTTGAAATTTTCTCCGAACATAAAAACAGAAAATAAAAGAGACGAATTTTCTTTGTTTTTTATTTTCTGTTTTTCTGTTCGGAGAAAAATTTCAGATTTGAAAATTGTTTTAATTTGTAAGCTTTTAATGATTTTTGAAAAAATTCAGATTTGAAAATTGTTTTAATTTGTAAAACATCAAATTTTAATAAACGTTCCGGTTAAAGAAATGTTCCTTTTGGAAAATTGTTCAAAGTTGAAAATTGTGTAGTTTTTAAAATTGTTCAAATTTAAAAATCGTTCAAATTTTAAAGTTGTTCAAATTCGAAAATATATTAAATTTAAAATTGTTCAAATTCGAAAATCATTCAAATTTTAAATTGTTCAAATTTGAAAATCGTTTAAATTGTAAATTGTTCGAATTCAAAATCGTTCAAATTCCAAATTGTTTAAATTCGAAAATCATTTAAATTCAAAAATTGTTCAATTTAAAAAATATTCAATGTTGAAAGTTATTCAATTTTTGAAGAAACATTATATGCACGTGCAGCAGGCCAGCAGCTGACCAAGACGTGAGTCCATAGGATTTCCGAAGCGATACAATCTTGATGGCATGTTAAATGGGCCGAGCCCATCGTATTCCCAGGATTGGTATCCCAACGCGGAGCCGGTTGTAACTCAATTTGGCAATGGGGCCCCATTCCCCGATCCCCGGTGGTTAATTCACCTATTAGGGGACGGGTTTGGTTAGTACTTTATCCCCGTGGGGGTCTTATTGGAGGCAAACTCTCCCCATTAGGTAAGGTGGGGATGGGTATGTGTTACCACTATCCATAACCGTTAACCGTGAAATCCTCGTTAGGCACATGACATGTGGCACTAGGTTACAAGATAGGTATGTATAGATACCAGAAAACCCTAAACCTATTGTGCTCAAATTTCCCCTCCCGTCCCCAACCGCCGTAGCCCCCAAATCCCAACTCACAAATGCTCGCCTCTCCTTCCTAAACTCCTGATCAAGCCAACCACATCATCCTACCATGCTGTCATTTTATTTTGGGTTCATAGTTACTAGCTAAAGCGGAGATGGTTAACCGATGGTTATTTGTTTACCCGATGAGGATGGGGATGGTAGAAGAACTGGCCCCATGATAGTTAGTGGGGATGGGGACGGAGAAAATTTTCCTACACAGGGATGGTTATGGTTGATCAATAACCAGTGGTTAGTGTCCCCGTTGCCATATTGAGTCGTAACCATCGCTTAAAGCGATGATTAGGAGCTCCCGATCGAAGCCCTGTTCCCCAATCAGATGGATCCATCGACCTACCTAGCAGCGAAATTGATATGCTGCCATACCCTAAAAGAAATGGCGGCGGCGGCGCTTGCAGCCTCTCTGCTCCAGCTCACCAGCTGCCGGCTGGGCGCTAGAAGACCCAGATCATCGCACGGGCACACGCCTCCATGGCATGGGCCACGGTCCACGGAGCTGCGTCGTACAGTCGCCGATCATCCCATCTTATATTCGATATGGACATGCTACCAGTAGCTTTGTTTTAAGGGATTACGGCCTAGAATCTTGTTAATTATTACACTGTACGCACTTCATATGACAATGGATCTTCAGCTAGGTTAATATTTTACAAGATAACCACTTTGTCAAGTTAGTAGTATTAGACTCTACATGATTGTTAACTGTGTGCGTATAATAGTGCAACAAAATTACTCTATCCGTAAACATTTTAATTAGCAGAAGTAACTTTGATTATAATTGATTGTCCAATGTATGAGTTTATTTGTATTCCGTTGTCACTTTCTATGGGTATATCATTCTAAAAAATTGGATTTGGTATTTCTTGTTCATTAGCCTCTAAATATAGAGACATCGAAAAATTTCACATTAAACCACAGAAAAAATTGACTAGGATTATTTACTTATTTAGTATGTGCCAAAGGCTTTCCAAAAAAAAAAATCAACTCGCCCCCGCTATGTTCAAATCCTGGCTCCGCCCCTGGGTTATGGCTTTATGTAGTCAACCCGTGTATTTGGTAGAGAGTCATCTTCTTTTTGTCGGTTGCCCAATTAAGTAGGTTCATTGGTTAGTTTTACCTAGACTCCTGATCCTTGGTGTTGTAGGTTCATTTCCTAGTTTTGTTCTAGTAAGTCTACTGGAAATCCCGGGCAAACTACATAAGAGATAGAAGTTGAATGACTATCATTACACTTAGACTGTGGCAAACAAGTTAAATGCAGCGGTTAGTGATGCCCCGTACCAAAATAGTGTGCATCATGCCAGTTCTTACA
The DNA here is from genome assembly GCF_022539505.1 of Lolium rigidum. Classification (NCBI taxonomy): domain Eukaryota; kingdom Viridiplantae; phylum Streptophyta; class Magnoliopsida; order Poales; family Poaceae; genus Lolium; species Lolium rigidum. Next base: position 197,442,522 of record NC_061511.1, on the reverse strand, counting down.
CACGTCTAAGGATAAAAAATGAATGATACCATGCCATAACTTTCTACGAAAGTGAACTCTTTGGAATTGTATGTTAAGACTAAAGATTGTTCTTTAATTGATGCTCACAATAAAATATCATTCATGAGGCTTTTAAGCTTTTCCAAGGATATATCTGATTATCCAAAGGAAATAAAAAAAGAACCTAAACAAGTAGAGGAAATTAAGATGATGAATAATATACTTAAAGTTCATCTACTTAATACTGAAAGTGTAGCCCAAAGGGCATTTCTCTCCCTAAGACTTAAGAGCTTCCCAAACTCTTGATTTCTCCTATGATTCTTGTAGCTTCTTGAGATAAAAGAGAGAGAAGATCTATATGGACATTTCCACCAATCAATATCATCTTTAAGAGAGGGGAACATGTTGGATCTAGATCTTTGAGTTCTTTGTGAATTTTGTGGCTTTGGTGGAATTTGGGAGTGAAGGACTTGAGCATCTTGTGTGCTCTTGCCATGACATTTGGTGCATAGGTTTGAGTTATCCACGGTGACACATGTGAGTGAAACTTTGTGATCTAATTACCCTTGGGTCAGGGTAAAGGTGCCCGGCCTTTCGACGAGAGAGGTAACTAGCATTTTATGGTGGAGGTCGACATTGATGATTCGACTACAAACGTGAGAAACATTGCACCTTAGCATTCTCTGCACCAACTCATGAGGTAATTGACCATACCGGAGCTTGATAAACTTGACCACGAGGGTCAATTCCTGCGAGCAATCGAAGAACGAGCAAGAATTGTAATAGCAATCATAATTGCGAACAGATATGAAAAGCTTTAGTGAATACTCGCAGAGGGATGATATAGTGGGATTCTGCAAGTGCGTAGTACATGAGGTTTAGCTAATCGAAGCTCGTGCATATGGCAAAGAGTAGCAAATATATTTAAATCTTGAAATAAACAAAAAATCAGGTCTAAAAGTGACAACTAAGGGGCAATAAGAAGGAAAAGTTAACGGTTTTGGTCACCCATGGGTATGGTGTCCGAACCAACGTCTAAATATAAGGTATAGGAACTCTTCTTTACGAGCTGCACATTCCTACCCTTCACAGGCCTTAGCTTGGCCCATAGTAACTGAAGCCCAGTCTCTGAACAACTTTTATTTTTTTATATTTTCCATGTCTTTTTTTTTGTCTATATGTACTGTGAATCTGTGATTTACATTAGGCTGGTCATAGTGCATAGTATCATATACTAGTATCATGCATATGATACTTGCTTATGATACTACCTCTATAGTGAGTGGTATTATAGAGTAGTATTATAAACTTCTAAATTTATTGTTTTGTAGAATCCCAATGTAAATCTATGTACATGATCTATTTGACATGTACTTTTCTCGTAACGTGCGCTATGATACAGTATCCACCTATGTTACTCTAATCTTATCTCTCCTCCTTAATTACATGCCACATCATCATTTTTGTGGGTCTAATATGCATGATACTACTTATGATACTAGCACTATGGCCAGCCTTAGTGCTCCTGAGATATATGACCCTAACTTTTGTCCGCGAGCATTAATAGATACCACTCGCAGGCTTCACGTGGCGTTTCGTTGCTAGTATAGAAATAAAATTATTCGGCGCTTGAAAAAATCTCCATTATGTACACGCAACATCATACTTTATCAGTTTACTGGAATCAGCAATAGTATGTATGTAAGGAAACAAGATTCTTCCGAGAAAAAAATAAACATTTCACAGATTCCACAGTTCAGATATTGAAGAAGCTGATGCCAGGCATATCTCAGATCGACAGTTGAACAAGAGCATATTCGCAAGAAAATTAAACAAAACCTACAGTTCCACAGGTGGCGCTGCTTGGGTGGGTGGCAGAGAGACCGGTGAGGCGCTGACCGGCTTGCCAGCCCCGGCTGACCTTGCCCGAGCGCTGCCGCCGTCCCACGTCTTGGCGCCGGCCCAAACCGCCCAAGCTCCTCCCCGGTCTCGCGCGAGCGAATTGAATCGCCGACCGCGCGCCATCTCCTCCCCGGTCTCCACGTTCTACGCGACTTGTTGAAGGAAGAAGAAGACTTCTGCCGCCGATGCCGACGCGCACCGACTCCCCAGCCGCCCAGCAAGCTCCAGCCTGCGTAGGTAGCGTGCTACAGTAGCCTTGATCCTCCGGCCACTGGCTGCGCGGCACGTCGTCCGTGCCGGCGGCATCTTTTTCTTCGTTTCGAAGCTCGGCCGTGTCGGTATCGGCCCATCGATCGTCTCCAAACTGGCCTCGTCTGTCTCTTGTGTCTTCGCGCCCCGGAGACGCAACACGCTCTCTCGCGGTCACGCAACTCCTGCAGGAACCAACCAGGCCATCATGTGCGTGATGCGTGGTGCATAGACATGTTCGGCGGCGTACGTACAGGTCGCCCGCGCGCGTGATCATGCCCAGCCACGTACCTATGATTGGCCAGAACGTGGCGCCTAACTTGGTGGCAAAGAAACACCGTACCGATCGGTGCAACCGCTGCATTTTCCGAGGATGGATGATCGAGTCGAGGAACAGTACAATCAACTTTCGTTGGCGAATAATCAGCACGACTAAGAACATGCTCCCAAGTGCTCCCACCAATACTTGTGGCTGTGGGATGAATTGATCCGGAGACTTAGCAACAGTCAATGCCGAAACTAAGATCAAGGATTTTTCAGGATCATGATATTACATAATAAAAAATTTCTTGTCAGCAATATCGTAACGTACAATCACGATATTACAAGACTTTTATTTTCAACAAAACACCGCTCTATTCTACACCCAATCTCAACCATTAATGATTTTTACGTCACATAATGTGTTATTTCGGTAGTCGGGTAGACAGTAAGAAAAAAATAGAAATGACATAATTTTTCTTTGTTTAAGTGACGTATAAAAATACGACGTAAAATGCTTATTTTTTGTGTTCCCTTTTTACAGCGTAACAACCCATAAAATGCGGTGTTTATGTCGAATATTTTGTTGTGTCAGCACTAACGTAATTATTTGTATGCAAAACCATAATGTTATGAATGTAACTAGTCGGACATATATTAGGTGCAAAATAACTTTTCTGCACCCCGGAAGTCAAATTGCGTTTCCTACTCAAATTGGTTTAAATTAAATGTTTACTTTGAATTTTTAGCAACTTCTACATCTTTCGTAGAGGTTGGTCATGTAGGCAATTCATTTATATAACACAAAATATGGCCCGATTCGTCTAATGCATGATATAAGAAAAAACAGTGTCCATATGCTTCAAAATATATCTAGTTAACTGTGTTGTTGCACTTAGAAACACCTTTTATACTCATCTCGCAAAAACTAACGAACGTTGTATTGTTTAAATAATGAGTTAGCATTGACACAACACATTGTGTCCTTGTTTTTAGCGTAGGAGTACGTGGGATCATATTGTATCGGGATACTAAAAGTACCACGATATGTATCGGGATACTGCCGGAATAAGATACGTATCGATTGATCATGGTAGTATCATACTACGATACATATCAAAATACTAACAACCATGATACAGATACATGCCGAGCTACATGTAGTCCACTATTTTATTTAAAATTGTACTTTAAAGTTTTTTTTTAAAAAAAATGCAGAAAATCCTCCATGTTGATATGTAGTGTATACTTGGTATGTTCACTAATTTTGAAAAAGGTATTATATTAATGACCCGATGGAGTACTATAAACGTCCAAAATATCAGTGTGAATCTTTTTGTGTTGTAGGCTACACAAAAAAATAGTATCTGAGTGTAGTTGAATAGTGCACATTGCAAAACTATAAAGCCTCTCAGGTTTTGTCATTTTAATGTAGCCTAGGAATATAGAAAAAAAATTACATTATAAAGTTGCATCATTTTAGAGGATACATCATTGGTATATTCAACACACTTTTTCTTGAAATTTTGAAAACTTTTAAGTATAATATTTGAATTTCTAAAAATTGAAGAGTTACATGTATTTCAGCCTCCATTTGTCCACTCTCACAAAATGTGGCAAATTCTTATTTTGATCCCTTTGACCTTTTCATACAATGGTGATGACAAGAGCTGAGAAGGTTCCAGGTCAAAAGGAGCTGAGAAGGTGCGCTAGCTTTCCAGACAAATTGATGCATTCTACAGCCAAGCATTCTCTTCCACATCAGGACATTTTCACGGCGCGAATGCTTTAAAGAAGAACGTTCTGACAAGGGAGAATCCAATCAAGATCCAACGCTTAGACAGGACAATGCTCATGTCAACTCCGCGACATGGTAGCTAGTTCCAGACACACACGCTCTCTCTTTCAGAGAACGACATGGCACAGACTTTGGACCGCACATCCATGCTAGTAGCTAAAGTTAACTATAGTAGGGTAGATTTGGCATGGAGTGGAATGTGCTCTGGCTTCGGATGCAAAATACCTTTTCGGTCACCTGATATGGTTCCGAAGTTTTGGACTTTTGGTGCTACTAGTAAACTGAGGAAGCTGGTCACTATGGGCGTTGCATCAAGGTGTTTTAGTATAGTGAATTAGGTGACCTAGCAGTGCAAGCTGCTGAAAGTAGGTAGTGGAACCAGGGTTCCGGTGGAGCCGTTTTCTTTCAAAAAAAAAATTTGCTATTTCAAAGTTTTATTTTAATAAACAAAATTTTGCGTATACAAATTATTTCGACACTTACTTGAGAAAACTTTCGAGGCAAAATACAATTGTATGTGTCCTACATAAAAATGATAAAATGTCAAAAAATCGCACTACTCGTGCAAATTTTTGGAGTATAATGATTGGAGTTAGATGTTGAAGGAAATACAAATTTCATTTTCTCTTTTTTATGTGTAGGTCAATACGGTTGTACTTTTCCTTGAAAATTGCTTGAGTAGCATGAATCATTTTAAGTTTTTTTATGAAACTTTAAAATAGCATTTTGTTTTTTTGAATTTTGAACGTCCGGGTCTACCAAACCGACTAATGCAAATCCCCTTTAAAAGCTTTACCACTTGAGGACAACCTGAATAAAACAATTAGTAACTCTGATTTCCAAATTCGCCGCTAACAATATTTATCCGTATGTAGACCCGTATTTAGTGAGTACTTATTAAGCTTTATCACTTTTTTTTAGAGAAGTAAGCTTTATCACTTGAGGAAAAGGTTGTCCTCAAATTCCCCACTAACAATACGAGTCTACCCAACTGACTCATCCAAATATTTAGTCTAGCAAATCCCATTTCAAAAGCTTTATCACTTTGCCGGCCCTACATCTGTTGTTTTCCCTGTTTGTCATTGCTTGAACACTTGGGCCGGTTGGCGCGTATTATGGCAAAAAAAAAGAGTGCATTCTGTGTGGGGGCCGGCTAGATTAGCATAAGGGCATCTCCAGCGGCGCGACGCAAACGGTCGCAGCGACCGTTTCCGTCCGCTTTGGTCGTAAATGCGTCTGGCACCGTCTCCAGCGGCACGACGCAAAGTGACCGGGCCATCCGCGGAGACGCAAACCTGGCCCAAATATGCGCCAGGTTTGCGTCTCGGCGGACGCTGCGCGGACGCGCAAAGTGTCCGCTGCGGTCTCCACCGGGCCCGCCGCGGCGGAGCCCGCATGGAGGGCATCGCTTCCGCGGGCATCGCTTCCGCGGTCGGCGCTTCCGCGTCCGCGCCGCAGCCGTCGCCATGAATGCCGCGGCCTTCCGTTCCGCGCGTGCACCGGCGGGCGGCGGGCCGGGCTCTCGCGGCGCCTTCAATGGCATCGTATCCCGTGCGCGGCCGCCCTTAAAAGTCCGGCGGCCGCGTTGCTCCTTCGCCCACGGCTCCACTCGCACCACAACCGCCGGCCGCGCAATGGGGAAGAAGAACGACTTCGAGGCCTCCGGCAGCGGCAGCAAGAAGGTGCCGCTCCCCGTCACGGTGGGGAGGCTCATGCACGGCAAATGGGTGCCGTGCGACGCCCGGTCCGGCGTGCGGCTGCCCGGGCGGCCGACGGCTCGGCTGCCGCCGGGTGCCCATCCCTCCGTGCACTGCGCGCGAGCTTGAGCGGACCAAGGAGATCCAGCGCCGGAGGCGATATCTGCCGGCGGACCTCCTCGCCGATCCGGCGTACGCCATCGACTCGGAGAGTTGGCGTACGTACTGATGTCTACGGGAGCTTCTATTCTTGTAGACAGGTGTTGGGCCTCCAAGAGCGAGAGGTTTGTAGAACGACGAGCAAGTTTCCCTTAAGTGGATACCCAAGGTTTATCGAACTCGAGGAGGAAGAGGTCAAAGATATCCCTCTCATGCAACCCCGCAACCACAAAGCAAGAAATCTCTTGTGTCCCCAACACACCTAATAGGTGCACTAGTTCGGCGAAGAGATAGTGAAATACGGGTGGTATAAATAAGTATGAGCAGTAGCAACGGTGCCGGAAAAGTGCTTGGCGTGTAGTTGATGATGGTGGTATTGCGGCGAGTAGTAACACGAGTAAAACGAGTAAACAAGCGGTAGTAACTCAGCAGTAGTAACGCAGCGGTAGTAAACAAGCGGTAGTAACTCAGCAGTATTTAGGAACAAGGCCTAGGGATTACACTTTCACTAGTGGACACTCTCAACATTGATCACATAACGAGAATAGATAAATGCATACTCTACACTTTTGTTGGATGATGAACACATTGCGTAGGATTACACGAACCCTCAATGCCGGAGTTAACAAGCTCCACAATAATGCTCATATTTTAGTAACCTTTAGTGTAAGATAGATCAACAGACTAAACCAAGTACTAACATAGCATGCACACTGTCACCTTCATGCATATGTAGGAGGAATAGATCACATCAATATTATCATAGCAATAGTTAACTCCATAATCTACAAGAGATCATGATCATAGCATAAACCAAGTACTAACACGGTGCACGCACTGTCACCTTTGCACACATGCAGGAGGAATAAACTACTTTAATAACAAATCACTAGAGTAGCACATAGATAAATTGTGATACAAACATGCTGCAATCATAAAGAGATATAAATAAGCACCTCACTATACCATTCAATGAGTAAGTATTCTGTGAAATCTAGCCTAAGAGACCCACACGGTGCACACACTGTCACCTTTACACACGTGGGACGAGGAGTCTCCGGAGATCACATAAGTAAAACCCACTTGACTAGCATAATGACATCTAGATTACAAGCATCATCATATGAATCTCAATCATGTAGGGCAGCTCATGAGATTATTGTATTGAACTACATAGGAGAGAGATGAACCACATAGCTACCGGTACAGCCCCGAGCCTCGATGGAGAACTACTCCCTCCTCATGGGAGCAGCAGCGGTGATGAAGATGGCGGTGGAGATGGCAGCGGTGTCGATGGAGAAGCCTTCCGGGGCACTTCCCCGCTCCGGCGAGCGTGCCGGAACAGAGATCCTGTCCCCGGATCTTGGCTTCGCGATGGCGGCGGCTCCGGCAGGTTTCGTGGGTTTCGTCAATTGGTATCGGGTTTTCCGATCCGGGGGCTTTATATAGGCGAAGAGGCGGCGCGGAGAGGGCCGGCGGGGGGCCACACCATAGGGCGGCGCGGCCCCCTCGGCCGCGCCAGCCTAGGGTTTGGTGGCCCCGTGGCCCCCTCCGGTCCTTCCGGGTGTTCCGGATGCTTCCGATGAAAATAGGAACTTTGGCGTTGATTTCGTCCGATTCCGAGAATATTTCGTTACTAGGATTTACGAAACCAAAAACAGCAGAAAACGAGACCGGCACTTCGGCATCTTGTTAATAGGTTAGTTCCAGAAAATGCACGAATATGACATAAAGTGTGCATAAAACATGTAGATAACATCAATAATGTGGCATGGAACACAAGAAATTACCGATACGTTGGAGACGTATCACGTACCTGTCCACGGAGACGGACAGCAGACGAAGGGCTGGCTTCATGGGCGACAGGGATTATCCCTTCGGCCCTGCACCGTCGGCTCGTCGTCAGCAGGCGCCGCCGCGACGTGAGCAGCCGCAGCACAACGACCGCGAGGACGAGGACGACGACGACGAAGCCTACGCCATGTACGACGACGACGACGACTACATCGAGGCGCTCGCGTACCATAGCGAGGACGTGAAGGACGACAGCGAGGACTACGTCGGCCTCGTCTTCCACGAATGGCAGCAGGCCATGGCGGAGGGCCGGAACTTCGAGTTCCCCGACAACATGACGGACGACGAGATGGCCAAGCTCGGCCTCCTCATCTCCGAGTACGACGCGCCTGTGCAGCCGCCGTTGCCTCGCTACGCCACCGCTGTCATGCCGCCGGGCCTGTCCGCGGATGAAGCCCTTCGACAGGCGCTCCTGGACTCGGCGGCGCCTCCTCCACCGCCGCCACGGCCTTGGGCGTCTCCCCACCGCCGCGGCCTCGGGCGCCTCCACCGCCGCCTCGGCCGCAGCCTCCTCAACCTCGAGCACCGCGATCGCGCCCGGCGTACGCTCCCCGGATGGCTACCGGCCGTGGGACATACCCGAGGTCATCTTGCTCGACAACGACGAGGAGCGAGCACGGCCACGATGCGCGGCGAGTAGGCGTTTTAGGTTTTTTTTTATGTTTTCAAGTATGTAAGTTATGTTTCAGTTTTTGTAAATTATGTTTCAGTTCAAAAAAAAATGATTCGTCCTAAAAAAAATGCGTCGTGCCGCTGGAGCCGCCCCCAACGCAAACCGACGCGCGGTCGTATTCGACCAAAAGTACCGACGCAAACGGACGCGCGCGGACGCTAAAATGCGTCGTGCCGCTGGAGATGCCCTAAGTGCATAACAAGTTGCAGGGTTGCAGCTCAGGCTGTACGGTGCATGCTGGTGGATAGAAGGATCTGGAATGTAGATTCGCGGAAAGAGACCTGCAGAAAAATGGTCTGCAACTTGGAGTAGAACTGCCAGAAATAACTTAATACGAATTGCTAAATTCGATACAGCTCGTCTGTTGTTTTCAGGTCCCGTTTGGTTGGGCTTTTTTTTGAGGGACCGTTTGGTTGGTTTGGGTATAGTACGGCAGCCATTTTTTTTTTGAGGGACAACAGAAATAACTTAGTCGTTTCTAGGTACCTAAAAAAACCTCTGAGCTTTCTTAATTAATGGAATTTCTTTTTATTGTGTGGGGAAATAGTAGAAGTTCTTACCATGTTATAAGTGATTTTTTTCTAAAGTGTAGCCAAATTAATATAAATATATTTATCATTATGTACACCTGCACATTAATTTTGCTAGATTCAACATAAAATATATTTCCTATATATTTAATATTGTAGATATTAGCATATTTTTCCTATATACTTTAATTAGTAGAAGGATAAACCCTCAACTCCAGTTAATTTTGAGTGGAAGCAATTGAAGGTAGAAGAAAATACCTTCTTGTTGGGAGAGTTGGCCATATTACAACTCAAACCTAGTTCAAGTTCTTAACTTTTGAAGTTATTTTGAATATATAAGTTGTTTTCTAAAGGGTGTTATATCCCGATTTATGCATAGCTCTAACGGTAACGGGGGTATAGTACAATAGGACTATTCCAGAGAATGCACCAGGATTAAAGAGTGAAATGACTAACTTGGCATTTTAGACACTACACTAATTTTGGTGCGATTGAATTTGCGTATATTCACACCATTGGTCAGATCATATTTCAAATTTATCATTGTTATGATATTGTTCCGTCGAGGGGAGATGTGATTTAGTATAATATTAACTATAGCGAAAATAACGTTTTCATGTCGACAACAAGGCACATTTGGTGACTTCATCAATCTCAGATCCACCAGATCAGTTTTTTCTTGGACTCAGTCTCCCGGAGATGGGATTTAGTATAATATTAATTGTAGTGAAAAGAATGTTTTCATGCCAACAATGAGGCACGTGTAGTGACTTCGTCAATCTCAGACCCGTCGGATCAATTTTTCTTAGACTCAATTTCTCGAAGATGTTCATAGAGGTAGGGTTTGCGTGCATGTATTCATATGTGTGAATGTATGTATGTATCTATGAGCGTTTAAATTTGTTTTGTGTTTCGCAAAAAAAAGGCTCATACACCATGATTCTCAATTTTGGTTAATGAAGAAATTAAGAACCTCCTAAATTGGCAAAATTTAGGAACTTTGTTTTTAATGTGTATAAAAATTTAAAATTTTTGAAAATTTTGTATTCGCTCTGAAATTCTTATACTCTAACTTTATGTGTCGCCAAATCAAAAGGATGTTAGGAATTGGTCTACATTTAGATGTATCTATACACTAGTATCTCCGATATCCTAGTGTATAGATAAATCTGAATTTGTAGACAAATAAAAGTATGAGAATATTAGGTTGTGCTCTGAATTTTATGTCACCAAATTATTTCAAAGCAGAAGGCAAGCTGTTTGGGTACCCAAAGACGTCTCCACGATTCCCAACTTAATCGGCAATCATAACCATAGGTCAAGCTGAAAAGGGCAGGTGATTATGAAGAGACGCAATGGCATAGAGCTGTTGCCTCTCTACAAAAAGAAGTTGGCATTGAGCTGTAGACACGGAAGAAACCATTTAAAAGGAGGAAGAAGAGAAGAAGGGAAACAAAAAGGAAAGAGGCTCTGCCCGACCGACCCAGCCAGCCAGCGCATGAAAAGAGCGAAAGAGCAGGAAATCTAACCTGTTTCTGTTCCTGCTTCTCCTCTCCGGCCACCCGCCCTCCTCTCCCACCACCCAATCCGCGCCTCTCTCCCGCCGCCGCCTCCGCTCGTCCTCCCTCCCTCATGGCGGCCACCCCGCCGTCATCGCGGGAACCGTCGCCGCAGCCCCGGCGCCCCGCCTCCTCCGCCGCGGGAGCCGCCGCCGCCGCCGCCGGCAACGGCAAGCGCGGCGGGCTCCTGCTCGGCCGCTACGAGCTGGGCCGCGTCCTGGGCCACGGCACCTTCGCCAAGGTCTACCACGCGCGCCACGCCGACACGGGCGAGACGGTCGCCATCAAGGTGCTGGACAAGGAGAAGGCGCTGCGGCACGGCCTGGTCCCGCACATCAAGCGCGAGATCACCATCCTCCGCCGCGTGCGCCACCCCAACATCGTGCGCCTCTTCGAGGTCATGGCCACCAAGTCCAAGATCTACTTCGTCATGGAGTTCGTCCGCGGCGGCGAGCTCTTCGCGCGCGTCGCCAAGGGCCGCCTCAAGGAGGACACCGCGCGCCGATACTTCCAGCAGCTCATCTCCGCCGTCGGCTTCTGCCACGCGCGCGGGGTGTTCCACCGCGACCTCAAGCCCGAGAACCTCCTCGTCGACGAGCGCGGCGACCTCAAGGTCTCCGACTTCGGCCTCTCCGCCGTCGCCGACCAGTTCCACCCCGACGGCCTCCTCCACACCTTCTGCGGCACGCCCTCCTACGTCGCGCCCGAGGTGCTCGCGCGACGCGGCTACGACGGCGCCAAGGCCGACATATGGTCCTGCGGCGTCATCCTCTTCGTGCTCATGGCCGGGTACCTCCCTTTCCATGACCAGAATCTCATGGCCATGTACCGCAAGATTTACAGAGGGGAATTCAGGTGCCCCAGATGGTTCTCCAAAGATCTCACCAGCCTCTTGAATCGGCTCCTTGACATCAACCCGGAGACGAGGATCACCATGGCACAGGTCATGGAGAGCAGGTGGTTTCAGAAAGGATTTCGGCCCGTCAGGTTCTATGTCGAAGATGATCAGGTGCACAGCTTGGGTGACACTGAGAGCAAAGAGCTGGGCCTCGAACCTACCGAGCCTCCTCCTCCTCCTCCACTGCCGCCGCCGCCACCGCAACAAGAGGATGATGATTCCGGGTGGGAGTCCGACTCATCCGTGGCATCGTGCCCTGCCACCCTCTCATCCGAGGAGCGGCAGGAGCGGCAGCGGCCTGCAGGACGTCTCACACGGCCTGCAAGTCTCAACGCCTTCGACATCATATCGTTTTCAAAGGGATTCGATTTATCAGGCCTCTTTGAGGAGCGAGGGAGCGAAATGAGATTCATCTCAGCAGAGCCCATGCAAACCATTATTACAAAGTTGGAGGAGATTGCTAAGGTGAAGAGCTTCTCCATCCGGCGCAAGGACTGGCGCGTGAGCATAGAAGGCACCAGGGAAGGGGAGAAGGGGCCATTGACAATAGGGGCCGAGATATTTGAGCTCACACCGAGCCTCTTGGTGGTCGAGGTGAAGAAGAAGGCTGGCGATAAGGAAGAGTATGATGACTTCTGCAACAAGGAGTTGAAACCTGGCATGGAGCCTCTTGTGCACCACCAAACAGAATCCGCTCCAAATGTACTTTCTTATACTCACTAGTTCTAAAGCTAGTTCTCTTGCTTGAGAGGAATATAAACAAATTTTGGATTAAAAGGATGTGCCTTTACGTTGAAACATGGGACCTGTGTAGATAAATGATATTCATATTTCCTCAGTCCTTTTGTACTGTTATTATCCATTTACACAATCCAAAATGTTACTCCATATGCTAGTGTTTCATGTGCTTGTTGTAGTTGTTACAGTCTAAAGGAGTGCCAGATTTCGCTTTCGCTACACTATGGAAGAAGTTCTTGGGTCAAGTTTTCACGCTAAATTCTGTTATATTCATCATCTACGGACTTGATTTGTAAATTACCAATTTCGTAAAGAGAAATGTAACCCTTTGAACTTTTGTGAGTGTTAGAGATATGAAGAATCTAGCTGTTCTATGACTTCAGGAATTATCTTAGCTCATCATACAAGTATCACAGTATAATTACAATGGCCATTGGCTCACAGATGTTGAGCTTCACCAAAATGCTATTCAGACCATTCTGTCAGATAAAAACAAAATAGGGATCTGAGGAATTTATGCTCTACCGACTATGAGTCAAAAAAGTTCTTTTTATAATTTCCACTGAACACAAGTGTGAGCTTGAATCCACTACTCAGATTCCATCTTCTAAATTAACACAAAATCGTGTTATTTTGAATTAATACCCTTGGAACTATGTGATTGTTAGAGACTCAAAAGTCTAGCTATCCTCTAACTTAAGGGATTATCTTAGCTCATCAAACAAGTACCATAGTATAATCAGACTGGCCATTGGCTCACCGATGTCCAGTTTTACCAAGATACTAAGTGAGACCATTCTGTTAGATCAAAACAAAATAGGGGTCTGAGGACTTCATGCTGTACCGACTACAGAGACAAAGAAGTCCTCGTGGTAAGTTCCATTGAATTGAACTGTGAACTTGAGTCCAGTCTATTAAATCAAGTCAGATTCTACTTCTGAAATATTACAAAAGCATTTCATTATTTCTCCTTTTCTTTGTCAAGTTGCTCCTGACGGAATCCGAGCTCAAGCAGAAGTGAAGGTTCTCAATAATAAAATTTCTGTTCTTGCAAGGTCACCATCTAATCAGTATTCAGAAAGAGATGTGTTTGGTCACTTGATACTCTAATAACTGTATTAGTTCCAATCTGTTGGTACATGAAAAAGGAAATAGAAACTGAACTCTAGTTCTTATCCTTATTGCTGCAAGCATTGCGAATGCAGAAGGCCAGTAGCTCTGCTCTCTTGTGTAGTCTTGTAGGTCAGAATGGGCAAGACACTTCCCATGTACCATGATTCTGGAGTTAGGATAAGGAAGAACTATAGGACAGGAGGGGCAGTGAGGAACGTGTCTAGGTTGGAGGATGGCCAGTCCAGGCTGCTGGAGAAGATAATTGAACACTGCTATGATGAATAAGTTAGAGTAGGCGTGGCACTGAATAAGGTGAATGCAGCCAGGTAGGGGTCATACTAAATTATTTATGTTGCATATGTATATTCCTAATTTATTCTATGTACATCAAATGCTGATATGTTATTTTTGATGGGGCAACATTCCACAGCATAAAAAGTCTAATTCTGAAAATAGTAACTAGCAGCTGCTGGTGCACTTGTCAAGTTTTTTCCCCATGTAATCATATGAAATTTGACAACGTAACTTAAAAAGGCACCTGATCAATTTCTTTATAAACCATAACTTATAACAACATCATAACTGGACAAATTACGATGGGTAGTGAAAAATTGATCGGACCAATAATTACGATGAATGGATATTTCGCTACTCATGGATACAGTCAGGGCCTGGCTGTAGTGAAAAATAGATGGTATGCTTAATTAATAATCTCAGATTACGGATTTATACTTAATCAGTTATGTACTTCTGTAGATATATATGAATTCCTTCTTTAAAACCATTTTTAATTTTTAATTGATAAATCCACTCCATCAATTAAATTTGGAAGTACCTTTAGTGCAAAATTGCTGTCGCATGAAGGAAGGAAAAGTATGTTGAAAATGCCAATGCTTTCATATGACGTGCATATCACAATGTGTATAGCTGTTATACTGATTACCTTTCCATGTTTAAGTTACAGAAATGTTGAAACTTCCCTACTCATCAAGGCCAGCTACACACCCTGCTTTGGTATTTTGCTGAACAAGGATCTATGCTGCCACCAGAAATCGTAAGCACAGGCAAGAGCTGTAACATCGTAAGTGTGAGCAAAGTGAAGAGCCTGTGTCCTGTAGATCTTTGAAGTCACTGCTTTGCCGAATCCTGCTTGAAGCTGATTTGACACGACCGTACTTGGGGTCCCTATTTTCCCGGGCCGTGCCTATAGTCGCCCGAGCCTCATGTTTCCTGTGAATTCTCATTCCATTTTATGCACATTCGGCTATGATTTTGGTGGTGATTGAACGGTGCTAATTCATTTGAAATGTTTGGCAGATCAATTTGCCTTGGCTGTGCTGAGATGGTGAGAAGCTGTTGATTTGGTCTTGGTACATTAATAACATGACTGACATCTTGTTGTTGGTTGCAGGGTTTCCGGTTTCAAGCTGGCAGGGAGCTACCAATGGAGATGTCTTTAGAGTTAGTTTAAAATGATATGATCGCCAATGCTTAACAGATACACTTCCTCCGTTTCATATATATGGAATGGAGGAAGTACATGCATATTTTTTATATTTTATTGAGTTGAGGTGAAGATAGAAGAAACACTCATCTGATTTCTGAAGCAAGGTGTTGGTGGTTATGTCCAAATATGAAGAACAGGGCCAGATTCTTGCGGTGCTAGTCATGGCCGCTCAGGAAAGAAAAAAACTGTATCAGCTGGAGCACCTGTGCACTGTCGATCTTCAGTAAGCGCTGATGATTTGCATAGTCGAATGACCCAGCATATCTTGCTCCGCAGCTGTCATATCCGTGTCTCTTCGCTGTTGCGCATCGATGGATTTAACCACCTGTGCTCTTCAGCTCGCTGTTCACCCATCTGCCGTTTGCCGGAGGCATCTTTCAGTTCGATCGGCAGCAGCG
>NC_061511.1:197365690-197427086 GCF_022539505.1 Lolium rigidum | reverse complement strand
GCAATTATTTCTCTCGTACTTTACATACTCGTACTTTATTCAACTGTTACATCAAAACCCCCGAATACTTGTCCGTGAGCATTTACGATGAATCCTTCATCGAAACTGCTTGTCAACACCTTCTGCTCGTCGTTGGGATCGACATTCTTACTTATCGAAGATACTACGATACACCCCCTATACTTGTGGGTCATAAGTGTTACTTTCTAACACTCTCTTGTTGGATAATAAACACCATTCATTGTGTAGGGCTACGAGAGCACCCTCAAGCCGGAGTAAACAAGCTCCACAACGTCATAAAGGAAACACACACGATGCACACACTGTCACCATCACACGGTGGAGAATTAATCCGGAGTTCATATTAAAGTAACCTCTAGAGTGCATAGTAATAGTTAACTTCATAATCTACAAGAGATCACAATCATAACCTACGCCAAGTACTACATGATGCACACACTGTCAACATTACATCATGAAGGAGGAATAGACTACTTTAATAACATCACTAGAGTAGCACATAGTAATAGTGATACAAAGCTCATGATCACATAAAGATCACATGGGAGAGAGAGATGAACCGCATAGCTACCGTAAAGCCCTCAGCCTCGGGGGAGAACTACTCTCTCCTCATCATGGGAGACAGCAACGGCGATGAAGATGGCGGTGGTGTCGATGGAGATGACTCCGGGGGCAATTCCCCGTCCCAGCGGCGTGCCGGAACAGAGATTCTGTCCCTCGAACTTGACTTCGCGATGGCGACGGCTGCGTAACTTTTCTCGTATCGTGGCTTATCTCTTTAGGGTTTTCGCGACGGAGAGACTTTATAGGCGGAAGGGCAACCTCGGAGGGGTCCTGGGGGACCCACACCATAGGGGGGCGCCCCCTTGGCCGCGCCGCCATGTGGGGTGGGGCCCCTTGGCTCCCCTCGGTCCCTCTTCGGTGCTCCGGAACCTTCCGTGGAAAATAGGAAGTATGGCTTTTATTTCGTCTAATTCCGAGAATATTTCCCGTGTAAGATTTCCGGAACCAAAAACAGCAGAAAACAGAGACCGACACTTCGGCATCTCGTTAATAGGTTAGTTCCGGAAAATGCATCAAAACGATATAAAGTGTGAACAAAACATGTAGGTATTGTCATAAAACTAGCATGGAACATCAGAAATTATAGATACGTTTGAGACGTATCACTAGCTAGTAACAAAGTTATACCTTTGATGATCAAACACCTCACCGCAACTACGTTATACATTTGATGATCAAAACGATCATGTCAGTGCAATGGAGATGTTGATGTAGTCAATGAAGCCCTTTGACTCCCACAACTACGTTATACCTCCCAGTCGTGGTAGTGTTCCTAGTTCTGGCACGATTGAGGGTGCCGGCGTAGCAACACTACGACGGTCGTGTAGACCAGCACACTCAAGCATGGTGCTTTTGTTTCGCCTGTCTTCTCTAAATGTCTCTATCGTATCTTGGCTTTTGAACATGTTGGTAATGTTTCTCTCACTCTTCTATGAATATAATGTCATCGCGCCCCAACTCTATTGGTGGATATTTTGTTGTCGCCTTCGCAAAACTAAGGTTATCATTTGGTGTTGCCAGATTTCTAGTAGAGGAATGCAATGAATTACTTGCCCTCAACTAGTAGCTATAGTGGCAAAAGATAGACCACGATGCTATATTTTGTCCAAATATCAACTAGAAAGAAAAGATTTATGCGGCGTATCAAGCTTCTTGTTTGCTTGAATCAGTATAAGAATACCCATCTGAAAAGAGAAAAATAAAGCTGCAAAACACAAAACTCAGTGACAGATGAGCCCACAAAGTATCTGTATTGGAGTATTTGTGTGGCGCCACCGTCGCTTCCAGTTTTCGCGGCACCTTTGCTTCCCGTTAAAGCCAGTCTCCCTCCCCGCACCCAATGACACGCGGACCCCACCGACGAGTCAAACCAAGCTAATGCCTCTCTCGTCCTGCTCCGCGCCTCGCCGCGCGCGCTCAGATGCTCCCCACTTCGCACGGCCACCGCCGCCCTCCTCTACCGCGCCGGCGCGGAGCTCCGTCCCGCCGCAGCGTACGCGGCGTCTCCGCCAGTCGTACCACTTCGCCCCGCCGCGCGGGATGCCTCCTCGTGGTCCTCGTCGCCTTCTGCGTCCTCGCCGGCGCCGTGCTCCGCCGCGCCTCGTCCTCCAGCGCTCGCTCCCACCACCCTATAGACGAATACGATCGCCGGACCGCCGGTCCGAGAATCACGATCTTCTCGGCCCCGCTCGCGGCGCCGGACGGCTCGCCCGCGCGGCAGGAGCTGGCGGTGCGATCGTGGCTGGCGCTCCCGGGAGACATAAGCGTCGTGCTCCTCGGCTCCCACCCTTCGGCGATCTCCCTCGCCACACGGCTCGGACGCCGGGTCACCGTCGAGCCCGCCGTCGATTCCTCGTACGCACTCGCAAACACCGATACCTGACTGACAGTTTCAGTCCGCTATACGTGCTGCTCGAATTGATCGGCATTTCCATCTTGTGTGTGTGCTCTCTCAGGTTCACGGGGACGCCATTCTTCCACTCCATGGTAGCAAGGGCGCAATCTTCTGACTCTGACATTTGCGTCCTTGTCGACGCCGACGTCGTTCTGCTGCCTGAAACTGTCACCTTACTGACAAAATTCAGCAGAATTGACCGTGATTGGCTTCTCGTTTCAATGTCACGCAACACTTCCAGTTTGAACGAGGTACCCGTACCTTTTCTTCCATCTACGGCAATCTTTTTTTACATGCATATATAATTCCCAAATTGTTCCATTTGCTGATGATACATCATGTTCATGAATTCCATAACTTGCAGGAGATTCCGGCCGGCAAATGGGCGGCAGATAGCGGCGACAGGGGGCTCATCATGGCGTGGAACAATCCGAGGAATCCGTTACTTGGAAGCGTTCTGCCTTCTTTTCTTTATGGAAGAGGAGCACACAGCTGGTGGATGGCTCATGAGGTTCTATCATCTGAAATGAGACTCGTCTTTGATGCAAGCAATCTAGTTCTTGGGTTATACCCAGAAGAGTTCAGCACAAAGCGCGGTTCTAGAAACAGTGGTAGATTACTTGATGGATCATGGGAGTACCGTGCCAACCGCCATCTCGCTGCGGTTTACGGGTCGTATTGTTACCCCTCGCTACGAAGACATCATTCTCCCATGCTGTATGAAGTGGTAAAGCATTCTGAAGATTACATGTTGAGAAAAGTTGAAGAGCCAACCTTCTCAAATTTTATCAAAATAGGTAAAGAACACATTGTCCATGCAGAGGGTGACAGCCTACGGAAGAAAGAAAACATTTGCTTGCCTGGCCATCTACTGAACTATTCTTCAGAAAATCCAGAGGCAGCTGGTGTCCCATATTCATTAGGAATGCTCCTACAGTTTGTAGCTGATCAGAATAGGTCTATTGTTCTTGGCGTGGCTGGGGCAAGTTACAGGGACATGCTTATGAGTTGGGTGTGCCGTTTGCGCCATCTTGGAGTCACAAATTTCGTAGTATGTGCTCTAGACCAAGAGACATATGAATTCTCCATTTTGCAGGTAATCACACACTTGAATTCATATTATTAATATTTTTCTTTCATCTGTCTGTATATAACTTTTAATTTGCAAACTGCCAATCCATGCTCAAGTTTTAATCCCTAATTCTAGGGTTTGCCAGTTTTCAGAGATACATTGCCACCAAAGAATGTCAGCTTCGATAATTGCCACTTTGGAACCCAGTGTTTTAAGCGAGTGACGAAAGTGAAATCGCGGATTGTTCTGAAGATTTTAAGGATGGGATACAATGTGCTGTTAAGTGATGTCGATATCTATTGGTTTCATAATCCACTGCAGTTCCTGCATTCTCTTGGACCTGCAACATTTGCAGCACAAACAGATGAATACAATGAGACGGGTGAGCTTAATTATGATTACAATTTTGTTGCTAATGTTTCTCAAGGGGTGGTGGATAGATCTTCTTACTTAGCTCATTTGTTATCTTTTAATCCTTGTTGATCTTTGTTGACAGGACCAATAAACCTGCCACGCCGACTAAACTCAGGTTTCTACTACGCCCGGTCAGACCATGCCACCATCACCGCAATGGAGATGGTAGTGAAACACGCGACCAAATCGAACTCGTCGGAGCAGCCAAGCTTCTATGACATCCTATGTGGAAAGGAGGGTGTGAACCGCCTCGGCGACGACAGATGCCTCGAACGCAGCACAAACCTCACCATCATGTTCCTGAACCGGGACCTGTTCCCGAACGGAGCTTACAGGGGACTCTGGGAGAGGCGTGACGTGCGCTCAGCTTGCAAGGAGCTCGGGTGCTTTGTCATCCACAATAACTGGGTGAATGGGAGGAAGAAGAAGCTCCTGCGCCAGATGGCGTCTGGGCTGTGGGACTATGATCCTAGCTCGAGGATGTGCTTGCACAGCTGGTTGATGCAGGTAGCATCAGAGTGATGGAGAAGTTTCATGTCTGACGACATTGACAGTTAGTACCTGACACTTCAGAATTGAAAAGTAGCTTCTTGCCATGCTAATTTTGAAGATGATGTTCAAAGATTGCATGTTTTGTTTATTTCTTTTGACACGATGGGTGATTTCTTGCCGATATATAATGTCATGCACAGAAAACAAACAGAAGACCATTGTTCAGAGTTCAGACATGAGTCACGAAACATTATCTGTAATTGCAAACTAAGAAGTTCACTCTGAACCAAGTTTGCTATGTTGAATAGCATGCTTAGTTACACGATTGTGGAGACAGCCTATATGTTTCCAAGCGTTGAGAAGGAAAAGAAAGAAAAACTCATTTATCTTGGCGGTTCAAACACTCTTGATTCATCTGTGGTTGCTAAGTTTCCAAAACATGCATTCACCTCACACATTACAAACACTAAAACGGGGCAATAATTTTGCAGGCTTGCAGCTCTTCAGTAATGAAATAAACTAGCAGGAGCAGAGAAGTGAAAATTCATGCTGTATTTCTGCCAGCAAGATAAAACACATGCACATTAGGGTTGTGTACATGAAAGATCACATTCTAGAACCTATAATAATAAGGTAATAAATGTAGCATTGTCTTCAGACCAAAGTGAACGGTACAGAGGTCTGGGCACCGAAGAAAGACTGCTCTCACTTCATCTTCGCTTCTGTAAACAGAACATGCTTGTTTACACGTGGATCGTACTTCCTGAACTCAAGCTTCTCTGTGATGCGTCGAGGATTCTTGCGCTTCACGTAGAAAAATCCAGTTCCGGCTGCTGAAACGAGCCTGATAAAAATTGATGCACGCTTTGCCTTACCCATTTAACGATTTTGAACGTGCTGCAGAATAACCTGAAAATGGGACAAACATAAAAAAGATCAGGGGAGTAAAATCCAGGATTAGAAGACATTAAGATCAGACACGAGAAGCATAAAGAAAATAGCAAAGCAAGAGAAATCACTGTGACAGATCTGGAGACTACAAAACTTGATACATAAGAAATGCTCCAAAGAAGGTTCACATTGGTGATATGTGTTCGCATATATCACTTCCTAGCTACCTTGTTTTATAAGCTATTGTAAATCACATTCAAATTCAAATTCTCTCCAGCACACTACATCATAACCTATACCGAACATAAGTATGCTTACAGTGGTCAATTGATGGTCATATGTACCAAATTAACAATTACTGGTACAAAGAACGCTAACATGAAACACCTTTAGGAAACTCAGATTATCCAGCATTAGCATTTCTGGGATCCAGCAAAAGAATACCATCATGCATTTAGGCAAGAAGGCTAGGAAATTCAAGTTCTATCCAGCACACTACATTGCAAGTTTGCAACCTATACCGAATAGAAGCATGCTTACAGTGGTCAACTGATGGTCATGTCTACCAAATTAACAATTACTGGTACAAAGAACACTAAGATAAACACCTTCAGTAAACTCAGATTATCCAGCATTAGCATTTCTGGGATTTAGCAAAAGAATACCATCATGCATTTAGACTACAAGGATAGGCGAAACAAGAGCAGTGGGCAGCTAGTAGCTTTATGAATGATAAGAAGATCTGGAGCAAGCTGAATCCCAATATTGGAGCATGAAGTTAGTCAATTACTTAAAGATGTATTATGCACAGAAGGAACACAGATGAACAAACAGTTGCTACTTGTGTTATCAATGAATAAAAATAATCCATGTTACCCTGATAGTTCCATTAGCTGCCCTGTATTCTAATGGCATTAAACGCATCAAGGAAACCTCAATTCAAACTAGCCATCTACTCTGCGACCATTACCTACATCAACAACAATCAAACACTCAGAATTTCACAGCTAAGCTAAATGGAATCGCCCCCTTCCCCGCAAGGATATCCCTTGGTCAGCGACATATGTAGCCGAAGACGGCGCAGCAGGTGGTGCTACGGTTGCAGGTGACGACGGCGAGGTAGGGCGGCGTGTGAGGGGTTAAAGATGAGGAGAGGCGGCGGAAGAGGGGTGGGTTGGGTGAGCCCTAAGCCTCTAACGGGATCTCTAGTTACAATGAAAAGACAATCAACAATCCAAAGCAGAATCAACAGATCGAGTCAGGATGCAGCCTACCCAGAAAACTCACCGTGGGAAAGCCGCCGCCGCCGCCGAGATCACGAGCGCAGGGGACGGGGATGTGAATGGGGGAGAAGAGCGTACCTGTGCGGCTGGGAAGTGGGGCCCGGGAAGAGACTAGGGTAATGAGATTGTAACGAGATTCGTGCAACGGCTGATGGGTGCGCACATATTAGCTGCAGTACAGAAATGATCTTATTTCAGTGAAAATGGCAAGCATGTTAAGCAAAAAAAGCTGTAATGCTTATTTCAAAAAAAAAAAAAAAACTGTAATGCTCAGCGTCACAATCTCATCCTAGACTAAACTCGGTTTTTTCGTTAAAAAAAAAACAGTTCTATTCTCAGTTCTCGTTCGAACCGAGGCAATGTTCATGTTCTGTTCCAAGTTACAACAGGGGCCTAGAACTTCTCTTGGTCATGCCCCCGCCAAAAAGGATGAATGTGAAATAACGCCAGAATCTCAGAACACCGCAAGAATGGCACTAGCAGTCTAGCACAGTGATAATCTACTGTACATCATTTTCACAGTTGCATACAGCCTGCATGGATCAATCTCAGAAAACTCAAACTCAAACTTTACAAACACGACGAACGAGAAACACGGTGGCTCTGGAGGGAGAAAAAGTTACAGAGGAGAAGAAAACTTCACAAGAAACCGTCTTTTTATACGGGGAACTCACAAGAAATCTGTGAGTAAATCCTATCTGGTAAAACTCAGCTGCCTCCCAGAGACCCAGGACCTATTTCACAGGCTTCTCCCTTGCAGGCAACAATTTGCTGCAGACGTCCAACTATGTACAAACAGAATGGAGTAGCTGGCAATCATCGCTCTGATGACAATGCTGCCGTTGTTAACAGCATATGTTCAACTGAGCTACTTCATCATCCCTTTGGTCTTCTGATGTTAGCTTAAAACATCTCTTGCCGTCTCAAGACTTTCTCTTCGTCAGAGGCCCTCCCATCCTCAACATGATCCAGTAATTCTCCGGTTAATCTTGTCGTCAAGGAAGGAGACAATGGTGCATAAATACCTAGTTAATAACAAAACAACAGAATATTATAGCACTGATGCTTTTTGCGTTTTCGCGAAAATATTATAGCACTGATTCAGGAGAACCTGAATATCTGATAACAGGTAAGAGTCAGGGTTGCATACTTTTTGACTGTGGGATTCTTTCATAATCCTTTGTCACATGCAACAAAATGGTACCAGACAATACCACGATCAAGCCGCATATTTCGGAAGTGATGCTTCCAAGGCTTTGACCAGACCAGTCCTGCACCCATCATTAAAATAAAATAATAATCGGTTAAACTCCTGTGTTTTTTTAACAAGAACTCATGTTAGTGGTGCTTCGCAAAGTATGGCCGTTTGCTTAAGCATATCCTAAATTGTTGTAGGATATAGCTACCAAGTAAGCTGAAAATTACGGTAAGTTATAGTAACAGTAGCTTAGGATACTTGAGTTGAGGTGTGGAACAGATACAGAGGCAAAAAAAAAAAAAAAACAAGTTTCTCAGAGGGGTCCCAACAACATATAACAACGATTACCGAATAAGAAATTTTCACACCGTTTGTGAGATGGTTGGCGTGGATATGTATGTGATAAGAACAAAACAAGATTTTACCTTAAACATTATGATGCTTGCGAGTATTGTCAGTGTAGTAAACATTACGTAATAAATTGGTGATACAATTGCCGTGTTAAATGTGTCAAGTGCCTGCAAAAAGGGAACAATTACTCAGTTGGAGGCTGCCAATACACTTGCAATCATTTTGTAAGCTTATGCATTTTAGTGCATTGTTCTGGGTATTTGTTCAGTAATATAGAACTTCAGACTCAGGGGTGAAACGGGAGATTTGTCTAAAGCAGATATTCTTAAAATGTACAACAGGAGTGACAAGACAGAAGGAAAAGTGTAAATTGATGCTAGTATGGAATGCTTAAGAAATCTAAACAGGTTCCTACATCGCATTAACAATATATCCATACAAAATTAGTATAATCCTATGATTCTCCTATCCATGTATCTATGGTTGCTGAGAAAAGTGATCAAGTGCAACTACGTACAAAACAATGACTCAAATAGAATATGACGCTCCCTAGTCCTTATCATAATAAACAATAAATACATTGGGATAACCAATGCTGAAGAGCAACAACACCTTGAAGTTATCATGTGGAGAAGCTAAAATATGTGAAGTTATCGTGTGGAGAAGCTAAAATATGTAGATGGCATAAATGAAAATCCTACAAGTAGATTTGTCTTGCAATGTACTTACAATCATAATATGGCCAAAACAAGTTAGTGGTCAATTTTCTTTTAGAGACAACCTTGATGTTTAAAACAAGTTCTGGAGTACCGACGGAGGTACTAACTAATCAATCTTCAGAAAGTTATTACTTGATGGCATTTTTAGCCTATAGATGAACACAGACTTGTCGCATCAGTACCCTAAGAATAAAAATTATAGTTTTGGATTGCTTAACATATATGATGAACACATACAAACCTTGTTCAGGTAATTCATCTGTGTTAGCACACAAGTAGACACAACAAGCACAAAGAACCATGTCTCTGGATATACTAACTGATTTGTGCCTTCAAAAGTCAGTTTTAAGGATGTGCCAAGAGCTTTAACACTCATAACCTGACCAAGAAGAAAATGTTAGAACCTTCCCTGCTAAGGCTATAACTTAATAATTACATTAGAAAACACCCAAATCAGCAACTAGTGTTAGAAGCGACATTACCGAAAGGGAACCCATTAAAGAGCAAATGGCGGTGTAGATCAACACGTTCGACTGCCCCCAGAGAGGGGAGAAATGGAACATTAGCACAGAGACCATCACTATAACCAAAGCAACATATAGCAAGAAAGCTGCATATGGACATGAACAAAACCTTGGTTATCAGATTGCACTTGTCACAATCAAGAGTTGGACTACAATGACACCCAAGATAATTTCACAAGTCTCACATGGTTGGGTCGCCAACTTCCATATCTCCTTGACCGACGCGATCTCTTGTTCTTGCGGCGCATGGATGACGATCACCATCGACCCGGTGATGCACATCACGCAGCCGAGAACCCCGAGCGCCTGCAGTCTCTCCTTCAGGATGAAATGGGCCAGCACTGCACTGGACAACGAAGACAGCAGAAACACAGGTCTTCAACATCACATCCCAAAATACAGTCTTGCGGCAAATTAGAGTCAAAGGTTGGTGTATGCGCACACCTAACAATTATGCTCAATGCTCCAAGAGGAGTGACCAGCACAGCGGGCGCGAAGGCGTACGCCACGAAATTCGCTATCTCTCCCACAATCACTGGAAAGGGAGAATTTTTCGTTGGCGCGGATTCATTGAAAACAGAGAATTGAGCTCCCTTTGATTTAATGGAAATTGAGCTCCATTTGGTGTAGTGGGAATTGCAGAGAGGAAGCTTACTGGTGATCATGCCAACCCACCATAGGGGCTCCAGGAGGTAGGAGTGGCCACCAACCCCTGCACACGAAGCGAAACAAGGAAGAAAGAGAGGTCATTCTTTTGAGGATTATAAACTCTGAAGAAAAGAAAAGAAATGGCGTGACGATAGGAAGCGCGGGAGGACTGACGGACCTGCGCCGATGCCGGAGGCGGCGGCGGCGCGGCGGAGGCCCTTCTTCTTGATGATGAAGCTGCCCCCGATGAAGCCGCTGGAGATGAGCGCCAGCACTATCCCCCTCACGTTGTCCGCCGACAGCGCCTGCTCCCCTCCCACTCCCGCCATCAGATTCCGGCACGGCTTGCCGGATCGGAGGACTCCAACGCGATCCTTCCCGTGCGCCGCCGTCCACCTCGCCTTGGTTGGTCCGTACGTACACACTCCTGTCGCCGGAGACGCCTGTTCTTGGATGGGTCCGCGTAGGATTTTTGTTTGTTCCCGGCGGAAGAGAGGCAGGAGCTGATTGGCCAGAGTACAGCGTGATGGAGGGAGGCGACGCCACGGAGGACTACACTTGTCTTCTTCTCTACAAAACGAAACAAAACACGCTGATTCGTAACCTGAAAAACCACGTTGATTATCTGATTTCGCAAGCACAGCTCACAGGTGAGACAGAGACAGCCGTGATGATTTGGCATTTTCTTTCAAGACCCTAGCTCTTCAATGTAGTCCGGATTTAGATATAGTCTGATATGGATATGATAATTTCGGCCCTCGAATCCATTATAAAGAATCAATATCTGATTTCAAGAAATCTGAAAGATAAAAAAATCCAGTTCTTAACCGACACCCGAGGTACTAAGATATTATGTTATATGTCAAATACTAATACCTCTAGTCCAAATTAGTTGTCGCATGTTCGATGAATCTAGATAGATTTAGCCAACATTTTGTCTAAAACCACGATAACTGATTTGGATTTTTTTGCGAATTATTTGTATTAGCAGAGGAAGTAGCATATGTATATGGAGTGTCCTCACATTAGTTACGACTATTCAACAGTTTTAAATCGAATAAGTCCGATTTTCGATCAAAAAGTTTAAGCTAATCCATCGAGTTCGTCTGCTAAAGAACAACTCATTTAGATAGTTATTATATTGCCTATGGAGTATAACTTTGTTAGATCGTTGGCTATTGAAGCATGTGTGGATGGTAGTATTTGCATTATTGCATCATATGGACGTATTTTGTTCATGTGGTCACCCGTTTCCTATATTTATTCATCATGTGGTGTTACCGGTATTTATTTTGTGAGTGTTTTGCTAAACTCGTTATATCAATTACTTTTGGTGGTATGGTTTTCTGATTTAATTATGTTGCATTTATTCGGTTAATTTTATTTCTGCCCTCGAGTATGCTTTGTTTCCATTCCAAACCCGCAATATGCTACATCCATATTTGAATCCGCAACCAATTATTATCTGCTCCACTCCGAATCCAACAACAAATATATTTAGTGGATATGGTAACAAAAAAAATCCAATACGATATTATTACATCCTAAGCAAAACCTCTACGCCCTTGCTCGCGCGCCTCTCCTCAAACCCAACATCTCATTCTCCAACATTAGGAACCTACTTGCTGTCAATCGCCTCCCCAACCAGGAGAATGTGCTATTGTGCATTGTCGTTGTTAGAAACCCGCGACATTGTGTCATTGATCATCCTTCTTCTCCATGTCTGATTGTACAGTGGTAGAGTTTAGGGTTTGGAGGAAGCGGAGGGAAGAGGGAGACAAAAGATGGAGAAGAGGAGGCAGGAAGGCAAGAAAGGGTTGAAAGTTTGAACAACCAAGACACTGGCTTAAAGGATGGTCAAAGAGAGGTGTCAAACAAGAGGCCATGGCGCTGGGTGCATGCATGAGGCTGCACGGACGTGCTGTCGCTGGGTGACAATCTACTGGCTGGCAGGAAGGTAACAATTTGCTGGATTTGAAGTTTTGAAAATTCCAACATGGATACAAATTCCAGATAAATAATGTCGGTTTTGCTAGTTCTCTTACAACAAACGGTAGGCCAACAACAAAAATGAAAGGCAAGAAACAAAAAAAAATTAGACAGAATTCAACCATAACACGTCATACAATTGTGATAACAAAAGAATAACAAAATATGTCGCTTCATTCATCAACCAAGATATATGGTTCAAACAACTGCCTGTAAATAACGGAATGGACTAGCATTCTACAATCATAGTCAAGTCTCATCAGACAAGGGCCATAATTAAACCATAACATGGCATACAATTGGGATAGCAAAGGAATACCAAAACATGCCGCTTCATTTGTCAACCAGGATATATGGTCCAAACAACTGCCTGTAAATAACAGAATGGACTAGCATTCTACAATCATATTTGCTAGGCAAGCAGCAGACTACCAAGGATGTCAATCAGCTGAACAAAGGCTAAAATGGGTCACGGCAACAGCAAAATCTGGGCGCCTGGCATGGAGCACTCAAATGATCCGAATGGCTCCATCAAACTGTGATTCTTCTACTCGGCCAGCTGCTCCTCGTGTACATCATTGCCGTAGCATGTCTCGTAGTTGAAGCACCTGCTGCCGTTGTTCCGGAGGCAGCATATTGATCTGTTCTGGCGACATGCTCAAGACTTGCTGTACTAGCATCTTTTCCATGTCAGCTGTCAACTGTTCAAACAGAAGTGTTATGTGAACGGTTCATTTTGGGGGAAAAAGACTAAAACATAGCACACACGAATAAGTGTTCTAAGATGCAGTTACAGACACTTACAGGTGCTTCTGGGCGACCCGTCTGGGCGGTACCAATCCCCTGGGCCATCTGTCCAGGTAGACCTGGGAATTGTCCAGGGAAATGGGAGGCAGCTGACGATGCTTCTTGGTTGCCACGTCCCCATGGAGCTGATCTATCGACTTGCATACTTTGAGAATTGTAGTGTGAGTTAACATGTGAATTGGCCTGTCCCTGCTGAAAAAAAAAACTACAGGAGTTATATGCAGTGGATTTAATTGTTGTGTTTACAATAAACACATATTGGACAGAAGATGGCACTCTTACAATCTGCATACGACAACAAAGCTATCCAAGAAGTGGCGTGTGGTATGAGAATCTAGCATACAACAATAAGCTATCCAAGAAGTGGTGTGTGGTTTGCTTAGATCATGTCCTAGGTTTTACAAAATGTTGAAAGTTAGCAATAGGTTGGTAATCCATAAGTCTCTGATTTGCTGCAAGATACTAGCTCATGTCACTGATGTCAATATAATGAAACATTTTCTCGAAAACTTCACAAAACTCAAGAAAAAAACTACTGATGAATGAAGCTGACTTGGTAAGATTTTTCTCTTCAATCTTCAAAAGAAAATATGGAATGACAGGTTTTAAGGAAAATTCTGTAAGACATAATGTTGAAGATATGCTTAATATGGCATTGCTCCAATATTATACATGAGCCACCAATTTTAGTAAGGTCTTAACAAGAATGACTAGGAGATCCAGGTCCTTGCTAAGAAAATAAGACGCCATAAACATGCTATATTTGACACTTCCATTCTCTGACTTGTCCAAGAAATAACCTGACCAAAAGTATCAAATATTGAAAAGGAGAGCAGTACGACATATTTCTCAAGCATTTCATATGACAGCCATTCTTAAAGAACTGCTATTGCATATTGCCATATTGTTATAGAAAACTGCAAAATGTGTACTCAAATTATGATATAGCAGTAAAGAATTTGCAGCGCTAACCTATGAAAAATTAGTAGCTGCATGTGCACTGATTTTTTCAGAAAATGATAAATGCTAATAAGAAATTCAGATTAAGGAAAAGTTGTAGAACCTAGCCAAAGCTAAACATGTAGATGACAGTGCTAACTGTTATGTTAGGCCACGACATGTAAACAGTAATAGTTTATTGGATTTAAGATAATATAAGTAATTTACATGTTACTTCATTCAACGGAAGAAAAATGCTGATCATGTCATTTGATGCAGATAGTCAACAGCAATAAACACTACTACATCAAGATAGCAAAAGGTTAGTTAACAGTTATTCACTGGTGCATGGTTCTTCGAAGCCTAAAACTCCTGAGATGGTAGCATATAAAGAGCACTTCGTCAATGCAGTTCCTACATCCTACATCACTTTGCAAAGAAAAATGCAGCACAAATGCAGAAACAATTGGGATTATGCTTGAATTTTCTTTATGCAGGGCAAGGGATACAGGTCAACTGTACTACAGCTGAAGCAATTAATCATATCTTCCAGATGACAAGAAAAACACACCTGGTATAGCTGTGGCGGTGGCTGGTTAGGCAACGGTGGTGGCTGGTTTGTTAATTGTTGTTGACCTGTATAATAAGAATTTTGTGGATTCCCACCTGGCTGGAAAAAAATAAATCAAGATACCATTGTTAATTGTACAGCGTACTTTTTAGTTATCATGATCATGCAGATTAAGTGTAGAACCTTACATGATACATTGGTTGTTGCAGCATGTGCTGACCAAATGAATTAGGTACTTGCTGATGCATCTGATGTGTATAGGCCTGCATGGAAGGTGGCCTAGGCAACTGGGGCAACGGTGGCTGTAGTTGCTGGTTAAACATTCCAGGATTTTGCAGAGGTTGTTGCGGCTGACTATGAACGATCGGCATATGGGAAGGCACATTTGAATACTGTGGAGGAGCATGAGGAGGCATGGTAACATTTGGATGGTGAGATGACTGGGGTGCTGATGCAGAAATCATATGATTGATAGGGTATCCTTTTGCTTGTGCTGGGTTTGCTGGCATAGGAGGAAGGTCCAAAGATGTTGTCAGATTTGAAGTCCCAGGTGGAAAAGGGCCAGAAGGTTGCAAATTCTTGTGATTGGTAGGTAACTGGGTTTGGGACATGTTAACATGATCTTTCACTGTAGCTTTAACGGGTGCAGGAGGAGTTATCTGAGCAACTGTTGGTTGTGCCATGTCTGAAGGTTTTTCCTGTGGAAGAGTAAGAACGCAATTGATGACAAAATAGTTCAATTTCATTATTAACAATCCAAATATTAAATGTGAAGAGAAGTCCAAGATCTTATGTTACATACAGCTTTAGGTGTTTTCACCATTCCGAGAACTACTTGGGCCTGTATGAAAAGAAATGTAAGAAACCTTATCCCAACAAACACATATAACCAAT
This sequence comes from Lolium rigidum, assembly GCF_022539505.1. Lineage (NCBI taxonomy): Eukaryota > Viridiplantae > Streptophyta > Magnoliopsida > Poales > Poaceae > Lolium > Lolium rigidum. Next base: position 197,411,815 of record NC_061511.1, on the reverse strand, counting down.
CATATATTGCTCGCAGCACAATCCAATTGAAACTTGGAAGCAGTAAATTAAATTCACATATGTAGGCAGCCAAAGAATCCTATATTTTTTTTTTTTGAATTAAGGGTTTCCCCCGATTTCATTAGAGAAATCATCAGTAACACAAAGAATCCTATATTAACAGGAAGATAGCAGGGAAGTTTTGCAGGGACAACAAGAACAGAAACATAAAACATGCATATATTATAATGTTTACAAACAATTGAACAAACCAATAGGAAACAGTGGTAGTAGAACAACTAGTGGGTTCAGTTTTAGTCTTTTAGAGAAGTTGGCTAAAACAAGCACATATGTGAAGACGCGATTTGCAGCAATACGACCAACATTAACACGCCACACACCAAGTCTTATGACTAGTTTTTTCATCTGACTCGTGTAAATAGCAACCGAGAAAGATTTTGCCACATAAATGTTATCTCAATTCCACCCTGTGCAGACCTCATCCAGGCTTCAACCTGGGGGAGCCAGCACTACAAGAGCCCCGCTTAATCTGTTTAGCTATTACCATTTGTAGTAAACATGAAGTTCTATTTCAATCTTGCATACAAAGACCAAATTTTGTACCAGAAAACCTCTCCAGAACCCCCGCACAAACCCTAGAACTCACCCGGAAAAGCGCGCGGGTGACTTCTGGGTTCTCGACGAGCATTCGGCGCGCCCTCTCCTGGTCGTGCTCGATCATGGCCTGCGGGAAGAGGTAAAACGGTGAGAACATGGAGAGAAAACCAGCAGGGGAGGAATCGACCGTGTAGGGTTTGGGGATTGGGGGAAGCGCACCTTCGTCTGGGACATCAGGTCGTACATATCGGGGCGGGTCAAGCCGGAGATGTGGGCCGCCAGGGCTTCGCCCGCCTGCTGATTCGCCGTCATAGCGTCCGACGGAGCAGGGGAGTGGCCGGAGCCCACGCGGCGGCGATGTGGGCGGAGACCGGAGAGCTATGGGTGCTGCGAGTTTGAAGCGTCTGTCAGTGACTCGGTGTCCCGTGTCCGGTCGATTTGTGGTTGCAAAAGTTTTAGGAGAAAAAGGCCAAGCTTGGATTGAGAAATAAAATAGTAGTACTGCTACTTTTTTAATCGACAAATAAAATACATACCCTCTACCCTCTCTATAAAAGATGTCAAGAATTTATCTAGATTCGAATATATCTATATACTTAGTATTAGATCAACGATTCTACATTGAATTGTCTATTTTTTACTCATCATGCATACATTACATCCATGCTTTTAACAAAATAAAATTATGTTAAAATAAAATTATTTTTCAAATATTTTCAAACTAGTTTTTCCAATCAAAGGAAAAATAAATAATGCTTTTGAAAACCCTAACATAATTTCTAACCCTAGGCCCCTTTTCTTTCATGGCCTGCTCCCTCTCTAATTTGGCGGCCCAAGATTCCCAGCCCAGCACAACACCACAGCCTCTCCTTCCGGCCCAGCCTGGTACCCCTTCGCCCTCTCTCCCCTCCTATTTTCTTTTCCTCCTTATGTCGTCTTCCTCCATGGAGAGAGAGAGAGAGAGAGAGCATGCAAAGGGCGTGACGATGGTTCTCACCTCCAACCACCACACCCACGCCTCTCTCCTCCAATTTTCCCATCCCTTAAATTCGATCCGAGCCCTGGAAACCCTAGACCACTTCCCTTCCACGCACCGCCATCTCTCCCGCTCCCCTTCTTCTTTCTATGTGAACACCATTGGACGCAACCACCGCAGAAGTTCCGCCTCGGCGATGCTACCGACCACCTCACTCCCCGTCGTTGAGCTATGGAGAACCGCCTCGTCGCACTGGTCCTCCTCGTGCAAGGAATCTAAGCGGGAGGCCCTCAATCAAGTGGAAGCTCGCCGTTTCTTCTCCATCCCTGGCGGGAAAACTCGTCGTTTTCTGCGCCGTCCTTCCTCCTCTGACCTCACTGACCCCAACGAGCACAACCGTTCTAGTCTCGCTTAGTACATGTTGGAGTTTGTTTCTTGGTACTTACGCTGTGCTTTTCTCCCCCTTTTGTCGGCAACCGCTGGCCCAATTCTTTTGGACAAGTTTGAGATCGATGACGTTAGCAAGGATATCCTTCCGGCTTGGCCTGCTCAGGGTTATGGATGCCATCGTTTATCTTCGGGACTCTTAGTCCAATTTTATATCTTGTCCGTACTCGGACGCTTTATTTTCTTTATTTGTGACTTGGATCTTTGTATTGTATGTTTGTATTCTTGACTCGTTGGAGTCATTGTTGTAATATATATGTTTCTTGTGGGCTCTATTATAAACATATTGTAATGTAACTACTGGTGACCGATTCCACCGGCATCGCGTGCATGTTTTGACGTGCACGAGGTGTTGGTGGGCATCTCCTAGTCGTTACCGTGTGGATCTCGACGAGATCGTTGGAATCCTCATGGTACCGGCCTTGGGGCATCACAAAGAGAGCGTGTGCGTGATGGTTGGAGGTGAGGACCATCGCCACACCCTTTGCATGCTCTCTTTCCATGGAGGAGGACGACAGAAGGAGGAAAAGAAAAGAGGAGGGGAGGGATACCGTAGGGGTACCGGGCTGGGCCGGAGGGAGAGACTACGGGGCCGTGCTGGGCTGTGGATCTTGAGCCGCCATAATAGAGAGGGAGCATGCCATGAAAGAAAAGGGGCCTAGGGTTTGAATAGGTTAGGGTTTTCCAAAAAAAAAATCCTTGGATTACAAAAACTAGATTGAGAACATTTGAATTTTTTATTTATTTGAACATAATTATATTTTGCAAAAGCATGGATATGATGTATGCATGATGACGACGCCAGAACGACGCGGAAAAATAAGAAATTGAGAAAATATATTCCTAGGGTTTTTCTGGGTCGTTACACCTCTGCAGCGTGGGTGGGCCCTGAACTCTGCAACACCGTCACCCGCAGTACTAGGAGCGGCACCGACTGCCCCTTGTCGTCGCCATCATCGAGCACCCGCGTGAGAGATTTGGAAGATTTGAGATGGCGACAACAAAATGGCAACGAGGCGATGACATGTTAGGCTAGAGAGGAACGGCGGAGCATGGGTGCCGAAGGAACCACAACGGAGGTGGGTGTGATAGGAACCATGGCGGAGCTAGGTGCCAGAGAAATCTACACCCTGTCCAGTGAGGAAGAAGGGGAAGAGGAAGGGAAAATGAGCGATAAGAGTGAGGAGAACCCAGAAAAAAGAGACAAGGAGATAAGGTGGGATATTTTTTTCTCACTGCATTTAGGACAGGTGTCACATAAAGGAGCAGGAGGAGCGAGCATAAAATCGTCTAGTGGTATAGGGATTTTTTGATTCATATGGTAGGAAAATCATAGGATTGAGATGTCATGCATACTTAAATCCTATGGTAAGATGGAGTGTGTTTGATTGTAGCGAAGGATTCCTATGGGAACATAGAGTGTGTTTTCTATAGGGTTTACACTACAAAATTTCTATTGGATTAGTTTTCATAGGATATGTTTCTATGAATCAAACAACTGATGTAGGAAATTTTCCTATAGAATTCAAATCCTACACAAATCCTATGAACCAAAGGGGCCCTAATTATTTTTTCTAGGGATTTCTATTTTCGTGCCCCTGGCTCCTTAGTTGTGCTCAGTTTTCCCCAGCCCCTTAATTTTTCCTCAGTTTCCCCAAGACCTTGTCTGAAACCCGCAGAAGGAGCTCGGACGGAAGGAATCCCATTTAGTTGACGTTGGTTGGTGCTGGCAAGTGGGGCCGCTGTTGGTGCCCCGCAGTGGACACGTCTTCACTTATCCAGATCATCGTGGGACCCACAACTTGTCCACGTTAGTGCGTCGAACCCACAGCTTACCCAGGTGACCGTTGCAAAATGGGAGCCCGAGCCAGCCCCGCGCCCGTGCACGTGCCATTGCTTCCCCTTTCTTTCCCCGCGCCCCATTGTTCTTCTTCTCCGCCAGCGGCAGCCCTTCTCCGGCAGGCGGGTGATGTCTAGTTTCTCTTCGACCTCCCGTTCTTCATGGCCGCAGTATGGACCCGTGCCTTTGACAAGATGCCCTGATCGCCCACGCCGAGAGCCTCCGAAGCGGTCGATCCGTAAGACGGACGAGAACGGCAACCGTGGACGTGAGTTCCTTGCATGCGAGAGCTTGCCATATAGAGAGGGGGATAAGGTTAGATCTCGCTCCAATTTCTCTGTTTTCTCTCGATTTTCTTGCTATTCCCTCGAATTTGGGATTTAGGGTTCCCGTTGTTGTTTTCAGATCCTGAAGAAATGCAGGCATTTTGAGTGGATCGATGTGTACATTCAGAGGCTTCAATTACAGGAATCAATTGGCGCTATTGGGGAGCGCAATTTGGGAGGGGGGGGACTTGCTGTAGAGAATGCGATGGAGAGAGGAGCCGTTCCGATTATGCCTAATGATCCCAATGCAGGACTGGTGGAAGTGAAGGGAGAACTGAAGAAAATGAACAAGCATTTAAGGCAGCTGATCGAGTTGAAGAAGCAAGCTAATCTGATGGCTGGTTGTTTTTTCTGTTGTATAATTGCGATCGGATTCTTATCATTGCTCACCAGGCGCTAGAAGTTGTTACAAGGGATACCTTGTTACAAATTCATTATTCAGTTACATGTACTTGTAGTTGTTTTCATAGTTAGTGTGTGCATTCACCGAAATTACCAACTATATTGGAATGCTAAATAAAGTTGATAATTGTTAGAGGGGTGACAAATAATCTAGGGCTCCCAATAATCTATTCACCGAAATCCGCAAATATGTATGCCTCATGTTTATACCAAAATTATACCACTTTTGGGCCGTTTCAAATTACCAAAACTATATGCCAAAACTATATCCCCTAAAAGAAAAAGAAAAGCGAAAGATAGTTGATAATTGTTAGAGGGGTGACAATAATGCATTCACCGAAATCCGCAAATATGTATGCCTCATGTTTATACCAAAATTATACCACTTTTGGGCCGTTTCAAATTACCGAAACTATATGCCAAAACTATATCCCCTAAAAGAAAAAGGAAAGCGAAAGATAGTTGATAATTGTTAGAGGGGTGACAATAATGCATTCACCGAAATCCGCAAATATGTATGCCTCATGTTTATACCGAAATTATACCACTTTTGGGCCGTTTCAAATTACCGAAACTATATGCCAAAACTATATCCCCTAAAAGAAAAAGGAAAGTGAAAGATAGTTGATAATTGTTAGAGGGGTGACAATAATGCATTCACCGAAATCCGCAAATATGTATGCCTCATGTTTATACCAAAATTATACCACTTTTGGGCCGTTTCAAATTACTAAAACTATATGCCAAAACTATATCCCCTAAAAGAAAAAGGAAAGCGAAAGATAGTTGATAATTGTTAGAGGGGTGACAATAATGCATCCACCGACGGAGAGAGAGAGGGGTGGCCACGAAGAGAGAGAGAGGGGTGGCCACGAAGAGACGGGGAGAGGTATACTGCCCGTTAGATCGGTTGATCAACGGTTCGTGGAGTCGATCCGTGTGACAACGGCTCAACCAATCAGGATAAGTTTGGGCTTCTGAGAGCATTTGTGACAGAACTTGAGGGCAAAACTGAGTAGTACTAACAATCCAAGGGCACCTAAATAGTAAATAGACTAAGAGATTCAAACAAAAAGAATTACAAAATGAAAAATGCGTGTTTTGTACAATATAATTCATATTGGGCTACATCAAATTATTTGCAATTCAAATATACATGAGTGTGACAATTATGGCATCATTTAGACAAACTATGTTTTTGGGGAAGATGTTTTGCAAAGGGGTTTGAGTGGAAAACCATGCATCTTCATAGCTACACTAGTGATTCTGAGAAGTGGCAATTTGTGGTAAAACTTGATTTATATATGTTTGTTAAGGTTGCGTAGGAAGACTCCATGAGTAGGTGCCACTATGTTTTTATTTTTTTGAATTTTTTTGCGCATGAAATGACTCAATTAGATATGTTAATCTCATTTGTTGACTCTCTGTTGACTAGCTACTTGAGGGTAAAACTGAGTATATTGCACTTGTCAGTCTAAGTACTCGAGGGGAAAAGTGAGTACAGATAAAATTTCTGTATAAGGCCCGAGGTTATAACTGAGTACACCAAACGTCCCAGGGTTAGACTCGTGTCGCGGTGCACGCTGCAGCCGTGCATAGCGGACGCGTGTTGCGGTACACGCCACCTTCGTCTTTATAGAGCCCTTTTTCTCTCCCTCGACGCACGTTCTCACTGCAACCGCCTCTCCTGTCCCATCATCTTCTCCACAACCGAAGAAAAAACCCCGAAGAAAACCGCCGGCGATGGAGAAGAATGAGATGCCCATTGTCGGCGTATCAGCCGCCGGTGCATCGGCCGCTGCCCCCGTCCAGGCCCCTGTCGCTGCTTCCAACGTAGCAGCCGGCGCATCAGCCGCCGGCGCATCGGCCGCCGCCACCGTCAAGGCCCCCGTCGCTTGGGACCCGTACGAACCAGCGCCGTACGTCGCGCCGGAGAACCCCTACGACACCAGCATCGTCGACGACGAGCCGGAGGTAACCCTTTGCTCCCTTGTTCTTATCCCATTTCAATCCTTTTGTGTTAGATCTAGCGTTATTAGGGTTCGTCTGTTCCTAGTTCAATCCATTTGTGTTAGATCTAGCGTTATTAGGGTGCGTCTGTTCCTAGTTCAATCCTTTTGTGTTAGATCTTGCGTTATTAGTGCTTGTGATTTGCTTTTGTTTAAGATTTTGTGTCGATGATGATGAATATTTGGGCACAAATTGATTCAGGGTTTGGTCAGTAAACAATTGGTGTGTACAAATTTGTTGTGCATGATCTTTGGTTTACTGACTCAAATCCTGGATATAAGTGTGTCCAATGTAACCGAGGCTACCTCTTTTTTCGAGCCCATATTATCATGCATGATCTTTGTTCACTCTCTGTTCCATCATCGTTGCAATTGACTCCGTGTTTTTTGCACGATCTTTGGTGCTACGTGACAGTGCAGAGCAGCGACGTCGACAGCGACGACGAGTCCTTCCACACCAAGACTCGTCACGTCCTCGGGAGGCTGCAGTCCGGCCATTACGATGGCCCCTTTGCTCGAGGCATTTACAAGTGCCCCTTCTGCAACAGGAAGCTCCGCGCCACCGACTTCAACCGCCCGGTGAACCATGCTGAATCCATTGGCGGATGCGGCGCTAGAGTTGGAACGACGGTGAACGTGCATGCGTTCATGGCCAAACACAAAGCACTTGGGATTCACTCGCGCAACCTCCGAGCGAGTCACGAGCGCAACTCGGAGGCGTTGAACATGCCTACCGCACTCTCTCGTATGTGACTGCTCTATCTGTAGAGCAGCTTAAATTCATGTAAAATGTAGCTTATGTTGTAGGATTCTATCAGTACTACTGTTGGATCTGTCGTGAATATATCTATGCTATGTTGGCTGCTGTATGCAGCTTATCCTATGTTTTTTCTGCATTTGTGCCCTAGATTTCCTAACTGATTGGGTAAAAACGAAGGCATAAAGAAATGAATGTCGTTAAAAAACAGAAGGAGAAGCTGCTCTAGATTTGCTACCAATTTGGGCTATCAAATATGAATGAGATCGAGCGAGAGAGAGGAAAAATGTACATTGAAAACTGCTAATATGGGCGAAAGAGACAGAAACCACTCGTGCCCACGTCCCGGACCCACACGGCTCCACACGCTACGGCCCCACACGCTACGGCCACACACGCTACGGCCACACAAATATGGTCTCGTCCTGTCCCACGCGGTTCCTTCCTACCAGCCCCACACGACGCGGCCCCACAAACGACACGACCCCACTCGTCAGCACGGAACGGTCAACTTAACGGAATCCTGCCGTCCGAGCTGCTTCTGCAGTTCTACGGGTTTCAGACAACGTCTTGGGAAAAACTGAGGAAAAACTAAGGAGCCGGGGAAAACTGAGCACAACTAAGGACCCGAGGGCACAAAAATAGAAATCCCTTTTTTCTATGGGACCATTTGCATTCTATTTCCTATGATTTTTTTAAATTTTCTTATGCCCTAGAAATATAATTATCTCTTTTCATACCTGTTAATCGTTTTAGGGTAACATGCGAATTATATTAACATAGAAGAATGATTATAAAAGACACTTATTAAACCTGCAATTACAGTTCCATTCTTCTTGGGAATTGATGAAGGTTCAAGAAATTTAAAACTTATCAAGTTTTAGCATGAGGGTAGGGATTTAGATATTGATGCTCATTCGGTTGTGGATGCAAGAAATGCGATCTTGAAACCTTTCGGTCGCCTTGTGTGGTTGACAGGGCCACCAGAGTATGTACTACTCCTTGCGTTCCATAATTCTTGTTCCTGATTTAGATGTATCTGTGTATGAAGATATGTCCCAACTCGTGACAAGAATTATAAAACTGAGAAAGTACCTTTGATTATCCCCTTCAAATAAAATCTTTATTTTTTAAAAAAAATGGCAAAATCTCTTTTTATATAGTTTTGGGAAGATGATTCCCCAGTTTCTTGCTGAGTAGACGATGTAACTATTTTCTGAAGTTTATAAAGCTCGCAGTAGAATCATATTTTTCTTTCAAATAAACTTGAGATGGATTTCAAACTTGCCGGCATTGCAGGAAGCAAGCAACGTACTGAAGCACGTATTATCGTTCTCCTACTCGCATGGATGGATCAAAGACCTCCCTTCTCCAAGAAACCATGCACCCCCCATTGTTTTCTTGACTCCGGTAGGTGATTTTCTAATTCATCTTTGTACAACACACAGCCCAGCTGCCCAAGCAATAGGACGACTTTTCTATTTCCTTGTTCAAAAAGGTACAAAGTCCCAAACCACGAGTGCTCAAGCGGTAACCGCTAGGCGGTTTCGTGTCCCGGGATTCGCTTATAAATTGATCCCCCATTGTTCATCAGTACACCAAATCAAATCGCGAATCAAATCCTAATCCGGCACACTCCATTCCCATCCCATTTTCCGAATCTCATCGGCAGCAGCATCCAAGATGCACAAGGCCTCGTCGCTGTCGGAGCTGGGCTTCAACGCCGGCACGGCCTCGTCGGGCTTCTTCCGCCCCGTGGCCGACGACACCCCGCCCACCCCGACCGCCGCGCACCGCCGCCTCACCAAGGTCTCCGTCATCGGCGCCGGCAACGTGGGCATGGCCATCGCGCAGACCATCCTCACCCAGAACCTGGCGGACGAGATCGCGCTCGTCGACGCGCTCCCCGACAAGCTCCGCGGGGAGGCGCTCGACCTGCAGCACGCCGCCGCCTTCCTCCCGCGCGTGCGCATCGTGTCCGACACCGACGCCGCCGTCACCAGGAACTCCGACCTCGTCGTCATCACGGCCGGGGCCAGGCAGATCCCCGGCGAGACCAGGCTCAACCTGCTGCAGCGGAACGTCGCGCTCTACCGCAAGATCGTGCCGCCCGTCGCCGAGCACTCCCCCGAGGCGCTGCTGCTCGTCGTCTCCAACCCCGTCGACGTGCTCACCTACGTCGCCTGGAAGCTGTCCGGCTTCCCGGCCAGCCGCGTCATTGGGTCCGGGACCAACCTCGATTCCTCCAGGTTCAGGTTCCTCATCGCCGAGCACCTAGATGTCAACGCGCAGGACGTCCAGGTATCCTACTTCTAACTCGCTGAATGCCTGAATCCATCTACCAATCCGTGAATGCCATGATCCATTCGTTCTTGATCGCCGATTCGCCGGAGTAGTGGAGAGTGGAGTAAGTATGGGCGTATGGCTGGTAGCGCCTTGGGACCATGTCCCTGTCGTTGACTGGTCTCCACATCCGACAGGGGGTGTCACTGTCCAGTGTAGAAGTTCTTCACTAATTGTTTTTTCCGAAAATCCAGAGTTGTTAATTTGTTTGATTGGTGGACTGATACCTACTTTGTTCATATGATTAAAAATGAGGTGGCTGCTAATTTTTGAATTGTGAGTAAAAGATTTAGTAAATACGACGTTGGTTCATTATCGGGTAATGCTGAACTTACAAAATTTACTGAATACACATGAGGACTAGAGGAGAGTTGACTTGAGATAAGCATATGTTTACAGTGTTTGGGGATTTGGCACCCGTTTGCTAACACATCAATAGAGTAATATGGAAGTTAATTCCAAAATGACCCGTAGATAACTTAGTCAACAGCATTGCATGATTATAGTTGGAGATGGTAGCAACTGAAAATTTGATGTTACTTCAAGGAAGATAAAGAAATGTTCGATGCGCTCGGTAGTTCATATTTTTCTAGTATTCCTTCCAGATGTATGTCAGTAAATACTATTCCATGTGGTACAGGAGGAACGCAAATGGCATGTGGCATTCCAGTTCACTGCTGTTTTGGACATTCCTAACTATAGTATTTGCTGCTTCCTGGATTTGATTGCCAAATGATGCTAGCTAATTTACTTAAGCATTGACTAGTTCGTTTTAGTGTGGCGATGCCCATGAGGGTACCAGCAAGATTAATATTTCAACTAATTCATCCTATGTGCACTTGCATATCGAAATATATTATGTACTAGATTACCTGTATGGTATACAACATAATTCACATTGATAGTGATGGAGCCCTCCCTTTCAAATTGAGGTCCTTTTATAATGTATATATACTTATTAATCAACTCTTCAAATCAACATTATGTCAAATGGATTGTAAAAAAGAACGATTTCTATAATGGGTTTGGATCATTGACTAACCAAGCAAGCTAATGTGCTGCAGGCTTACATGGTGGGGGAACATGGTGACAGCTCGGTGGCGATCTGGTCGAGCATCAGTGTAGGTGGTATGCCGGCTTTCAAGTCCCTGCGTGACAGCCACCTTAACTTCGACGAGGAGGCGCTTGAAGGCATCCGCCGTGCCGTGGTGGGCGGCGCCTACGAGGTGATTGGCCTCAAGGGCTACACCTCCTGGGCCATTGGCTACTCCGTTGCCAGCCTCGCTGCGTCCCTGCTCCGCGACCAGCGCCGTGTGCACCCGGTCTCCGTCCTCGCCTCTGGCTTCCACGGCATCTCCGACGGTCATGATGTGTTCCTCAGCCTGCCCGCCCGCCTTGGCCGTGCCGGCATCCTCGGCGTCGCCGAGATGGACCTCACCGAGGCTGAGGCCGCACAGCTCCGGCGCTCTGCCAAGACGCTCTGGGAGAACTGCCAGCTCCTCGGCCTCTGACTCATCAGAGGAACCCCAGTTGATCTACGGTTGTAATATATCTTCTAGCATTTCAACACGAATGGTCTGAGTCACTGAGTGTTCTCGGAGTACTTTGTTTTCAACTGGAGTAGTAATGTATCGTCTCTTAATTTGGTGAAATAAAATGTTGTTTGTCTCATCATTGCTAATTTTGGATGGTGTACAACATCCATGCTCCTATGTTCTCTGTCGAAAGGAAGAATTTCATATCTCCTGAAAGACTGAAACTCGTTCTTCCTTGGAAGCCATTTTAAACTGCTGGAGAGCAGCCAATAAACCATATAGTACCAGGATCACTGCTACTAGGATCATTTCTAATTTAGGAACGAAGGGATGAAGATGCTAGTAGAGCTTACAGCATAGAGTTCTATGCATAGAAACATTTTACCTTAACATAGAAAAATGTTTGCTTGAGGAACCACCCATAGGCAGCACACATTTGAAATCCTTAATTATTGAATTGTTAGTAGGGGTACTTTTTTTTTTTGGGAATTCAGAGCTTTATATATCACTAGAGTACTTGTCAAGCATGCATTGCACGTCCACATACATCTGTACTCAAAACTCTTAATCTAAAGGAAACCGGGTTGACCAGACCCAAGAAAACCATGGATAGATGGATGGAATTTCCATCCAAACTTTTTCGTGCCTCAGATCAGACCGGCCAGCCTGCCAGAAGGAACGCTGGGTGGGAACTCAGAAAGATGAAGCAACTGTAAAGTCCTCTTGACGCCAATCGCCAACCCAACTAGACGATCTGAAAGGAAAAAAAAAGGATATGCCGGTTCGTTCGTTCAATGGATACTTCTCCATTATTCGCAGTCAGATTGCCATTCTTCGTGGTCTACTACCAAAGCGATACAATAAGTACCTCCTTTTCAAAATAAGTGTTGCTGCTTCATAGTTGCGGCACTTATTTTGGTACGGAGGGAGCATGTGTTTGCAGGAACTTCGGTAGGTTAATTTCTCAATGTCATCAATCAGCAGTAAGAACTAAGTTGGCGCCACACTTCCGGCGACGATTTTCATTACCCGGTTGTAAAGAAATACCTAAAAACCACTTGCACTAGTATATGGAAACATTTATATATGACCACGTCGTTACCACCCGAAAACGCTCATCGGCGGCACACAGTTTCCGTAGATTGCATACTCCTTTTGTGCTTTACGAACAAGTTAATCAATCGAATCGTGCTTTGGAACCTCCGGGTGTCATGTGCATCTTAATTTAGAAACGCATAACCGGTACATTTTGGCGGAGTGGCACGCACGTACGTCCACATCGATTCGAAGGTTCACATCTGAAAGGAAACCACGGATTGATGCAGCGCCTCCGGGGTGGAATGGAACGGGTGCATGGTTTTGGTCTGGAGCTAGCTGTTTCTTGCAAAATAGGCTAGCCGGCCAGTAGTGGGGAGATGAAGGCGAGTAATGGACCGATCGAATTGCTAGAAAACAAAGAAGAGTCGTCGATTGAAGGCAACAGCACGCCACGTTGTCCGTTAAGTCGTTAACTGTCAGTCCAGCCTTTATGGAAGCTTCGTTCGTTCCATACTTCCATGATCGAAATTCAATTCAACGTACATCTAGCCTGGCTCCATACGTGTACGTGATGATGTCAAAGTGTCAAACTAGCAGTTCCGGCGGCTGGGAAGCTAGTTTGTGTTCTTTTCTTGTTCTTCTCGAAGTAGCCGTTTCTGTGTGTGTGTGTGTTTTTTTTTGAGAGAGTTTCTCTTTTTCTCGGAGAAGAGGCTCTCGATCCAGCCAGTAGGAAAATAAAGGTCTCTACTGACGGAAAGAAAGAATTCTCTAGTCTTACAAAGCACACGCAAGGTGGGTGGACGTATCTCATGTGTCATTAGACTAGCTACAATGGAAGTATCATAAGTAGTATTATGCATACCATGTTGGCAAAAATCTGATGTGGCGCACCGATTAATGAGGTGAGAGATGGAAGTGGTATCATAATATGATACCGTATCATAGCACGTAAAACTAAAAAACTTAATGGCAAATGTAAGAAACCGACGAGATTTAGGTCTACCCTCTATTGCTCTGCACTTTTCCGTGGTGCCGTTCACAATTGCAATTGAGGCTAGAGGGTAGGGACCTACTTATATTGTAATTTCCAGAGTCCAACTCCAATTACAAATAAGCTTCCAAGTTATTTTAAACTCGTTTTCCAAACAGTGTCCAGATAAAATTACCAACCACGGTATAATTTATCTGTTAATCGGATACTATTTGTATTTGTCCCAAAACGCACATATGTGAGGTACGTGCCATAATTAAATCAAATTCCGACTAATTATGTAGGCCTACATCAGGGCTGTAATCTGATCATTAGCCTAGTCCCTTCCAATTAATATTGTGCCCGGGCTATATTTCCAGCGTATCATAGACACTGTATTCCAATATTAATCATCCAGCTTCCTTAAGAAAATCTTTAAGTACAAGTTCCAGCAAACATAATTTTCATGCTAATAACCATAGCAATTCCATGTATAAACACATGTTTCAATTCCATAATGAGGTAACAAAATATACGAAGTTCCAAATAAATTGAATATAGTTGTAGGACACATATTTCCTACAGCAAACACATCATGTACACAAATTTGCATTAAGATTCTACAAAACTTTAAATATGATACTATGATACTACTATCTTATGATATTATGCATTGTGGTGGTAGTATCATAAACTAGTATCATGTGCATAATACTAGTGTATGATACTTCCCATTGTGACTAGTCTCAGTCATCCAGACGTTTTTTTTAAAGGAAATCAGCCAGAACGTTGGTTTCCGCCTTGGCAAGAAACTACCAAAATAATTAAATCAAAACATTCATTTGTCGAAAAAAACTGTTGGTAAAAATTCAGCTAATTATTTTTAAATAATATGTTTTTATTTAAGTCATAACGATTACGTAAATAGGTGGTTTTCAAAAATAATACGGCTTCGGTCACCTGTTCGCCGATAGGCCCTTGTCGGCTATCTGTTGGCCGAGCAGTTCTGGCAACCATGTCAGCCGCGCTGCCCGTCACATCAATCGACTAATCAGCCAATAGTTCGTCGATAAGGCTTATTGACATATAGGTGGCGGACAAGTCCCATTGGCCTATAGATTGCCGAAATATTGCATGATCAATGCAACACGGCCTCGTTTAACCTAACCAAGCATGTTAGACCCCATTTCTCGTCGCCACTTTTCCCGCCGCATTTTCCCGCCATTTCTCGCAACGGCCCGCCTAATTCTCCCGCCATTTTCTCGACGTGTCCCGCCAGATTCTCTCGCCATTTTCTCTATAAAAACATGCATCGATATGGTTTGATGCACGAGTGCTCCTACCTCTTATCTTCCTGCCGGCTCACCCCACATTGTTTTGTTGTAGCTCATTGTGTTGCATCGAAGATGAATCCCCCACTCTTTTCAACAAGTTCATGACCAAACCTCTTCTAGACAGTGTCCGGTTAGTTATGAGAGAGAGTAAGGTAGACACATTCGAGGAGTTCATCATTACCGACGCTTTACTCACTAAGGTTGGTAAGGAATGAGAGGGTTTGTCGTACGGAATCCCATCCAAAAAGATGCATGCTCGTAGCCCTCGGGAAATAAGGTATGAGCTTATCAGGTTGAATGAGAAGTGGAAGAAACAAACATGGAAAGATGATGAAGAAAAGCAACGGCTTTTGGATTATCCATGGACGTGGGTGGATGAGAGCAAGGACGAGGATGATATCTTCATGCCAAAAAGCAAGGGCAAGAGCGTTGTGTCCTCGAAGGGCAAGAGTGCAGCTTTTTCGAAGGGCAAGAGTGTTGCACCGCCAAGCATTGACTCCGACGATGACTTCATGCCGAGCAGCAAGGGCGAGAGCGCTAGAGCTTCTTCGAAGGGTAAGAGTGCTGCCCCTTCGAAGGGAAAGAAATATTTACACACATCAAATACTATGTACAAGGACATAATATCGTGTAAAATGCACCGCTAAATCAAACACAGTATAGTACCTACAAAATCTAACTAGCCATAACCGCATACACGCATTAACAATATAAAAATAAACTATAATTAGCGAGAGATTAGGGTTTACCCTTGAAACGTGTGAAGCATGTAACTGCAAGTACTACTCAATTCAGTAACAAGAGAAACACTGTGGCATTCCTAAACTACGGTATTTGGTGCCTATGGAATAAAAATAGAGCGGGTTTCTTTTAGAAAGTTTGCGTCCAAACCGAGTCTAATTTGGGGTCATCTTGCATCACTCTCTAAGCAGGATTGGTGCTAAGCCACCTGATGAACAAACGGGTCCTCTTGCATCACTCTCTAAGCAGCATTGCAGTTCACTGTTCCAAGTCACTGATCTCCATTTCTTGGGCATCTTGACTTCACGGTCTCCATTTCTTGGGCATCTTGACAAACGATGTGAAGGATGTTAAAATATATAGCCTAGCCCTTTCCAACAGTTCGGACTTTTGGAAAACTTGGCTAGTGCATCAATCTAATATGGTATCAGAGCCAGGAGGTCTCAAGTTCAAACCCTGGCTTACGCACTATTTAATCTAAAAATAGTTGCAGCCTCCCGTTTATCCCACGTCTAGTGTCTTCCCGTTTGTCCAGCCTAGACGTGAGGGGGAGTGTTAAAATATATAGCCTAGCCCTTTCCAACAGTTCGGACTTTTGGAAAACTTGGCTAGTGCATCAATCTAATAAAGGAAACGATGTGATTATTGGATCATTTGTGCTCGTGCTAATGAGGCCACTTAGCTGCTATAAGAAAACCCGTTTTCTTGTTAATTACAAACGCTAAATGCCACAGAAGTGAAGGAATTTTCATAGTGGCACAACGCTAATGAGAATTTTTCTTTGTAAAAAAATGAATTTTCTTCGTGTGTATCGGAGCTGTATGTGACTATTCCTCCATCGGTTGCTCCACGACAGGCTCCAGCAGCCGCCGGTGGTCGGCGGGGTAGAGGAACAACCGACCGGGGGCAGCACCATGGCCCTCACCTACTCGAGTGAAATGCATTAGTGGTCCTAGAAGTTACCGGCGATGTCTAAATTGATCCTGAAACTTAGGAAATGCATCAAAACAGTCCCAAAACTAGTTCTCGCTATCCAGATACGGTCTTAAATACGTATCAAAGTGACGTGGCAATGTAAATAGACCCACCAAGGCGCTCAAGTTGCCCATGATATCCGCGCGCGATGCCACTCCTTTGTCCTACACGTAGTTAAGCAATCCTACCCCTAATCAGGCTGCCCTTTAGTTGAATGTACCTAGATCTAAAAAACAAAGTTGGATGTACCCAGTAGTTAACTAAAACTGCTAGAGAAGAAAAGCTGATCCGATGCATACAAGTATGCAACAAATATGTATACGCGTGTGCATGCATGTAGATTCAGAATGGAGTACGTATATATCTTCAACTTTAATAAGAGTAATAGTATCGGATGTGCTCCCTCTACCAAAGAAATATATCTTGAAGTTGTGAATTTTTTTGACAAAAGATTATGCATGCATCTCCATAATATATGTACATTCGTCAACTTTCACGAAAAAATGATATTTTATATGATCTAAGTAAAAAAGGAGCAAATTTATCTTATGAAAAGCCTTATTTTTAGCACCTAACTTTTTTACACACCCCACAACACAAGTCAATTTTTCACGAATCGACTTTGCGAGCGCGTAGCACGTGAAGCTGTATGTGCGATATTTTTTCAAAAAATTTGACGTTTCAAAATATGTCTAAGGTACATTGGAAAATAAAGAGAGTATCTGCTCCCATGGGATAAAACACCATTCCCAGTATCGAAACTCAATTTGGCTATGGACATGCACTAAATATTTTTGTATACTATTTTGTATGGACTATAAATGAAATCTCTTTGTGCATACCATATTTTTTCAAGGGAGTATACACATACCACATTTTTAACGGAGTATATGCCAATTTTTTTCCATGGAGTATATAGAACATTTTTGCCAAGGAGTACGCAGCATATTTTGGGGGTTAGAATGTTCCAACTTTTTTGCGATAAAGTATATACCACATTTGTTTTAAAAAAGAATAGACAACCAAGGAGTATAATTCGTCTTGATACTAGTATATGTACACTTCGCTCGTTTGTCTTCATGCATGTGTGCACTATATATATAAACTAGTATATATTTATATATGTAGCTGTCAGCGTTTGTTGTGTGTTTCGTAAAATAAAGATGCCCTCGTGCATGTGTACAAGCATGTCATCGGTTCAACAAACTTTCAAAATGCATCGTGATCCATCTACATGCAGTTAAACAGTTCCTTTAATAAAAATATAACCAGGTTTTGGTGGCTGCAACCTGTTAGCAGGTGGAGTTATAGCAGAACGATTACGTGCAGATTTGACTCATTTGACGCAAAAATGTTGACAGAACGGTCTTAGTTTTCGTGGGCGCGGTTCACCATGTCACCTGTATTACTCTATCCGTATCCCGGACCGTATGTAGATATTGATGACAAATTCTAGGACTGCTTTGGTACAGTTTCTGAGTTTCAGGACCATTTTCAACATCGCCGCTAAGAGCATCTCCAGTCGCGTCCCCCAAACCGTCCCCCAAACCGCGTCGGATTGAGCGTTTGGGGGACGTGTTTCGTTCGTGCCGCGTTTGGGGGACGTCGCTCCCCAGTCGCGTCCCCCAAACAAAATTTCGTAAATTTTAAACTTGACTAGATTCGATTAGATTCGTCCAAACTTACATAGATTCGAACGAAATTTGACTAACTTTAAAACTAAACCTAATCTAGAACCACTTGCGGCGGCCGGAGGCGTCGTAGTACTGCCGGAAGTTGTACATCTCGTCGGTGACGACCTCCCGCTTGACGCGCTCGTCGACGGGCTCGTCCACGGGCTCGTCCTTCACCAAGCCGCTTGGTCCTGCCTCGCCGTCGTCGGTGAGGTCCACCAGCCGGCTTGCCGGAGTCGCGGATGGACATGGCGATCGCCGCGTCCAGGTCGCCCTCCAGGCGTCCTTGTCGTCCATGGACGCCAAGAACGCCGCCCGCAGCCCCGGGCAGTCCTCGGGGTCGTCGCTGCCGGCGATGAGCCGCTGCTGCCGCTCGTACTCCGCCGGCAGCGCCGCTCGCGACGCTTCCTCCGGCTCCTCCTTCACCTCCGGCTTCGGGATGAGGAGGGCGCCGCCGCGCCTCCCTTGCTGCCGCCCGCTGCCGCTACCGCCACGCCTCGTGTTGACGGGCGTCGCCGGCTCCTCCTTGACCTCCCGTTTGGGAACGGTATACGGCGCCGACCGGTACGACGACGACGGCGTCGATCGCGCCGGCCCCGAGGAAGAAGAGTGCGAGGAGGACGAGTACGTCGTCCTCCTCGGCTGCCATTGAGGAGAAGGCGGCGGCGACGACGGCATCTCCAGCCGCGGAGCGCCGTTGCGGAGGCCGCGGATGACGTTCTCGAGGGTGCGCCCGAACGCCCCGCAACAGGGCGCGGCCTTCCCTCGTTCCAGGCTGTTGGGCCCGCCGATGAGCCCGTCGGTGCTGTGCGGCTCGACGTCGTACTTGGCCTTGAAGTACGTCGTCCACCAGTCGTCGTTGTCCTTGGCCGCCCATGTCGGATCCGCCCGCTCCTCGGCGGTGAGTTGAGCCCGACGGGCCTTGATGGCGTCCCGCCATTGCTGCGTGTCTGGCTTCGGCGGCGGCGGGATGCCAATGCCGTTCACGGCCATCTTCCGGCCGCCGCCGCTTGGCAGCCGCACGTCCGGCGGGACCGGATACCGGGCGTGGTACGGCGCCCACGCCTCCGCCACGGTGAGGCTGCCGCGGCCGAGCCGTTCGCCGCGGCGATCTTGCGGGAGGACGACATTTTTTGAGCGGCGAGGAGAGGATCCGGGAAGGGGAGGCGGCGGCGACGAGAAGGATTATGATGAGCGGCGATAACTGGAGGGCGTCTTAAAACAGCGGCGGCAGCGGGTGGTTGCACGCAATAACTCCGGCGCGGACGGCCACGCGGCCATGCACGACGAGACGCGTCCCTGCGTCGCCCGGGAAAACAGGGACGCCATTAACGTCGCTTGACCAAAGGTAGGCGACGGGGTTTTAGCCTTCCGTGCCGCCGACGCGTCGGCCCCGCCACTCCCGCCTCGCTTTTCGTTGTGTCCGGCGTCCCCGGAGCGTCCCCTGTGGGACGGGGACGGGCTCGGGACGCCGGACACCGTATCGGGCCGCGCCGGACAAAAAAGGGCTTTGGGGGACGCGGCTGGAACGCTTTTTTTGTCCGGCGCGCCCCAAATCCCTTGGGGGGACGCGACTGGAGATGCTCTAACTTCTGGGACTGTTGGTGCATTTCACTCTCACCTACTCATATGTGGCCTGGTCTCCGGCGGAGGAAACTGATTCCTGGATCCTGTTGCTAGCCTCAGAGAAGGATTAACGGTAGAGGTGGAGGTGGATTCCAGCTGGCGTTCTCTCGGAATGCTATAGAAAGATGTGAGTAGTGCTTAGCGACTCATAAACCCAAACCAAGGCTATAAATAACATCGATGCATTAGAAATTGTCTGCACTATGTCTCATAGAAATACAACCACAAAAAAATTATAAGAAAATGCTTCATTTCATCGCATGTTTCAACAAACTCAGCATCCAGGCAAACTTAGTGCTGCCGTCTCAACTTCTAATCGAGACCGTGAAGTCAAGATGCCCAAGAAATGGAGATCAGTGACTTGGAACAGTGAACTGCAAAGCTAGAGAAAGATGGGAGGAGTGCTGAGATCAGTCATAAAGTTTGGAGCCTAAACTAACAAAACTACAAGATGTCCCCTCATGGCCTCATGCCAGCCAGAAAATTTGATTAGAGATGGGATGAACAGGAGTCTCAGTATTATCTCCTTCCAACAACAAAAAACCCACGCTAGGATTAAGTCAATTTGGAGCTTTGTCCTTCCAGCAGATTAGATACATCATCGCCGCCATATGCTCTTACGCTCTTGCTTTTGCCTGTAAGATGGTAAAGTGATGTGTCATTCAATTTACACTGAAAAAGTAAGTTTTTTACGGAGGGAGTAACAGATAGCTGATCCTAGGTATTACCCTAACAACAAGCAGTTTTACATGCACCAGGCAGAATTTTGAAGATCCAGACAGGCACTCTAAATGCAATCTGGTGCTCTCTATTTTCAAATACGAGAAAAGTGGAGCGTCAATGCCCTACTTTTGCATTACTATGATTGGTGGAGTTCTCAAAGAAGCATGATGCCCTCTTTAACAAAGGAGTAGAATCCAAGGCAGCTCCCAAGATTCTACTTCCTCTGTCACAAAATACTCCCTCCCATGAAGGTTGTCTTAAAAGATTTGTTAAAATTTGGATGTATCTAGATGCATTTTAGTGTCTAGATACATCCAAATTTTGACAAATCTCAGACATTTTAGTGAGCTTAAATTGCCTACTAAAACATCTTATATTTTGGTACAGAGGTAGTACATAATATCCACAAGACCCATTTTAAGAGTTTCTATTACATGTAGGTATTATCTATTTAAGAAAAGCATCCATGTAAATTTATAACTACCATGGTGCATATACCTGTTTAGTTGTTGTCCAGATTGGCTATTGTGCATGGCTTATCACTAATGGTGGAAGTACTAACTATCCAGACAGTAAGAGGCATCGTAACAATTTCAATAACTGCCCAGTCCAGCAGAATGGCAAAACAATGCTTCAAATTTTGGCTCACTTAAGCCTAAGCACTACCAACTTTTCAAAATACACAATCGTTAAGCCAGTTCACAACAATGGCGCATGCCACACAGAAGAGAGGTTCACTCGTACAATTACATCGATAGATATCAATAACGTCATACCAATATATCACATTCACAATGCAAACCTCCAAAAAATTTCTAAATGACAGGGATCCTGCAGTAGAATGCAACCATGTACTTACCTTCCCACTACCTTTGCACGCTTGGCAAACTCTGTAGCTATGTCCTGACCTTGAAAGGAAGCAAGCACTGGCCGGACATCAGTAGGCCTTGCAGTGGCAAGATCTGTAGTATAAGTTAGCTTCATCAGGATTTATCACAGGCTCACATGACATCAGAAAAGGTACCTAGAACCGCATGCTAATACAGAAAATGGGTTTGGAACACTTACACTCAAGAAATGGAATCAGATCCAACAATTGGGTGTCATCAGTTTCAAGTTTCCAAGGTTTGATGCTAACACAATTTTCAAGTTGCAGGCAAGATTCAAGAGCATGCGCGCTGATATAAAGAACATGTTCAGGTTTTCTGTTCAACTTTGACAAATCCTGGTAAAACATGATAACAAATGTTACGAAGGAGAAAGCATCCGAACAGTGTTGAAACAGAAGATTGGTCATGAGTCAGAAATCAGATGATTGGCCCAATAAATAAATAAACAATTGTATGGCTCACTTTTCTCGACATGCCTAACAATAATATCATTGGAATAAAGGTACAACAGAAATATTACTACTCCCTCCGATCCATTTGAACTAAAACAACCAAACTTACTATGGATTGGAGGGAGTACATGCTTTCTTCACGTATAGGCTTCCTTACTTATTTAGGAGCATATACCTTGAAAAAGATTAAAGGTATAGGCTTCCATACTTATTTAGTAGCATATACCTTGAAAATGATTAAAGGGAGATGCCTAATATGTAACAATACAAAATGGATGATATTCATTATTCCTAACAATGCATGCTTTTCATGGAATGTACTTATTGTTCAAATAGTAAAGCCAGGCAATCTCCATACCCGATAATGTTTACCATCTTGGTACTTAGTTGCAGGCCTTGATAACCTGTACATGATGTAACCCTTTGGGTCCAACCTTTCAATGACAGGATCCACGTACTACAAAAAGGAAAGGCAGTCGTAGACATTAGAATATTATACATAGCAGTTGCATCCCTCAGCAAAATAACATAATAGTCTACAACTCTACATTGAGAAAAAGTTAAGAGCAACTTACCATGGATGTTTGATCAGAATATACAACAACTTCATAAAACTGTGACATATATTGCACAAAGGCATCAACTCCTGGTCTCTTAAATGTCTTCCAACCTCTGTCACGCTTTAGAGAGAAGAAAGAGAGAGAGTGAGAGAGAGAGAAAATTAATTTGACAACCCTTGATTGCTCAAATAGGAAAATATAAAGGTAAGAATATGAAAAGAAAAATATGCATTATCCCTCATGATGAAAAAAATATCCACACAGGCAAGATGAGTTGAGCTCTACTCTCATCATGCCATCACAAGGCTATGGAAAATCTAGCGAGCATGTTACATGCCTAGGCACAACCATGCAGGGATTAGAGTCGGATGTGCTAAAAACACAAAAATATTCTTTGTTTATGAATGCAATTATCGTGAGCGTGGACCTAGCCACTAGCGCTAGTTAGGGCAGCTTTACTTGTTCACCTGTAGTGTAGCAGAATAAATCCTAATAACATCCAACCAAATAAAAGTATAAGGATCCTACTTAGGAAGTTAAAGGTAGATACTTAAATATTTGGGAAAATAAGAGATGGAGATAATATTAGAATCCCTTCAATTAGATATTGCTGAATTTAAGTTATGGATTTGTTTTTTGGCCACAAGTACTATAAAAGAAACAACATGTACTCACTTATAAGTTAGAAATATTAAGCAATGAATTAGTTTGAAGACTCAAAACAAAGCCTCAGAGCCTCTCTAATATGTTTGATGAAAAATGAAAAAAAAAAAACATGTAGTTCATATATACCATGAGTCATCAGTTCTAACGGTAGTTGGTCGATACAATAACTTTTTTTGCGCTCTAGAAGTGTGGTATTAGAGTACAATCGAGCACCATGACACTTGTAGCAGAGCATGTCTAAGGTAAACTACCATATTTTGCCACTAGCACCTTACCAGGTTATATTTAAGTCCATTATGCTCTTGTTAGAACATTATCTGATAATGTATGGAAGTCTTCAATTCAAAACATAATGTCGGTTCATAAATTATATTACAGTACCACATTTGCATCAAATACAGAGATTAGGTTATAATACTACAGGATAAAATCATCAAGTAAATAGCAGGACTAAATATGTCCTTCACTCTACCTGCCAATCAGAGTATACAAGAGTCTCATTCAGATCAAGAACTAGGGTGATGACACCATTGTATTCTGGAAGCAAATCTGGCAACAGTTTGTCTGATGTAGGTTCAGTGAAGCCCTGTTAAACAAAGATTTGGTGTGATTATTAACATTTTTAGTAACACAATTCTAAGACAAGACATTGAGATATTTTATGTGTTACTGACCGTCACATGATTTTCGATTGTGTTCCTCGTATCCAAGTAGAACTCTATCGCTGCAACAGGAACTGCAGTACCAAAATGTACGACATCAGTATCAGATATTAACAGGCTGCAGCTCAAGAAATAATTCTGAATATATCGCGCCCTTCGTTATACAAATGTGACCTTGTGAGTTATGAATAATGAACTTCCAAAAGAAAAGATGGTGAAAAGTTGCCCAGAACTTGTAGAATGACACCTACTTAGGAAGAAAATTTTGAAAGCTGGAGTAGCACCTATTGTGGAATGGAGAGAGTAACACTGTAACAGAATAACTCCATTCCATCCTCATTGCATTCATTGATGAAAAAGTTAAAAAGTTTTTACTCACTGTAACCCGTCATCACATCCCCGTACAATCAAGTGTCCCAAACGTGCACCAAAACATCAATACAGGAAAGAAGTAAGCGGTGTGGGAAAACAGACAACAAGGGAGTAAGAAGTGTAATAATATGGCAATCTGGCTATGTATTGCATAAGGGGGAGTAATGGCACAGCTCCATTCCCTGTTCATTGCAGTTCACCGGGTACAACTGTTTTAATTTCCTACTTGCTATAATTGCCATCACATAATCGTTATTTCAGTTAATAGTAGACAGAAAAGACAGGTGTAGAAAAAGAAAGGAGGATGCCATCGCCTGTACCTTTCTTAGCTTTCGCCAAAGCCATGGCCTGAAATTTCTGCAGAAGAACAAAAATTCTAGTATTAGACACAGTTTCGCACCCAACAAGCATAGGCAGTGATGGTTAAAATTCTAGTAATCAGCTCTGCCTGCGTCACACTGCTGCCCGGCCCTAACGAACCTACTCCACCAAGTAGAGAGAGTGATCGTCAGAAGAAGACGGTGCGGCATGATGTATGTACCTCAAATTCGGTGGCGTCCTCCTCGATGTGGGGCGGCGTGGTCATCATCTTCCTGAACTCCTGGGTGTTGAGGGCCACCTCGGTCAGCGTGTAGGCTGCAGGCACACGGAACGGGATCAACACAGAAGGTCAAAACGCCGAGCTAGCCCAAACCTAGACGCCCATCCAAAAAAAAACAGAGCACCCTAGCAGTAGCAGAGGAGGTTGGCGGGAGGGGATCGCACCGTGGGTGACGTAGCCGACGGCGCCGAGGGCTCCGGTGAGGGCCGCGAAGGCGCCGAACTTGAGCAGGCTCCGGCCCCACCGCCTGGGCGCCGCGGGGGGAGGCGCTGCCGCCGCAGCCGCGCCAGCCCCGGCCGCCGCTGCCGCCTCTGCGGCAGCGGCAGCGGCGGCGGCGGCGCGGGAGGGGAACAAGGGGGCGGTGGAGGCGGCGGAGAAGGAGGAGAGGGCGGCGGCGGCGGGCCGGGGCGGGAGGAGGCGGCGCGATCTCGCGACGGCGACGCGGAACATGGCTTGGCTTGGGAGAGAAGAAAGAAGGAAGGGGAATTTTGGTGGGGTTTGGGTTTGGTCTGTAGCGGATGGAGGAAGGGTTTAAGCCAGGAAATGCCAAAGATGAACTGATCTGATTCTGAACCCGGCGACGGGCGACGAACCCAGAACTCTGCGGCGCTGTCGGCTCCGCCGTGTCCTGAGCTTTGGGCTCGGAACGTGATGGGCCTGCGCATCAGGTGGCCTCTAACATATCCAAGTGAATGGCTTTTCGTCCTTGTGTGTTACCCAGCGAGGGAACGGCCCGGCCTAGCCCAGCCCCCAACGGCCACACATCCATGTTGGGCTTCTCTGATCCACCTTCTCAAAATTTGTCCAAACTTGACCTCTAACTTTTTGTGCTCTTCCGTTCACCTTCATCGTGGTTCTCTATGCTTTGCTCACCCCACTCCACCTCTTGCTCTGTTGCCTGGCGGCGGCAGCGATGAGACCGGGTATCAATGCTCCGAACACACCATCCCACTACCCGTAGGGTGGCTGTGGGTATGTGTGTGTGTGGGGGGGGGGGGTGACATAGGCATCCCCAATGGGCTCGTCGAAGATAGTACCACTGGGTTTGCGAAGGCCCACGACCCGAAGAATATGAAGATTCGGAAGCCCAAGTTGATATTAAGGAAAGTTAGAATTGTAATAGAGATGATGTTTGTAATCTTGCGGGATGAGTTGTAGACCCTCCCGGACTCTGTAACTTGTACAAGACGAATCTCTCGACTCCACCTCCTATATAAGGGGGAGTCGAGGGACAAAGAAATGATCGAATCATTGTCTCCCAAACCCTAGTTTTTATAATCGTCGAGTACTTTTCGGCTGAAACCTTCGAGATCTACTTGCCCTCTACTTCCAACTAAACCCTAGTCTACAACCTGTAGGCATTGATAAGTTGATCCCTTGTCAGGGGGTCTAAATCGGTCATTGTTGGTGAGCTTCTAAATGTGTCTTGTCCTTTCCAATTAGCATCGTTCGTCCTTCTCCCACGTGTATCTCTTTCTTCCTCTCATCTTGAGTATTTTATGAGCATTGTCCGGCAATGCAATGTTTATGGTCAAGTTTAGTACGCTCCATAAAACCAGATCCACAAACTGTTTCCCTAGTTGCAACATCACCTAGATACATGTTCCTTCTACTTCCATGGATAAACAACACGTCATTTGTCCCTCCTCTTCTGTCCACGTCACTCGGTCGCTCTTTCCCCCACCACATCCGAGGCGACAACGTCATCACGGATGCCTACAACCCTTCCAATCATCCAATTTCATTCTTATTTGAATGTTTATGCTATGTTGGCTTTTTGATTAATCTCTACCTGCGATCATCAAAATTGTTTGCGGCCTCTTGTTTTTTTCTTCTCAGGATAGCGAGAAAATATGGTTTATTATGTCGTATCATGCCAACTAGTGATTTGCCAACCTTGGTAAATGTAGCTAATGCATAACTCATTCCAACTCCTTAATCGGTGTTTATTTGAATAGTTCTGAAGCTAAAAGGTAGAATACACCCAACAAGACACCACAATCAATGTCTACACCTTATAGATGCTTGGCATATTGCTAGTCATCCTCACATCGGTAATACATGTGCCACTCGCTCGTTACACTTTGTTGTTTACCCTTCAGAGTGAGACTTGAAGGGTCATTTGTACGCAAGACGTGTGCAACCCATATATTGTACTTGTGTGACCACAAGAGAGAAGTTAATAGACCTAACATATTTATGTTCATGTTTTTTTGGTAATTCTTTTATTATAACAAGCGAGTTTACCTTTTATGCATCTGAATAGAATGGTGTTGCCATTCCTCTTGTTTTACTTTTATACATGCAAAAGCATGCATTCATCTTGCGGAATCGATGGAAAAAATATTGAACATAAAAACTCACTAGACTTAAGAATTGAGTCAAGTAGAGTATAGTACAATGGAATGTGCACGAAAATCTATCAAAAATGAAACAAATAGTACAATATAACAGGTAATTAAATGACATATTTTTTTTTGCGGGCAAAAACAGACCTTTATTAATCAGACGGGATTACAGGGGACTCAGACTCAAGCACCTGCACTACACACTCAGGTCCTGAACCAAGCCAAAATTGTGTTCTATACTCTGCTCTTGCCAAATTAGCAAGGCAGTGACTAATCCTCACCTGACTACGGTCTACTTTTACAAAGTTGCAAATTCTACTACCACTAGCTAAAACTTTAATCTCTGAGATACTATGTAGATAGGGCGAACGGTCTTTTCCTTTGGCCAAAATAGATGAGATTAACTGAGAGCAATCTGACTCAACAACGATAGGCAAATCACTATGAAGCAGCCCCAACTCCAGGCCTTCCAAACAGGCTGAGACTTCCGCTTCTAGAGCCTGCTCACATGACGCAAGGAATCGACAAGCCGAAAAAATTACTGTACCAGCATAGTCACGTAGCACCATACCAATACCTGCAGAACCATCATCACTCTTAAAAGAACCATCGATCGACAACTTGACCCAACCCAGAGGGGGTTTAAGCCATCGTTTAACTGGTGGTTTCTTCACTTCCACTGGATTGATTCGCTGAACACCAGAATCCAGCATCGGTTGTTTCCCTTTTAAGACTTGGTCGGTGGATGTGTTTTTTATTGAACCAAGGATCATCACATAACTACATAGAAATCTCTTTGAACTCTCTGTAGTCGGAATAGGTTTCTCATGAGTTACTTCATTCCGCTCATACCAAGCCCTCCACGCTACCAAAAGTGTGTGATCAATCATATGAGTCGGAGCAGAAATGAGGACTGATCGGAACCAGGACGTAGTGGACACCTGTAGATCAGACTCAGAAGGAAGAAGCCAACAATCTCTCATCGAATGCCAAAGACGACGAGCATGAGGGCAGTGTGCGAGAGCGTGCGCCTCATCCTCCACGGCCGAGCCACATATCCTGCATAAACCTGTGACATGCATCTTCCTTCTTAGCTTATTGCCCTCTGTAGCTAGGGCGTTAGAAGCTGCTCTCCATGCAAAGGTTTTAACCTTTGGTGGTAAGCGAGTGTATATCTAACAATGTGATACAACACGGAGGCATATAACTCAGCTTAAGGATTCTTTTATCAACGTGGTATGTGCAACTTTATTTTATCAAACGTTCCATTACATTACAATCAAATCCAGATTTATGACTAACTTGTTGTGTGATTCTCAACACCATGCATTGAGAATTTGAGAGTCATGTATATTGACTGTGTATATCTATCTGTCGTAGTTGTGTGATGTCAAATCTCACCATTTGAACTTCATACTTCTATGCTACAACTTAGGTTCATATCGACTCCCACATGTGTCACGCTCTTAGTAAAACATGTTAGAACCAATATGTTTGTTCGTATTGCAACATATGGTATATGTTCTAAATCTGAATAGTGCCCGGGAGCATGTGCAAATACACTCCACTCAAGAAAAATTACTATTAGTATTTTAAAATTATTACCATTATTATTTGTACATGTCTGAGAGTATTATGTGCATATTTTAGATTAAATTTAGCATTCTCGTGGCATGCACACAAAATTATCTTACAATGTTTTTTTAATCATCTCGTTCTCAAACTACAAATTAACATATTCTGTCATAAAGAACTTGAAATACATAATTTAAACTTTTATGTACAAGCAATAGTGTTTTAGTAGTTTTGGTTAATAGGTTTTCAAACCCAGTCTTTGAGAAAAATGCAAGGAAATGAGAGAGCATGAGCGTGGATGGACAGAATCCACATTTGTGTCACATGTCTTTGTGTATAGGACATCACGGACAATTTTGGTCTAACTCCTCATTACAAACCAACATATATTATATATCTCCACAAGATACTATGGGATATTACAATTCACCTTCGGGCTTCTGCTAAGTTCATAATCCAAAAAAAATCTAGATATTTCTACACCTACGGTCACGGTGAGTAGCACTCATGAAGAAATCGTGTGACATCTCCACACTTGCCGACATGTTTCTATTCTTACTTAGAGGGTATATGTTAATACCTTTTGATATTTCAACAAGATGATTTTCAGTGGTTTCCTCTCTAATCTAGTTGTCTATTCTTACCATCATGTACACTGGTGTCCTTGATCTTTTTTTTTCCGAGGTTGACTCCTTCATCTTTAGTCTCCAAGAATATCTCCATGGGCTTGGTGAGAATATTAGCCAACTGATTCTTCAGTGGCTACTTGACATCCGTATGAAAAGGTACATTGCCTCAGTGTTCTACTCCCCTGATCCATAATAAGTGTTGAGCTTTTATTTTAACGGTTTTGCTAGAAATCAGGCGTCTGATTTTTATTAAATCTCAGTCGATTCTAGCTGTATGATGTGTGTCTTGTTTTGTCGTTGTTGTCTGTAATCTTAAAGATGTTCACCCGTCCGAGCGGAGGTACTTGTGGGCCGTTTTTCAGTCTCACTGCCATCCTGTGCACGTATATGAGCTTCCGTTCATTTTTTCTGTCCATAGAGTTAGGCTCTTTTGCACACGTGTGGGCTGTTCCTTCTAGGTTACGCTGTATATGGCTTCTGCTGTTTAAGAGGAGTAAAGTCTGCAAGGAATTCTCAGGTTTTACCAGTTTTATTTTTATTTTCTACTGATTTAATTTCTCCCATTTCCCTTTACAACCTTCACGCGTCCTACTTTGTCTCCACATTGTTATTTGCTTGTGTTAATCAATGCACGTCTTCGGATGTTTTTATAGAAATAGTCTGATACTAATAATTTTTCAGTTGCATGTCGGTTGCAACTTATATATTTCAGTTGCATATAAGTTGCAACTAGGATTTTGATAATTTCACATGGATTGCAATTGACATTTTTTTAGTTGCATGTCGGTTGCAACTGAGATTTCTCTAGTTGCATATCGGTTGCAACCGAGATTTTTCAGTAGCATGTCAGTTGCAACCGAGATTTCTCTAGTTACATATGGGTTGCAACTGATCTTCTTTAGTTACATGTTTGTTGAAACTGAGAATTTTTCAGTTGCATATGCGTAGCAACTCAGATTTTTCCAACTGCATGTCAGTGGTTGCGGGTGACATTTTTCCAGTTACATATATGTTATTGAATTTTTATCAGTTCCATATCGGTCGCAACTAAGATTTTTGTAGTTACATCGCAACTGGAATTTTTCTAGTTGCGCATAGATTGCAACTACGACTTTTTCAGTTGCATACAGATCGCAGCTGATAATAAGTGTCTTCTATATTTTATAAGAATGATCATATAAATATAATGGACAGTTTCATCCATATTCGTTGCAGAGTAGAGCGCCTAGCTTGTTCGGCCCATATAAAAGCAGTGGCATAGTGGCCCAATACGATAAAAGGAAGTCATGGATAAATAACAAAATGGACATACGAACGGAACATCAACATCACATACAGTACGATCGGTCGTCGACTGAGATTTAGTTATGTCTCAGTCAACTGAGCGTTAGGCCCCCCCCCCCCCCCTTATTTTAAATTTGTACTACTCGTTTAGTAAAATTACGATAATTATTATGGATAGGAGGGAGAATCTATTTGCACCGTACACCGGATTCTTACTGAGTGTGATATTGCTGATTTATTTTCCCTGAGTCAATTCCCTATCTTTGTTTCACTAAGTAGGCATACAGCCCAAATATGCCTTCGACAAGCGTGGTTGTGTTCAGATGAGACTCGCTCGCGGGGAGGAGCGAGTGCGGCACATGGAACAAATTTCCTGCAAGTTTTCGGTGGTGGCTGTAATAGCGACATCAAATTTGTTTTGGAGTGATTATACCTATTCGTTCTCTGGTTCTTCGGTTAAATGAGAGTTCGAAAATTGCTTCATGGACATTGTTAGAGTATCATCAATCCTGCATACCGGATGGGACATCCGCGCGTGGGACATTTCTGAAGACTCACGGCAGGAATCGATAGGTAGCTATTCAGTGTCATATCGTTAGAAGTTAGAACAAGGATCAAACTATTCGGTGGCCGTGAAAAGGGCCGGATCGGTTTTCTCGTACCGATCTGCCGCACCAACGCCTCGTTCCTGTCGTGCGTGAATTCAGAAGAAGATATCACAGAATTAAGGGCATCTACCTGAAAATGCGTCTGGGGCTGCTCCAGCGGAACGACGCATAGTGACCGGTTCATTCGCAGCGAGCAAACTCCGCGCATATTTGCGCCTAGGATACGTCGCAACGGACGTTGCACGGACGCCCAACTGACCACTCGCTTTTTGACCGGGCCCACCTAGCAGCGAGCCATAGGGCTGTATCGAGCGTAACGCTTCGGTGATCATCGCTTCTGTGTCTGTGTCGCAGCCTTCGCCATCAATGTCGCAGCTGGCTCTTCTGCACGCGCACTGGCGGGTGGCGGCTGGGCGCTTCTGTACCGCCATCAATGACATCATGTCCCGCGCGCGCCCGGCCTTAAAAGTCGACCGACATCGTCCTTGCCATCGCCCACACCACCGACACCTCCGCTCCTACCCCGCACGACTGCGTGTCGCTGCATCACCATGGGGAAGAAGAAGAACGACTTCGAGGCGTCCGACAGCTGCACCAAGAAGGCGGAGTGGGCACACAGGGTGCCGCTGCCCGTCGAGG
This sequence comes from Lolium rigidum, assembly GCF_022539505.1. Classification (NCBI taxonomy): domain Eukaryota; kingdom Viridiplantae; phylum Streptophyta; class Magnoliopsida; order Poales; family Poaceae; genus Lolium; species Lolium rigidum. The sequence goes on along the minus strand of NC_061511.1, from coordinate 197,380,217 downwards.
TGGCACGACTCATGCACAAGAACTGGACGCCGTGCGAAGGCTGGCGGGACGTGCACCTGCCTGGCGGTGGCTGGCGGCTAAGCCACCTCCGGGTGCCTATCCCGCCCGTGCCTCCGCGCAAGCTAGACAGGAGTGCCGAGATCCGGTGTGGTACTGCCGCCGGACCTCCGCGCTGATCCTGCCTTCGCCGTCGACTCCAACACCTAGCGCACCTGGCGCAAGACCGAGAAGGATCTGAGGAGGAAGGCGGGCTTCCTCGGCGACAGGGACTACCCGTTTGACTATCCACCGCGCCTCGTCATCAAACACGGCAGCCATCGGCGCCTCCATAGGACGACGACTACAGTGACGCGATGGCCTACCACAATAAGGAGGCCAAGGATGACAGCAACGACTACGTCGCCTGCATTTTCCAGGAATGGCAGGCGGCCATGGCGGAGGGCCGGGAGTTCGAGTACCCGACGACGATTACGGGCGACGAGATCGAGAGGCTCGGCATCCTCATCTCGAAGGTGGACCGACCGGTGCAGCCGCCGCTGCCTCGGTACGCCACCGTCATCATGCCGTCGTAGGGCCTCATGGAGGAAGATGCCCTATGACGGGCGCTCGAGGACTCGGCCCCGCAACCAGTGCAACCGCCGCCTTCACCTCCGTCGTACAACCCATGGGCGGCTCCACCTCCACCACCGGCGTGGGCGGCTCCACCTCCACTACCGGCGTGGGCAGCTCCACCTCCACCACCGACGTGGGCCGCTCAACCTCCACCACCGGCGTGGGCTGCTCCACCTCCACCACCGGCGGTGGCACCGACGGATGTTCCGCTGCGTGGTACCGGAGCTCCTCGTGATCGACGACGACGACGAGTAGGCGTAGGCGTTATTAGGTTTTATATTTTTATTTCTCTTTCTGTACTATGTAAATTATGTTTTTATGTTGAAAAATGCAAAATCAAAAAAATACGTCGTGCCGCTGGAGCCACTCGACGCAAACGGGCGCGCGGTTGATTTCGATAAGAAGACCGTCAGTCTGCCACTGTGTACTGCCTCGCAGATGATAGAGATTTCAGGAGGTAGCTGCCTCACCTAGCTAGCAATAGGTTCCTGTTGATGGGATAGGTGAATGTACCTGGTACATCACACAATTCGCGGCACCCTGACGAGTGACGAAAGCCTAGGCTAGATCCACTGTTTGCACGGCGCATTTGCCGCGATGGGAAGAAAGCTGATGGATGGACGAGACATGTGTGACATGCGGGCGATCGAATTGATGAACGTGCTGGGATGTGAACATGTTTATTCTGACTAAATCATCTGCTGTCATCGCCCTTCGGCGTCAAATAAGTACCGTCGATGTATTACCTTGCACAAAACTACAAAAGGTGCGTTAAGTATGTTCAATTTCTACTAAATTGTTTAAATTTTAAACCTCTTTGATTCCAAGGGTTTTCAGATCATATTTTGGATAAATGGAGTCCTTTTAATTTTATATTTGCGGAGATATACAGAGCTAACTCTTTCAACGAATATGCAGGGCTAGTTTCATGGTCAGTGCATGCATGCAACCCTAGCTACAGGCCCATGCAGTGCGGGCTGGCCGGCAAACTTTTAAAACTCTACGCTACCCATATGTTTTCAATTAACCTATTAAGAGTAAGCCTATTAAGAGTAAGCCTTTTCAGTGCGTTAAGTATGTTCAATTAACCTATTAAGAGTAAGCCTTTTCTGGCTCATTCTGCCCCCACACCGGCGGCCATGCGCCATTGCGGCGGCGCGTGCTCTTTGAGCCGGCCGGCCATCCTCTGGAAGCCCCAAGCATGCGCGTGTACGTGCTGTAAGCTGTAAAGGCCTCGATCAGTACGCGTGTTAGCTAATTGTGCGTTGGTCCCGGGCTCGAATGGGTTTCTACGTGTGCCACTTTTAACAAGGTCGTGTGGATCGATGTCGCAGCGAGCACTGCAGGCCGGCAGCGAGAGTGATTTTTACAGTGTTTTTTGCTGCTATGGTTGTACGGCGTGTCGCGCAAAATGAAGCACACGCGTTGAGCCCGGAAGACCATGCATCCATATGAAAAAATATATATGATGCATGACAACCTTTTTTATTCTCCCCATTGAGAAAAGTAAGATAAACTGCGTTCTGCTACCATCTATAGTAGAAGCTGGATATCAGGATATGGCGGCGGTCTAGGATTTTGGATATACTCTTTCACAGCCATATGGATCAGAATGTAGGTCTCTAAGGCCTGAGAGTGCAAAAAAGAAAAGGGTGTAGACGAAAACAAGAGTGTGACTATTCTCCATCGACTGAGAACTAATTTCGTTCTAAGTCAAATGATATTATCAAATTTCAGTTACAACTTATGTTGCAACTCATGATCAGCATGAATCACGATGCAAATTAAATAGTGCAAAACTTGACTGAGCACAAAGCTAGCTAGTTCCAAATCCCCAAAAAAATGAAGTTTTCAGCGCACTAGACTTTTGCATTATTTTCTGCTAAAATGGGAATAATCTCACACATCCTCACCCATTTAGCTAGCTCTTGAATCATGCAAAGTTAATAGTTTGCAACAAAAGATACTACTTGCATTCATGGGGAATAGGAGAAGGGAAAAACTTTCGTTGAAACATTTTCTATAGGAAACGGGAAAAGGAGATTTCGATCAAAATTTTCGCTCAAAGTAGAAAAATCAAAGACTAGATAGTTCTAAATAGGTAAAACCACTTTCATGTCATAAACTAAGCATGCTGCACCGGTGTATTTTCTAGATGCTAAATTTAGGGTGTCAACTGTCAAGTGGGATCCCAACTAAGTTCCAATTTGTGTAATTTTTGCTTTTTCTAGTGTACCGTCAATAGGTTCATTATTGGTCCAAATATACATATAATAGGAGTATTGTCAATAGGTTAATTATTGGTCGAAATATTGTCTTGACAAAATGAATGGACCTTTTTTTGGAGGTAGGAACTAGTATGTTCACTAACTTTCTTACCAGTTAAATGAATGAAATATTTTTTTGAACTATAAAAGCTATGGAATGCCAACACTTTCAAGCATTTTATGTCTTCCGGAAATGACACTTTATCGTGCATCATGTTTTTACAAATCTGCATATTTAAGAACCGCAACATGGCAACATGATCGATCATGTGGCTCACATGTCAATGCTACAAGAACAATCTGTTACAAATTTTACGTAATTTGAGGCTAACTATTTGGTTAGAAATTTTGAAATAAATTGGTGTCTCATGGGGGCTATAAGCAATGAGTGAGAAATAGCTATTTCCAAGTCAACCTAGGCATATTTACTTCAAAAGGCAATATTCTCCTATAACCACTGGTTAAACAATTTGCATGTAGTATTTGTAATCAAAGTTTCATGCACACTTATAAATCCATAGATACAAGTAAGTAAAATAGACTGGGTAGTGCCAAAAATAAGTTAGCTTGTACTTCCTACGTCTAAAAAAACTGCTCAATTTTTTAGATACGGATATATCAATAACTAAAATATATTTATATATATTCATGTCTAGATAAAGTTGAACAACTTTTTTAGCACCGGATGGAGTAATAGTTACCTTAAACTTGTTTCAAAGAGGCCACAGAAAGATCTTACTATGTAGGAGTATGAAGCTAGCTAGTGTAACAAATTATCTATAGTTTTGTGTGATTGATACATGTTTGTGTGAAAAAATTATATTAGTTGATAATGTCACACGTATTGTAATAATATAGAAGAATCGCTCGATATGCAATAAAAAGAATCTATATACAACAATGGAAGCAACAATTATCAGATATATGTAACAAATAGCTTAATGGAGATATAAAGCTTAGAAAAGAAACCAAATTTATTAAGCAGAAAATCTCCCCAAACAACTTATTAAATAATTCTTACAAAAGACAATCAACGGTTACTTCTTGTATAAAAAAGAAGCAACGAATTGCATTGCACATGAGAGGGGGGGGTGCAAAAACCTTAACTTCAACATATACTCCAATACATCCAAAACAGTTCCCTCTGAAATCTTAAACCGCACCATTACTTGCCTAAAAAACAGTAAAATATTGCTCCAGGAGCATTATTTGTTTATTAATCTACACGTACCTTCTTTGAGCAGCTAGATCATATCCATTTCATGATGTACGTAGTACCAATCAACCCTGGCTTCACGAGTGAAGGAAGCTTCTCGCTGAGCTCAGCGAGAGTTGACCTTGCGAGTCGTCAAGGTTATCTACGGGGAACTGATCATCGGAACCATCTTTCATGGCGAACCCTCCCTCCGGCGAGTAGAAGACAAACTGGGACATCGGGGCCAACGACAGCAGCGACGGGAACGGCGTGTGGTGGTGAGCCGCCGCCACCTGATGATGCGAAGCGCGATGGCCGCCCATGTCGTGCACATCGCCGCCATTGCTCCAGGCCTCATGAGCGGCGAAGTGGTGATTGTGGTATGGGCTGGCATGGGTAGCCAACGACGGCATGGAGGCGCCGTTGACAAGGCCGAGCGAGTGGCTCAGGCTCATGAACCCCTTGAGGTCGCCGTCGTCGCAGTGGTCCACCGCCGCCTTGTCGACAAGCATGGATGCCGCGTTCGAGGTGGCGTGTGAGAACGGCGGCACCATGGCCATGGCCATCGAGGAGGGCGGCTGCAGGTGGTGTCCGGAGAAGAGGTCGTCATCGTTCGGCGGGAAGTGGAGCGGCGGTAGCTTGTCGATCTCGTGCTGGGCGACGTTGAGCAGCCAGTCTACGACCTTGCTGGGCTGGTTGAGGCCGAGGCGATCCTGGAGGTCGTAGAGCTGGATGGCCGTCGGCACGGAGAGGCGCACCCGGCGGTCGCGGAGGCCCTTGACGGTCCTCACCTTGCTGTGCCGGTCCTTTCCACCGAACACCCGCGACACGCGCACGATCCGCGACTCCGTCGACGCCGACCAGTGCCGCGAGCTCGCCGCGGCCTGCAGCGCCTTGGCTGCCGCCGGGTGCTCGATTTTCCGGCGGCTGCTGGCCTGCTGCAGCTCCTCGTCGTTTCCACGTTTGCCGCTTATCATCTCAGGCGCTCATCGTCACACCTGTACATGATTGATTAATCGACCGTGAGAGACGACGATGTAGATCGACAACTAATTAATGGAGCATAAAATGAGGTTATGACGCAGCGATCGGTCGACGACAGTGCGCGTATGTACTGTGGTGGATCCATTCATGATTTCAGCATCTAGCCAGCAGCACTATTCCACTGACGACGAGCAGCTTTATTCGCACATGGTGACAAGAGATGGTACCACATGGAAACAAGAGCTGATTGATAATTTGTGGCTAGGACACTGTAGCGTCATACGTCGTACTAGGCTACTAGCAGTAAACTCCATAGCCGCACTAAATAAGTTTACTGAGCTTAGCAAAGTGAGCTCATTAAAGAAGTGTATTTCAAATCTCTGCAAACAGGAGTCGACTGCAGTAAAGCACCTTCTCCAAGCTTGCCTATCCATCAAAATTCAGGTACTAGAATATATCTTCCGGAATTAGGGAGAGAAGCCGGCCAGAAATAATTGGGGTAGTGGAAACTGAAAAGGGATGCGATGAAAAAGAAAGTTGAAAACCACGCGAGCATCAGATCAAGATCGATCGAGACCATCTGAGATTATCTCATGGATCCGGCTGCAGGTGCAGCTCTGATTAATCAACTCGATCGGGGGATTGGAGGAGCTCAAGAACGATGTCGAAATACTCGAGAAGAGCAAACAGCCTAGACAGATCTACACACCAAGAAATACTAGAGTGTAAGCTATACTTACAACCATGATGGAGCAAGTGTTGGCCGGCCGAGCAAGCTTCTTCCCGTAGGTCGCTTCAAAATTAGCACTGGGTGGAGCTGAGGTAAGCCGTCGATCTCGCTGGCTAAGGAAAGCCCGGCCAATTGCCTCGGCGGCGCACGCCGGAATTGGACCGGCCAGGTGGGAGATCGAGGAAGCGGGTGGCCGGTGATGGATCGATAATCACTGTGTAAACCCTAGCTCGCTAGCTGTGTCTGGATGGGAAAGGAACTGGAAAGGGATCGAGCTGCTCTTGCGCTGATAGCTAACTACAAATACTAGCTGGTGTGTACGCTACTACAATGGGAGCTCTCACTGGCGAGAACTTGTGTGGTGCCGGCTCGCTGACAGCAACTAAATGATCAGCAGCTAGCCTCACTAGCTTTAGCGCTCTCCTGTCCTTTTTACCTTGGATCTTAACGGCGTACGTGGTCGTGTTAGAGCAATTCTAATAGTATAGCCAACTGTTGGCTATAACAAGATGTTATATCATTTGTAGTCATCATATAGCTAACATGTATAATACTCCCTCCGTCCAGGATTTCTAGGCTTCTAATGAAAAACAGCAAGACCAAGGCAGCAGATTAGTGGTTCGTTTCCTGGAGCCAAAAACGTTTGTTTCAACCAACCAGAAAATAGTTTCCATATTTTCTCCATAAAAGCCCAGTAATTACGGCCATGCAAATCGTCGCATGGATGCAGGAAAAAACCCGAACGAAATCTGCGCGGCTGAGAGAAATTTCTGGCGCTATTTTTTCGTGGCATGCATTGGCAGTTTGGATTTTTTTGGTCTCTCCTTCCTTCCCCGCGAGGCAGAACTTCCTTCCCCGCCGAGCTGAGCTTTCCTTCCGCGCCCAGACTGCCGAAAATCATGGCGGCAATTGTTGTTTTGATTTCCAAAAGGATCGCTGTTATATACGGCATCTCCTCGTCTCCTCTCTTCTGCATCTCATCGCGTCCTCTCCTCTCGCTTCCTCTCCCGTCCCCAATGGCCGAAGAACCACCAGAGAGCTCGTCTCGGCGGAGTACTGGAACCCTCGGGTTGTCTGGTCTACGATCAGCGGCGCCGTTCGTGAATGGATCCTTGCTGGAGAGGCTCGTTCGCCGTACAGGCGCTCCACCGTCGATTCCTGTGCGGCGCGTCGGCCTCATGCGCCCGCACGGCTCTTCTCTCATCGGCGGCAGCGGCAGTCTTTTCTCCTTTCCTTCGGCGGGACAAGGTAGCGGAAGCGGCAGTGGACAAGGGAGCGGCGGTGGACAAGGGAGCGGCGGTGGACAAGGGAGCGGCGGCGGAACAGGGACGCGCGGACCATGTCGACGTCGCCGTGAAGAAACTAGGGCAAACAACGTCGTCCCTGTCGCCGTGGACCCTCCGCTGAACTTCGGAGGGGGTTTCTGCGTCGACATGCACTCCAGCTTCTTCAACACTAGAGGTACTTGATCACTGTAGTTTCTGTTTTACATGACGCACTCCCTGGTAGTTTCTGTTTAGGGTTAAGATGATCAGCCTAGTTTCTGTTTTACATGATCACTCTAGAAACCATGAATTCTGTTTTAGATTAGATGAATTCTGCTGTAGTTTAGTTCTATTTTAGATGAAAACTGTTTCAGATGAATTCTATTGTAGTTTAGTTCTGTTTTAGATAAAACTCTGTCTTATTCATTGTTTTCTGTTTTAGATGAATTCTGCTGTAGTTTACTTCTATTTTAGATAAAACTGTTTTAGATGAATTCTGTCGTAGTTTAGTTCTGTTTTAGATAAAACTGTTTACTGTTTCTTGTTTTCTCGTTTTAGATGAATTCTGCTGTAGTTTAGTTCTATTTTAGATGAAAACTGTTTTAGATGAATTCTATTGTAGTTTAGTTCTGTTTTAGATAAAGCTGTTTATCGTTTTCTCGTTTTAGATGAACTATGTTTTTAGAGTAATTTAGATGAATTCTGTTTTAGATGACATGTGTCTAGATGACATGTGTCTAGATGACATGTGTTTAGATGAATTCTGTTTTACACGAATTCTGTTTACATGTTTTCTGTTTTAAATTAGTTCTATTCTGTTTTACACGAAATATGTTTAGATGAGTTCTGTTTTACATGAGTAGATGAAATCTGTTTAGGGTTTTTCTATTTTAGATTAATTCTGTTTAGATGGATTCTGTTTTAGGGTTTTACATGAGTACTTCTGTTTTCTGTTTTCCATGTAGATTTATGTACAAGACCACAAGCGAGAAAATATTGAAGCTTATTCGGCCGGGACGAGAGGGTTCAACTTGAGTATGTTTCCTACATTGTACTTGTTGTCAAAGTAATTGTACTTGTTTTAATCTTATGTTTCGTTTGTAGATGAACCAGCTAGTGATAGTACTGCATTGCCTCAAGGGTACCGTGGAGTTGGGTACAACCCTAACTTCGAGAACGCAGATGAGTACCCTCCAAGCCAAACACCGGTTCAAGCAAACCCTCGCAAGATCATAGATTTGAGTAAGCCTACGGCATAGGCTTGTGTACTTTTTGTGCCGCGGCCAATATGTTCCTAACTTGCACTACTTTTTTGTTCTGTTTCATGTGTGTAGATGATCTAGCAAATAAGCGTACAAGAAAGTTTTACACCACGGAAGAAAAACGGCAGATTTACCAATGGATCCAAGCAACGTAATGGAACCTCCTGTAAGATGAAACGTGGCGTCACGGCTGAAGTTGCAATGTTGGCTAAGTGTCCACGAAGGGTAGTCACAAGAATTTGGAGGCAGGGAATAAATGGAGGTGGCATAAATAGTGTGAAGTGTGGAAAGATCGGGAAAGTTGGTAGAAAGAAGAACATACTCGGACATAGAAGCAATGGAAGCTATCCCAACAACCGAACGCACCACTATACGTCAACTTGCGAAGCTATGAACATGCCAAAATCTACTGTTTTCCAAAGGTATGAACTTGCAGTACTACACTATATCTTTGCTGAAATTGTTGTTTAGTTACGAAATAATTATTTCATTCATACGATTTGTGCAGGTTGAAAGAGAAGGAAATAAGAAGAGTCACAAGCGATGTGAAGCCCATGTTGGGAGACGAAAACGAGAAGCAACGTTTGGTCTATGCTCTCCATCAAGTTGAGCCTTCTACTCTGTTTGGTGATGATCCCACAATGAAGGGTGGATTCAATGTTGCCCATTATGATGAGAAGTGGTTCTACAGAATTAGGAGGAATGAAAATGTATATTTGAGCAAAAGGGAGGAAGCCCCAAAAGATCAACAAAGAACAAGAATTATATCGAGAAAATAATGTTTGTTTCCGTAATGGCTAGACCGAGATATGATGCACAAGGTAATTGCACTTTTGATGGGAAGATAGGCGTTTGGGCTTATGTTGAATGGGTGCAAGCACAAAAGAGAAGTGCTAATAGGTATGTGCATTTTACAACTAAAAATTCAGTACTCCTTGGGCTGCACTAAGTGTACATTCTATTGTTTCTAACAGGAAGAGGGGAGATTGGGAGCTCAAACCATGCACCGAAGTTGACAAGGCCAAAAGTAGAGAGTACCTTGTTAAATTCATTCTTCCTGCGATCAAGGCAAAGTGGCCGGCTAGTGACAGGCACAAACCAATCTACATTCAGCAAGACAACGCTAGAACTCATATTCAGCCCGATGATCCAATATTTCTTACTGAGGCTGCACGTGGAGGTTGGGACATTCGGATGGTCTATCAACCTCCTAACTCACCGGACTGCAATATTTTGGATCTTGGTTGGTTTGCTTCTATTCAATCATTGTTTCAAAAGAAAATGCCAAAAACTCTTGCAGAAATAGTTTCAAAGGTTAATCAATCCTTAGCGGAATATCCACATCAAAAACTCAATAGGTACGTGGCAGTACACTTTTTTTTCATTCGTACGCTTTTTCTTAAGGTGATATTGACATGTTTGAACCATGTTATAGGATTTTCTTGAGCCACCAAGCATGCATGAGGGAAATTATAAAGAAGAAGGGATCAATTCATTATGATGTACCTCACTTGAAGAAGAAAGCACTTGAGAGGCAAGGAAAGTTACCAATCCGTTTGAAAGTAGAGAAGCAGCTCGTAGAAGATGCATTTGCGTGGCTTAACGCAAACTTTCCTATTACTCCAACTTTTTAAAGTTTGTAATGCTATGGACAGTACTCATCTGTTTGAGATCATGCGTTTCAATTCATCTGTTTTAAATTTTGTAATGCTATGGACAGTACTCATCTGTTTGAGATCATGTGTTTCAATTCATCTGTTTTAAATTTTGTAAAAGAGGGCGCACCTCCAGTTCCCATTTTTCAATTCATGCTCGTTTCCTTTCTCCTTCCGTTGTGTGCATGCAAGTGGGAACGTAGTAGAGATTTGTGGAGGTGTGAAAAGGGATGAGTTGCATGCAAACTGTTGGGCTCTTTTTTCCACCGTGTCCTCTTCCGTTCATGTATAAAGGGATGAGCCATTCGTTCCTCTTCTTTGAGCCAACGAGCAAGAAGCCAACATGGAGAAGCCAAGAGATGTTGAGGAGGTGCACTGCAAGGCGGAGGACGAGGAGGGCAAGGTGTCGGGCGAGCACGGCAAGGTGGACGGCGAGCACAGCAAGATGGAAGGCGAGGACGGCAAGGTGAAGGGCGAGCACGGCAAGGTGGATGGCCTCCACGGTGAGTTTGATGGCGTCGACGGCGAGGTGGAGCCTTCTGATGGCGTCGACGGCGAGGTGGAGGCTTCTGATGACGAGGTGGAGCTGACAGACGGCCAAGTGGAAGAATTGGAGGACGAATTCCAGAGGGTCTACACAACCATTGAAGATTTGTTTCAGAAAATAGATGCTGCAACTAATCTCTCAGCTGGTCATTCAAGGATATCGGCGAGGGCACGGTACATCCGCACAAGTAATCTCGCAATGCGACGGAGGGCGACGTTCCAATCTTCATGCGATGCATGCATGTTCCCTCCAATGTGCCGTAAGTGTGGTGTCCGTGGCGATTCTTCGATATTCCGTTGCCTTGCTTGTTCTATGCCGGTTCCTATGGACGTGCTACCTTGTGAGATGTGTGCAAATCCACTCCTCTATGACGACTACTGGTGCAAGGATTGCTCGACTACTATCGGAGTAGGTGAAGACGGTGTGTGCTCCCGTTGCGGTCGCAACACCACTGCACTTGCCGAAGAAGACAATGAATTCGTGCCTGAAACCGAGTTCAATTAGGGTTCAAGTTGGGGAAGAGAAAGACATCACTTGATCTTGGATGTGAACTATGGAATGAATTTATTTGCCTTTTATGTACTGTCGCAATGGATTATGTTCATGTTGATCATATGGAATGAATTTATTTGCCCTTTATGTACTGTCGCAATGGATTGTGTTCATGCTGAGTAAGAAACAGAGAAGTTCATCCACATGTACAGAGAAGTTCATAACCATTAACAGAGAAGTTCATAAGCAATTAACATGTAATATAACATTGCATAAGAAGTTCAGCAGCATGTACAGAGAAGTTCATAACCATTAACAGAGAAGTTCAGAAGCAATTAACAGAGAAGTTCAGCTCAATTGCCATTACAAGTCATGTTGAGTTCAAGTGCCCAATTTCCAGTACAAAAAAGGTGGAGAAGAAGAGACACAGAGGAGGAGACAGAGAAGGTGCGGTGGAAATGAAGGGAAAGCCTCGCATGCAACATCATGCAATTATTCACAAAACAGAAACGTTTTCACATGCATGCATGCGGTGGAGATAATTAAGGAGAGGGAGGGAGGAAGGTGCGGTGGAGAATTTGTCCACAAACCATGCGGTGGTGGAGTAATTATAGGCCCACTAATTTAGGAGCAATCAATTTTTACAAGCCTTGTGGAGGTCTAATTTCTGGACAAATAGTTTTTCGTTAGGAGCCTACTAATCCTGGACGGAGGGAGTAGTTGGCTATAAGAATGTAGTACTTTACTAATATATGGCCCACCTTTCACTCTCACAAGGTGCCTAGGAGCACGTGCAAGAGCTGGCTATTGCATAGTAGCCCACCTCCCTTCTCTCTCCTCTTCTCTCTCCTCCAACTCATCTAAAATATATTATTTAATGTCTTATAGTCAGCTGACTGGACTCTATTGTACTTGCTCTTATATACTACTCCAATCGGACAGAGATATTCCACCGCGAGTGGCCTGAAAACGATGGACGGTCAGCTCGATCAGCTCTCTCCAGTAGCTATGCGATGCTACATAGATACTGCATTTGAATTTTAAAAATTATATTATAAGCTTATCTAGTATACTACTTCCTCCGATTTTAAGTTGAACTAAAGCCAGGATAATCATTATGGATCGAATGGAGTAGTAAACACACCATAAACAGCATAATGCAAACTTTATCGGTGGACTTTCATGCCCATGCCACTAATTTGCACCATACCCCTGCATAAACGGTGATATCGCCGCGCCGTCCTTTAGCCAGCTTGAATAGACACAGCATATTTTCCTCATATTAGAACAGGATGGATATAAGAGTTTGTGTCATCTCCATTTCTTTTTGACGCAAAGTGTTATCTCCATTTTAGAAATGGTTGAAAAGTCAGAAATTTGTTTGCCCGTATGCAATGTCTCTTTCCCAAAATCACCAACATATACATATAGTAGAACCTTTACAAATCCTCCAGCACCAGAACCTAGGAGGCTACTCCATATAGAACGGGACCATGCTTCTTTTGAGCACCCAATAGCGGACTGGACCACCATGCCTTTTTATCTTTGGTAAGACTAGTAGTAGTCTAGCAGAAAACTTGCAAGGAAATACTAGTAGCTGCGTGGATCCATCTGCCGTCTCTGTATGTAGATGTAGAGGCCGGGTGCAAGTGCCTCTGTTTTAAAACTTGGAAGGAAATAACTGCGTGGATCCGGAGACTACAAATGTAGTTCGTCCTACATGTAGGACATTTTGTGAAATTTTTTAAACCAACATTTCAACATATTAAAAAATTCTGAAAAAATTAGAAGTTGATACTGATGTATCCTACCAATGTGTAAAATCTCAACTCAAAACTCTTTGTATTTTGGGACATACAAAAATGACAAAATCTAACAATTTTTGGAGGTTCCAAAATCTGAATTGTTCACTACTTCAGATTTTTTTACTTTTTATTTTTGCACATGCTAGAATATAACGTGTTTCATGTTGAAATTTTGCAGGTTTATCCTACTTGTAGGATGAGCTACAAAGGACGCACCCGGATCCGGAACCATCTATGTATGTAGAGATTGAGGATTGCAACTTCCATTTGAGAAAATAATGATGTGGGAAAGAAAAATTATATTATACTAACATCTCAGCTCCAATGAGTTTTTTTAAATAGAGGCAAAATCTTTGCACCAGTATGTTTTAATTAAGAAGAAGTTAGACAGATTACAAAACGGATTACTCTCCCGACGTTATTCCGCTCCAATGAGTAGTATATCGAGTATCTTCAAGAGATCGAGCAATTGGATATGAATTTCACCACGTTTGTGCCTAACATACCTATAGTTGAAGGGTCTATGCTAGCAAAGATAGCTCTACTATTGCTGCATTGTCAAAAATACGTGGGCGCAAGAAACTTTTAGTATATAAATTAAAAGTGAGACGAAGCTCGGGAATATTAAAAAAATAAAACATGTAGACATGCAAGATTTTATTTGGAACGGTGAAGGCTTCAAAGGTACTGCTTAAAACGTTGTCTCTATATACAACTAATAATACGAAGTGTGTTATATTTTGCAGGAAGCAAACCTTTTAAATTTGGAGTTTATAACGGGTCCATGTTCTGAACTTTGCTCAACAACGTGACCCAATTCGATGTTTAGATATCCTCTTTGCGTGCAAAATAAAAATTCTATGTTAATACTCATCACTCAAAATTTGCAAAAGAAGGCACTTCTTGGTGTACACACCGAGATCGCAGACATAAAAACACAAAAATGATAACATGTGTGCACTAAGATATGATTCTGGAAAAAAAACTCTTGTAGCTCAAATCGTCAGCCAGATTGGCAATGCATTTTCACCATTGGATTTGTATCAACTGGGGCCTCAAAGCTGGATTCCACGTGTTTATGTTTTGATAAACTTATTTCAGACTCTTTTCTTAACAGGGACTTACACATTACATATTAATCATCAATCTATTTTACAGAAAGTTACCAAATGGTAACTCTAGTACCAATACATTGTAAACTTCATAAATCACCGGGTGGTAACTTTGAAGGCAAAGAAAAAGTGGTCACAGGGGATAAAATTGAAGATCTTGTGAAAATTATGCCGAGAGTTAAGACCAGTCAAAACGTCAAGGTTCATACTTGAGAGTCGAGCCATTTTCAAGTTTGATTTTGCAAACTGTAAGAGAATAAGATCGGGCAGCAATTACACGCCTCAATCGATTCCATTGACCAGTTTGCATACACGGTAACAAAACTTGGAGTGGAAGGATACCTAGGTTGGTTGAGCTATACAAGGTAACCGACGATGTGATTTGATCTATTTGACTCGAACACGAACCTCATGGAGTCATCTGACAAGCCATTGCAGTTTGAATGAGGAGACAAACCGTCGCTGATGTGAATGACAAGGTATTAACTTGTCAATGCATATGGATTGTAGGCTAGGGTTTAGTTGGAAGTAGAGGGCAAGTAGATCTCGAAGGTTTCAGCCAAAAAGTACTCGAAGATTATGAAAACTAGGGTTTGTAGAC